>NC_066620.1:169579832-169883058 GCF_025201925.1 Gopherus flavomarginatus | reverse complement strand
GAGGTATCCCAGAATGCCTGCTCAGCCACTCTGCTCATCAGTTCGAACTCTATTGCCCTGGCCTCAGGTGACCAAGCATCAGAACCGCCCTTTAAATGCCCCGGGAATTTTAAAAATCCCCTTCCTGTTTGCTCAGCCAGGTGTAGAGTGCAATCAGTGAATCTTTCCAGGTGACCACGGCTCCACATGGCAAACGAGCCCCAGCATGGAGCAATGGCGAGTTGCTGGACCTCATCAGTGTTTGGGAGGAGGAAGCTGTGCAGTCCCAGCTGCGCTCCAGCTGTAGGAATTACGATACCTTGGGCAGGTATCAAGGGCCACGCTGGAAAGGGGCCATGACCGGGACACGCTGCAGTGCAGGGTTAAAGTGAAGGAGCTGCGGAGTGCCTACTGCAAAGCCCGTGAGGGAAACTGCCGCTCCGGCGCTGCCCCCACGACCTGCCGTTGTTACAAAGAGCTGGACGCGATACTTGGGGGAGACCCCATCTCCACTCCGAGGACCACGTTGGATACTTCAGAGCTGGGGGAGGAGGAGGAAAGCGAGAGTGAGGGTACTGAGGTGGGGGGAGACACCCCGGAGTTCCAGGAGGCATGCAGCCAGGAGCTCTTCTCAAGCCAGGAGGAGGGTAGCCAGTCGCAGCAGCCGTTACTTGGGGGAGGACAAACAGAGGAGCGAGTTCCCAGTAAGAGGCTTTTATTTTCAGGATTGAAATTTTTCGGGAGAGGAGGGAGGGTTAGGGCTGCATGCATGCATGCCTCGATGAGGAACAGCGCATTGATGTGGTCTATCAAGTCACGGTAATCGGCCTCTGTAATCTCTTCAAAAGTTTCAGCAAGAACGTGGGCAATGCGCTTGCGCAGGTTTCTTGGGAGAGCCACTGTGGTCCTTATCCCAATCAGGCTAATGCGTCCGCGCCACTGTGCCACGAGGGGTGAGGGGGACCATTGCAAGACACAGGCAAGCTCCATAGGGGCCAGGGCGGAATCCACATTGCAAGAGAAGACCCTCCCGTGCTTCCCAGGTGACCCGCAGCAGCGAGATATCTTCCAGGATAAACTCCTGTGGAAAATGTTGGGATAGTGTTCAGTGTAGGTGTCCCCTGCAGTTGTTTGCTTTCCCCAACACACAGAAACCCCGAGGACAGTACAGCCCTGAAATAATCAGTCCCCCTTACTCACCATTTCGGGGCTCCCGTGGGTTATGTGCACTCTCTTTGGGATGGGGAAATGATGCTATTGTGAAGACTGTTACCCTCCTTAACTGCGGGGGAATAACTGTCTGGTATAAACAATGCTGTCTCTGTTAAGTGTTGCATTTTTGCCTTTACAGATGCAACCTTGAGATCTCGGCTGCCCGTGTTATCAATGACTGACAGACTACAAAACCTCCGGAAAAAGCCAAGACAACATGCTGCAAGCAGTTATACAGCACTCTGTCACAGAGAATCAAAAAGTGCAGGACTGGAGGGAAATAGAAAGCAGGATCTGCCAGAGAAATGCAGCGGACAGGAAGAAAAGCACGAAGCAGCTGATAAGCATCCTGGAGCACCAAACAGACTCTATTCAGGCGCTCGTAGCCATGCAGGCGGAGCACTACTGCGCCCGCGCCCCCCCCTCCCCGCCGCCCTTGTCCCAAAGCTCTTTCCCTTGTGTCCCCATGTCAGCTCAAAACCTCCTTCCCCAGCATCCAGATTCTTACCACCACCACCAGCTGCCTCCAACACCTGTACGTTCGCCAGGCAGCCCTGAGAACTACGACCCTTACCCTCTGCACTCAGTCCCCCTCACCATGCAGTATAGCCATCCTGAGGTGCAGCAGTCATTGCACAGCACTCCAGACAGGACATATTCAAACCTATAATTGAACAGTTCCCCAACCCACCCCCCTGCCCTTTTAGGTTCCCAAAAACTTGTGTGTCTGTCAATAAAGTTATTTTCTTTTCAATAAATGAATTCTTGGCTTTGAAAACACTCTTTATTATTGGAGAAAGTCAAAGATACCTTAGCCTAGGAAAGAAACAGGCACTGCAAATCAGCTTAGCAAACACAGATTCCTATTAACATTGTAACCACTGCACTTCACTCCCGTGCAAGGCACCAAACATTACTGTTGGTTTTCAGCCTCAAATTCCTCCCTCAAGGCATCCCTAATCCTTGCAGGCCTATGCTGGGCCTCTCTAGTAGCCCTGCTCTCTGACTGTGAAATTCAGCCTCCAGGTGTTGAACCTCGGAGGTCCATGCCTGACTGACTCTTTTACCCTTCCCTTCACAAATATTATGGAGGGTATAGCACACGGTTATAACCGCGGGGATGTTGCTTTCCCCCAAGTCCAGCTTCCCATACAGAGATCGCCAGAGCCCTTTTAAATGGCCAAAAGCACACTCCACAGACATTTAGCACCGGCTCAGCCTGTAGTTGAACCGTTCCTTGCTGCTGTCAAGGCTCCCTGCGTACGGTTTCATGAGCCACAGCATTAACGGGTAAGCGGGGTCTCCAAGGATCACAATGGGCATTTCAATGTCCCCTACTGTGATCTTCCGGTCTGGGAAAAAAGTCCCTGCCTGCAGCTTCCTGAACAGGCCAGTGTTCCGAAAGATGTGTGCATCATGCACCTTTCCAGGCCAGCCTGTGTTAATGTCAATGAAACGCCCACGGTGATCCACAAGCGCCTGGAGAACCATGGAGAAATACCCCTTCCGATTAACGTACTCTGATGCTAGATGGGGTGGTGCCAGAACAGGAATACGCGTCCCATCTATTGCCCTCCACAGTTAGGGAACGCCATTTGTGCAAAGCCATCCACAATGTCCTGCACGTTCCCCAGAGTCATGGTTCTTCTTAGCAGGATGCGATTAATGGCCCTGCAAACTTGCATCAACACAATTCCAACGGTTGCCTTTCCCACTCCAAACTGGTTCCCGACTGATCGGTAGCTGTCTGGAGTTGCCAGCTTCCAGATTGCAATAGCCACCTGCTTCTCCACTGGCAGGGCAGCTCTCAATCTCGTGTCCTTACACCGCAAGGTGGGGGCGAGCTCAGCACACAGTCCCATGAAAGTGGCTTTTCTCATCCGAAAGTTCTGCAGCCACTGCTCTTCATCTCAGACTTCCATGACAATGTGATCCCACCACTCAGTGCTTGTTTCCCGAGCCCAAAAGCAGCGTTCCACGGTGCTGAGAATGTCCATGAATGCCACAAGCAATTTCATGTTGTACGCATTACGCAACTCACTATCATCATCGGACTCCCCACTGTCACTTTGGGACTTAAGGAATAGCTCAACTGCCAAACGTGATGTGATGGAGAGACTCGTCAGCATACTCCTCAGCAGTTCGGGGTCCATTTCCCACAGAAATCACGCTGCACAGAAACCGTTGAAAGAGGCAAGATGGCACCAAACGTGGACGGAAAAACAGGGATTGCTGGGATGTGAAGTGATGCATCACGGGGCGTTGGGACAGGAAACAGAATGATCTGCACCCTCCGCCCCCTTCCCACAACCAACGGTGCTAGAATGGGAAAGGTGCTTTGTGGGATAGCTGCCCATAATGTACCACTCCCAACACCACTGAAAATGCTGCAAATCTGGCCACACTGCAGCGCTGGTAGCTGTCAGTGTGGCCACACTGCAGCACTTTCCGTATAGAGTTGTACAAAGACAGCTTTAAATCCCAGCGCTGCACACCTGCAAGTGTAGCCAAACCCTAAGAGTTGACAGAAAGCCAGCAGGTGCTGAAATGCACTCTAACGCTAAAGGCTACTGTGCATGAAATGAGAGGCCAAAGAAAGGAAATAATTAAGAGCTGAAGGGCAATTTAAAGAAGACATTCAGGAACTAGATGAAGCCATAATGGGACCACACAAAATGAACCTAATAGCCACAGCACAGCCATACCAATTGGAATAAAATGTTCAGCTGTCTTTATGGTAATGTCACAAGTTTAAAAGCCCAGATGGGTGAGGTTTGTGCATAAGAAATCAAATACTGTCATTATTTTCAAGACTTCATGTAACACCAATTAATGAGATACAGAAATTCCTGGTGTACAGGTTAGGACATGAGAGAATGTCATTTTTAATGAAGTACGCCATTCAGCATAAATTCATAGACTCTAGGACTCGAAGGGACCTCGAGAGGTCATCAAGTCCAGCCCCTGCCCTCATGGCAGGACCAAATACTGTCTAGACCATCCCTGATAGACATTTATCTAACCTACTCTTAAATATCTCCAGAGATGGAGATTCCACAACCTCCCTAGGCAATCTATTCCAGTGTTTAACCACCCTGACAGTTAGGAACTTTTTCCTAATGTCCAACCTAAACCTCCCTTGCCGCAGTTTAAGCCCATTGCTTCTTGTTCTATCCTTAGAGGCTAAGATGAACAAGTATTCTCCCACCTCCTTATGACACCCTTTTAGATACCTGAAAACTGCTATCATGTCCCCTCTCAGTCTTCTCTTTTCCAAACTAAACAAACCCAAATTTTTTCAGCCTTCCTTCATAGGTCATGTTCTCAAGACCTTTAATCATTCTTGTTGCTCTTCTCTGGACCCTCTCTAATTTCTCCACATCTTTCTTAAAATGCGGTGCCCAGAACTGGATACAATACTCCAGCTGAGGCCTGACCAGCTCGTGTCTTGCTCACAACACACCTGTTAATGCATCCCAGAATCACGTTTGTTTTTCTTGCAACAGCATCACACTGTTCACTCATATTTAGCTTGTGGTCCACTATAACCCCTAGATCCCTTTCCGTCGTACTCCTTCCTAGACAGTCTCTTCCCATTCTGTATGTGTGAAACTGATTGTTTCTTCCTCAGTGGAGCACTCTGCATTTGTCTTTATTAAACTTCATCCTGCTTACCTCAGACCATTTCTCCAATTTGTCCAGATCATTTTGAATTTTGACCCTATCCTCCAAAGCAGTTGCAATCCCTCCCAGTTCGGTATCGTCTGCAAACTTAGTAAGTGTATTTTCTATGCCAATATCTAAGTCATTGATGAAGATATTGAACAGAGCCGGTCCCAAAACAGACCCCTGCGGAACCCCACTCATTATACCTTTCCAGCAGGATTGAGAACCATTAATAACTACTTTCTGAGTACAGTTATCCAGTCAGTTATGCACCCACTTTATAGTAGCCTCATCTAAGTTGTATTTGCCTAGTTTATCAATAAGAATATCATGCGAGCCCGTATCAAATGCCTTACTAAAGTCTAGGTACACCACATCCACCGCTTCTCCCTTATCCACAAGACTTGATATCCTATCAAAGAAAGCTATCAGATTAGTCTGACATGATTTGTTCTTTACAAATCCATGCTGGCTATTCTCTATCACCTTACCACCTTCCAAGTGTTTGCAGATGATTTCCTTAATTACTTGCTCCATTATCTTCCCTGGCACAGAAGTTAAACTAACTGGTCTGTAGTTTCCTGGGTTGTTTTTATTTCCCTTTTTGTAGAGGGCACTATGTTTGCCCTTTTCCAGTCTTCTGGAATCTCTCCTGTCTCCTATGATTTTCCAACGATAATAGCTAGAGGCTCAGATACCTCCTGTTAGCTCCTTGAGTATTCTAGGATGCATTTCATCAGGCCCTGGTGACTTGCAGGCATCTAACTTTTCTAAAAGATTTTTAACTTGATTTTTTTAAATTTTCTCTTCTAAACCTACCCCCTGGCCATTAGCATTCACTAAGTTAGGCATTCCTTCAGACGTCTCAGTGAAGACCGAAACAAAGAAGTCATTAAGCATCTCTGCCATTTCCAAGTTTCCTGTTACTATTTCTCTCTCCTCACTGAGCAGTGGGCCTACCCTGTCTTTGGTCTTCCTCTTGCTTCTAACGTATTGATAAAAAGTCTTCTTGTTTCTCTTTATTCCCATAGCTAGTTTGAGCTCATTTTGTGCCTTTGCACAATCAGGGAATTGTGAAGGAAAATCAGCATGTATAGGCATTGCATGCAATAAAAATGCAAATAGTGTGTTATACTACCCTACAGGCTTTCAAATCAGAAGAGTAATAAATAATATTACTAATCTAAATAATGTCACTAATGGGCCAAATCTTGAGATCCTGACTCAGTTTTTATTCAGACTTTACAGAGTAAAACTACTTCAAGATGTGTCCCACAAAGAATATGAATGTTGCAAAACTTATCAAAACAATAATGATTGACTTTAATCAAGCCATTATTTATAGTTCATATCTAAAATGACCAATTTTGGAATAGCTCATTTTGGAGCACAGTAAAAAGGGTGTTCTTGACTTCATCTTGGACGGAATCTAAGAAATGGTTCAGGAGGCTGAGCGTGAGACAGCCACTGGGCACCACTGACCACAGGGCAATCAAGTTGAAAATCTTAATGGAACTAGCTACCAAAGAGAAATGAATGGTGATGAATTTCAAAATGACAAGCTCTTTTGTCTATGAATTTCTTATTTTAAAACTAAGCCAAAATAGATGCAAAGTATAACAGCATAAAATATAGTATAAATGTAGTGCATCACTCATAAAATAAACAATAGAAACTGAAAGTAAAACGACTGTGCTCCCATATATATCTTTATTTGTACATTATATGAAAATTGGGAATGCAGTCAATATGAGTAACAAGGGAAACTATGTTTTATAAGAAACAGGCACTCTATTTGTTCTATTTTGAAAGTGTAGTTAATGACAAAACAATAAAACATTTGAACAAATATTATTATTCAGATCAAATCCTCACAGTTTCTGTGAAGGTAAATCAAGCTTCTCTAACCACTTAGACTTCTTTGAAAGAGTTAAAAATAATGGCTGAAGGGAGAACTCACTATATATAATGTACTTGGATTTCTAAACGCTTTGACAAGGTTCTTCACAAAACGCTATCAATACAAATAAGTAACAAAATGGTAGGGTGAAATCCTGTTATGGACTGAAAACTAATTCACAGGACAGAAAGGAAAGCCATGCATGTTTCTCACTGTGAAAAGAAAGCTGAGGTATCCCAGACATCAGCACTGACACCAGAGCTACTATCTACATTAATGATGTGAAGGAAGTAAACAATGAAGTGGTAAAATCTGCTCCTAACAGAAAGCAATTCATATTAGGAAAATTTGTGAAGGACTGATAAGACTCTAAGGGCTTGTCTACATCAGAAAGTTGCAGCGCTGGTGAGGGAGTTACAGCGCTGCAACTTAGGAGGTGTACACATCTGCAGGGCACCACCAGCGCTGCAACTCCCTGTTTGCAGCGCTGGCCGTACTCCCGTTTTGTCTCGGGTGTAGAGGATCCAGCGCTGGTGATCCAGCGCTGGTAATCAAGTGTAGACACTTACCAGCGCTTTTCTTGACCTCCGTGGAATAAGCAGGTATCTCAGCATACCTGAGGAAGCCTCTGGTAATCAAGCTGGTCTCCTTCCCCGGTTTGCTCTCGCGTTCCCCGAACCCCGAGCAAGCAGGTCTCCTTCCCCGCGGTTTGCAGGGGGGTTCGGGGAACACGAGAGCAAACCACGGCGAAGCTGGTCTCCTTTCCCGGTTTGCTCTCTCGTTCCCCGAACCCCCGAGCAAGCAGGTCTCCTTCCCCGCGGTTTGCTGGGTGGTTCCGGGAACGCGAGAGCAAACCGCGGCGAAGCTGGTCTCCTTCCCCGGCTTGCTCTCGCGTTCCCCGAACCCCGAGCAAGCAGGTCTCCTTCCCTGCGGTTTGCAGGGTGGTTCGGGGAACGCGAGAGCAAACCGCGGCGAAGCTGGTCTCCTTTCCCGGTTTGCTCTCGCGTTCCCCAACCCCCCTTGAAGCCGCCCAACAGCGCTGCAGTGTGGCCACATCTAACACCACTTGCAGCGCTGGTTGCTATAAGTGTGGCCACTCTGCAGGGCTGGCCCTATACAGCTGTACTAATACAGCTGTAACAACCAGCGCTGGAAAATTTTAGATGTAGACATGGCCTAAAAGGACCTGGTCACACTGGAGGATTGGGCAGCAAGGCAGCAGATGAAATTTAATTTAAATGCAAATTAACAAGTCTTGGAAATAAAAATCTAAATTACTCATAAAAACATATACCCATACAGGATATCATTAAACAGTTACAACCCAGACTCAGTGGGGACCACATCCTAAAACACATCTTTCTCAACTCCCTCTTTTGCAACCTTGCCAAGCTCATCAGAAGCAAACTCCCAACACATTAACTCTAAGTAGCACCAGGCCCTGCCACAACAGATGTAAAACCTGCAGACATTACCTCCAATGATCAATATCCTGCACAACACACCTTTTAAGATCCATGGGTCCTACACAAGCCTATCACAACATATGGTGTACCTCATCCAGTGCACTAAATGCCCCAGTAACAACTATGTGCGTGAAACCAGACAATTTCCTGAATTAACTCACCCAGAAAAATGAGAGAAAAATACCATATCACACATGGGCAAATACTTTTCACAAAATGATCACTCCATAACTGACTTCTCAGTCTTCACCCTCAAAGGAAACTACACAATTCATAACTTTGCTAGACACTAAAAATCAGAGGGCTTGTCTACATCACAAAGTTGCAGCGCTGGTGAGGGGGTTACAGCGCTGCAACTTAGGAGGTGTACACATCTGCAGGGCATCACCAGCGCTGCAACTCCCTGTTTGCAGCGCTGGCCGTACTCCCGTTTTGTCTCGGGTGTAGAGGATCCAGCGCTGGTGATCCAGCGCTGGTAATCAAGTGTAGACACTTACCAGCGCTTTTCTTGACCTCCGTGGAATAAGCAGGTATCGCAGCATACCTGAGGAAGCCTCTCTGGTAATCAAGCAGGTCTCCTTCCCCAGTTTGCTCTCGCGTTCCCCGAACCCCCGAGCAGGCAGGTCTCCTTCCCTGCGGTTTGCAGGGGGGTTCGGGGAACGTGAGAGCAAACCGCGGGGAAGCAGGTCTCCTTCCCTGGTTTGCTCTCACGTTCCCCGAACCCCGTGCAAGCAGGTCTCCTTCCCTGCGGTTTGCTCTCGCGTTCCCCGAACCCCCGTGCAAGGTCTCCTTCCCCGGTTTGCTCTCGCGTTCCCCGAACCCCAGTGCAAGCAGGTCTCCTTCCCTGCGGTTTGCAGGGGGGTTCGGGGAACGCGAGAGCAAACCACGGCGAAGCTGGTCTCCTTCCCCGGTTTGCTCTCGTGTTCCCCGAACCCCCGTGCAAGCAGGTCTCCTTCCCTGCGGTTTGCTCTCGCGTTCCCCGAACCCCCGTGCAAGCAGGTCTCCTTCCCTGCGGTTTGCAGGGGGGTTCGGGGAACGCGAGAGCAAACCGCGGGGAAGCAGGTCTCCTTCCCCGGTTTGCTCTCGCGTTCCCCGAACCCCCGTGCAAGCAGGTCTCCTTCCCTGCGGTTTGCAGGGGGGTTCGGGGAACGCGAGAGCAAACCGCAGGGAAGCAGGTCTCCTTCCCCGGTTTGCTCTCGCGTTCCCCGAACCCCCGTGCAAGCAGGTATCCTTCCCTACGGTTTGCAGGGGGGTTCGGGGAACGCGAGAGCAAACCGCGGGGAAGCAGGTCTCCTTCCCCGGTTTGCTCTCGCGTTCCCCGAACCCCCGTGCAAGCAGGTCTCCTTCCCTGCGGTTTGCTCTCGCGTTCCCCGAACCCCCCTTGAAGCCGCCCAACAGCGCTGCAGTGTGGCCACATCTAACACCACTTGCAGCGCTGGTTGCTGTAAGTGTGGCCACTCTGCAGCGCTGGCCCTATACAGCTGTACTAATACAGCTGTAACAACCAGCGCTGCAAAATTGTAGATGTAGACATACCCACAGGCTCAGTAAAGACACTGGATTTATGGGTCTTTACAACAATCTGTAATCCACTAACTCTCCTTTGTCCTAGGACTGCAGAAAGGTTAACTGCCTACTTCACCTTGAATGGTCTCATGCAACATGTTAACTTCTTATGCTTAATGATCTGTTCCACCTTGTATTTAGCAGTAACTCTCAGTACCTTTTGCAGAGTCTAAGCTCAAAAACAGAAGCTGAACCAATAAGATATTACCTCCATCACCTTGTGTCTCAGACAAACTGATAGTCTGAACTACCAGTGTTCTGATAGGAAAAGTGTCTAGTCATTGCATGTAGATCAGTACATGCAATGTACCTAATTACCTAAGCTGATTACCTAATTCATTGCAAAGATGCAAAAAGCAAATAAAAAGCTCGAATATATTTCAAAAGGATTTAAAAATACTGAAGACAATATTGTTGTATTACAGTATAAAATAATAATAATGCCTGGAGTATAGTGTTCAATTTGGTTACCTCATCTCAAGAATTAGGAAACACAGATTAAAAAGGTGCACAGAAGTGTAAGTAAAATGATTATCAGCTTCATGATGCAAGAGGATTTACGTATGTGAAGAGACTGCAAAAGCTGCAATAATTAAACCTTTAGTGGAGAAGAACTAAAAGGCTCCTCAGTCAAATACACAAAATAATGAAGCTGTAGAAACCATAAATCAGACTATTTTTCTTACTTTCTGCCATAATAAAATAGTAAACTGCAAACAAAATATACTTCTTCACACAGCTTGTAATCAACCTGTGCAACTTATTGCCAGGATGGGGAGATCATTGAGATAAAGACTGTAACAGGAGTTTTTTAATGAATAAGTAATCTTACCAATATTAACAGGTTCAGTTACTAAGATAATACAAGAAAAATCACGTCTTTGAGGCTTAAGATGATGGCTTTTATACCTCAGCAGGCTATATTTCTACAGAGCATTGTACAATCGGCCAAGTTCAGTGGGGATGCTTGTTGTCATCTGCTGTGTTAGGTACAAGCAATTCAAGATATCAGACGATACAGACCAACTGTCCGATTCTTTCTGGCAATCCCTATGTTCCTATATATGAGTTACAGCACTAAAGCTGTGACTGAGAGAACTGTGATCTTTTAAAAAAGAAGGAAAAAAGTGAGAACAAGAAGTTCCCTGCCTTAAGTTTCTGCATTGTGAACACTTTGCTCTGCTGCAGCTTTCATTGAATTGAATTAAACTCTGCAGGGATTGACTCTTCAGAATGTGACTTCATTCATTACTGCAGAAACACATGAGCAACTTGATTGGAGCCTCAAGGCCAGGTCAAATTTCCACATGCATACACTTAAAAAATAGTCACTATATTGGCTTTAACTTGTTCTGTATTGTTTGAAGGGTGGAAACTGCTTGTTGAGTTTGCTACTAGAAAAATATAATCAGATCACATATAGGCCAATATATGGGTCAAACAGTGAGGACCCTCTGCTATCCTTCATTATATCATCCAGACAGCTGTGATAATAAGCCCTTGTAACCTTGATTTGGACTCCTTGAATTTGCACATTATGACAGTGTTTCATTACATGATCCCATACTACTTTTTCTACAGGACCCCTGCCTCACTCAATGTACAGATGGACAGTGCTCTGGGGATGAAACCAGGCTGTGCTCTAAATACGGCTGTTGTCTGTAAGACCCTCACCTCATTAGCTAGAGCAGGAGTTCTCAAACTGGGGGTCGAGACCCCTCAGGGGGTTGTGAGGTTATTACATGGGGGGTCTTGAGCTGTCAGCCTCCACCCCAAACCCTGCTTTGCCTCCAGCATTTAAAATAGTGTTAAATATATTTTAAAGTGTTTTTAATTTATAAGGGGTGTCACACTTAGAGGCTTGCTATGTGAAAGGGGTCACCAGAACAAAAGTTTGAGAACCACTAAACTAGAGAAATTGGAAGACTTGTAGTGAGTGAGGCAGGGAATACTTACAGGAAGACAGTTATAATGGTTGTAATGGAATGTATTTACAGTGTATTTACTAGTAATTACTAGTAATCATCTGGTATGTGAGGAGACACTGATGACAATGAGCAAAATAACAACAACACCTTTCTCTTACTGCAATTGTGGGTGGCAATTTTGCAACAGAAAAGCTTCAAAAACGGACTCCAACAAGAAACTGCTGAGCTGGAATTGATATGCAAACTAGATACAATCAACTTAGGCTTGAATAGGGACTGGGAATGGCTGAGCCATTACAAACATTGAATCTATCTCCCCTTGTAAGTATTCTCACACTTCTTATCAAACTGTCTGTACTGGGCTATCTTGATTATCACTTCAAAAGTTTTTTTCTCTTACTTAATTGGCCTCTCAGAGTTGGTAAGACCTTTTCATGCTCTCTGTATGTGTGTACATATATATATATATATATATATATATATATATATATATATATATATATATATATATATATATATATATATATATAAAAATATAATCAATGTATGTTCCATTCTGTGCATCCGAAGAAGTAGGCTGTAGCCCACGGAAGCTTATGCTCAAATAAATCTGCTAGTCTCTAAGGTGCCACAAGTACTCTTGTTCTTTTTGCGGATACAGACTAACACGGCTGCTACTCTGAAACCTTTCTCTTACTGCAATCTCCTACCTCATTAATCAGGGTTAAGGCACTTGAGTGCCATACTGGAGAATTGAATTCTGTCTCTGCTTCTGTGTGATGCTTGGCAACTCAGTGAAAGTGTACAGTTAATCACTAGTTGTGAAATCCTCATTTTCTGGGTGCCCACTGGGGCCAGGAGATAGTTTTGCAGAAGTGTTGAGCATTCATAACTACAACAGAAGACATTTGGAGCTGTGATCTGAACATATTCTGGAAAATCAGGCCCTAACTGTCTCAAGTTGGGCACCCAAAATTAGTGGATGCTTTCTGGCCTTAATTTCTCCATGCCTCTATTCCAATATACTATGCTGAAAACCACCATGATACCCCAGGATGTTAATAATTTGTATTTGGTGCACAGTTTGAATGGTGTGCAGTAAATAAAGCATGTGGCCACACACACTGAATGAGGATAAAAAGTAATATTTAATAATTACTCATTCACTGAGAGAGGCAGGGGCTCTGCAGAACAAAACAGTATGCGTTCAAGGACTGAAAACTGTATCATAATCCAAACTCACAAGGGGTCCAAATTAAAATTGCACAGGCATCCTTAAATCTGGCATTTTCTAGCTTTTAAGTGCTTGACTTTACAACCTTAACATTCTTCTAACAGTTTTTTTTGTTTGCGTTCTTAATGTAATTCTTTATATAGTTCCAGAAATTTTTACTTAATAGACAAACCAGATTTTGATACAAGTAGATAAGAGTAGAGGTGGCACAATTTCACTTAAGTCTGTAGAGCTACTCCAGCTTTACACCTAGGTATCTGAGATCAGAATTTGATCTAAGGAACCTGAACTACTAAAGATACTGGATTGTGGCTGGCCCTTCTGTGGAGGCACAAGGGACAGGGAAGACGTTAAATGCTTCTCCTGCTGCTTGATTCACTGTCCGGAATTCTAAAAGATCTGCGGTTTCTGCTCCCACTTCCACCCCACTCTGTGTGTTTTATGAGGGGCAGGAAAACGCAGGGTGAGGATAGAAATGTGGGTCTTCCCCTTTCCCTACCAACCACCAGTGCAGAGGGAGAATATGTTACTCCATCTCCAACAGTTGGGAGGTTGGTTCCTTATTCCCAGATCCGTACTCGTGATACCAGTTCCCAAGAGTGGCTCAGTGAGTGTGCCAATGTACATTAACTGAAAGCTCCCAAGAAGAATCCTGGCTGAGTTTGCCCCTTCTGATTGATGCACCTGAGGAAGCCAGTGCAAAATCTACCCCAAATATAACTTGAAAGTAATGATGTCAAACCTGAATGGAAGGGGGAGTGGAGGACAAAAGTAACAGTAATAAGTTGTCACATTATATCTTAAATACACATTATCAAGGTTCAGAGTCTTGCTTTTCAGGGTTCTTTGTATTTTTTATTTATTATTGTTATTATTCTCTCACATTTTATCTATATGATTTCTAAGAAGAGAAGACTAGAGTTTGCAGGACTCATGAGTAAGTTCGAGGAGGGAAGTGAAGGATGGAGGCATGGCAGAGGAGGAAGCCTGGGAGAAGCATACATTGGTGGAGATAAGCAAAAACATCACTGTCCTTAAAGTATGTGAAGATCCATTGACACTGGAAAGTTAGATGCCTAAATCTTCAAAAGGCTCTTTAGAATATTGTACACTGAAGTTATTGCCTAAAGCCAGAGGAGCCTCAGCAGTACATTTCTAATACTCAATCCCCCAAATTCCAAAAGCTTTCATGGTAAATATAAGGAATCTCTCATTTTCTCATGCTATTTAATTTAATCCATACATTTGATATCAGATTCCAAGTCAATGTGGACATACATTTACTCCTCAGTAAAAATACTGCATTCCTTAAGTTCCCTTGGGTATCACTTGGTTACCAAAGTCTAACAAATGTTTCAATTTGATACTCTAAATGTCAGGACATATAAACAATGCATTGTTTTAGGCACACTAATCTTTACAAATTAAAAGAACTCATGATATGTACAGCAAGAATCAATCATTCAACATATGATTGCAAACCCACTCTGAATCAACAAGTCACACTTCTGGCTTGCTTTACGACTACAACAGTTTATATCTTTCAATTTAATATAAGCCTTGAAGCACAGAAATACATATTACTATAGAAGTAAAAATTACAAAACAATTTAAATATAAATACATAAGGATTACATGAAGAAACCTGATATGCAGTAAAAGTAAACTCCTTCTCAGTAGTGGAATTTTTAACAAAAAACAGTATTGAAAATGCATATGGGTTGAGATTTTCAAAGATGGCTAGGCAATTTGGCCACGCGTTGAAATTAATTACAGTTGTATAGCTAGTTTGATTTGAAAATCTCAAACATGGATTTTTGTATATTAAAGGTTAATTATTAAAAAAAATGGAACTAAAGAACACTGTGCCAAAACGTTATTATGATGAGAACAATTATTATTTTATCAGATAATTTTATCAAGGAACCTAATTCATTTTGACCATCTTTCAATAAAATTAGTTTTGCCCATTCCTCCCTCCCTTCAACACACAGACAAATCCTACCCTCTCCCTAGCATAAATATGTCAGTGAAACTACATCTAAACAAAAATGTTTCTCCACAGTTAATTATTTTGCTGAAAATTGCAGCAAGTGGGTAGAATTCATAAATCCATGTAAAGAGAAAAATGTTTGCTCCAAAATACCAAGTAGAACTCTGATGCCCTTTTTCCTTACGAAACCCACCATCCTTCTGGAGATGCTCTTCAACGTTCCTCCAAAGGAAATTTAAGATTAAACTCTTAAATGCAGAATTAATCAGCAAAGCAGAATATAATATGTCTTCAGGAATCAAGTTCTAATCTGAACTATGTATAATCTCTGGAGATTTTTCAAGTCACAAATGGTAGTTAAGAGCCTGACTCCTGCTGAAAGTAAATGAAAGACAGACCCCTAACTGCTATTTGTGCATTTGAAAATATCCACCTCTGTTACTAGAGTTATCTTGATAAAAACACTCTACCCCTGTAAGTAATGGGCGACTCTACTGCAGCAGCTTCTAAAATGAATGCTTTAGGCACACCTCATTTTCAGTATATATGTGAATTGCCAATTTCTAAATTAAAAAATGTCAGGAGCCCAGTCCTGCACTCCTTACTCCCACTGAAATCAATGGGAGTTTTGACTGACTACAGACTGCAGGATCAGGACTGTTATTTGCTTCACTAAAGTTGTTGTAGTAGCACTTTGTGGGTTGTACTATTATTTCAAAATGTCTGTCCAAAATATCACAGACACTTGTCAATGTTTAGCTGCTTCTACTCTGCTGAAGAGATCTGATCACATGAGGAACATTTAGACTGTAACCAGATCAGCCAGAGCAAAAGATCACAAATGGGATGAAAGAATACATACATACATTTCACTTCCACAGCTTTTATGCCCTTTTCTATCCTACTAAATGTTCAAATGGCATTTGTTTGCAGAGACGGTTCAAACACATGTACAAAGGAGTCTGGCTTTTACCCATTTTGTGAACCATAACATACACACTTCTGCTAATCCTAATACAGAGGACATCTACTAATTTTAGAACCAAGTGGTATAAAGTGTCAGCTGGCAGATAACTGGCTACCTGAATCTGAGTCTAGAGCAATGAAGTTTTCTGCATATGGTACATTACATGAGTGCAAAATAGTTACTTCTGCATATAAAATCTGAAATGACACAATATACTGACATTTCAAGTTCAACAAGGTCATGTGGGTACAACTAACAGCAGATTTTGGACCACTGTTTTGAAATGCCGTATTTGAGATAGATAGATAGATATATGACCCATCAGAAGCCTACACCTGCTCATCTTATTCCCATAGTTTCATTTATATTGACGGAACTACTTGTGTCACTGCAGTGAGCAGAATATGACCCTTAACATATTTTTCCTTTAAATAACTTATTTCTAATTATTATCAGTAAAACTGTATTTGTACTTAACATCCACAGGATTTTAAAAATTGCTACATTACTTAACAGATAAAATGACTTGTGCACAAATGCTATTATTATTAAATAATACTATGAGAAATGTATAGTTATTAATATACTTTCAGTTGAGTTACAGTCATATTCCAATGTCTTGAGGACAAGTAATTTCAAAGAGAGCTTTCATGAATAAGGACTTGAGTAATAACTTGGACCCCAATCCTACAAACTGATCTGCATGGGTGGATTTCTGAAGTCCCTAAGTCATTAGAGATACAACTGTCTGCCTACACCAGGGGTAGGCAACCTATGGCACGGGTGCCGAAGGTGGCACGCAGCTGATTTTCAGTGGCACTTACGCTGCCTGGGTCCTGGCCACCGGCAGGGCCAGTGCAAGGATATTTTGCGCCCTAGGCGAAAATTCCATCTTGCGCCCCCCCCCCCGCCAAATCACGTACATTATACACAATACACGGTCACAGAGTAACATGTTATAATTTAGAATTTATGTTTCCGCGCTTTAAGTTTAGCAAATTTAGAAACAAGTTCCTCCAAGTCAATGTTGTGAGCAATGTTATGTTCTATTGACAAGGTAGATAGCCCAACAATTCTTTGTTGCAACATTGATGTTCGCATATATGTTTTTATCAACTTGAGCTTCGAGAAGCTTTGCTCACCACTGGCCACAGAAACTGGGAGAGTCAAGAGGATGCGAAGAGCAATAACTGTGTTAAGGACACTATCCGTCAGCTTATTTTCCCATATGAAGTTCAATATATCTTGGGGTGATGAACTCCTTTGGACTCGTCTTGCAATAGCTTGCAATTCACTGCACAAGTCAAAGGCATCAATATCCTTGGATTCACCATGTTGCAAAGCTTTCTCCAGATTCAAGCAATGTTCCATAATTTGCTTTGGTGTTTTATTTTGCAAACTCTAAACATCATATATGAAGCCAAATACTGAACTAATTTGCTGCATCAATGTGAATCTTTCTTCAACCGAATGTATTGCTGTGTCAATGACTGCAAAGTAAAAGTTCACTTTGAATTTTTCTTTCGGATCATAAATAGGTTCGTCATCTGCTTCATATGTGAACTGCTTCCTCTTCTTTCTAATACGGATTGGATCTGGTTCAAAAAGTGCCAGTACATCCAACTCCTCCGCAAGTTCACCTGCATCTATGTTTTCTCAAAGGCTGCGTCACTTCTGCGGCCCACAAGAAACTTCTTGGTTTCTCCAAGTTGATTAATGGCATCACATATATCAAATTCTTTTGCCTGAAGTTGTTTGCTAGTTATGTTGATCTCAAACAATATGTCATACCACAAAACAAGAGAAACAAGAAACCTGAAACTAGAAATGGCTTTTGTAAGAGCCTTTGCATCAACTTGTGATGTATTGCCAGATGATCCTGTCAGAGTATTGTCTTCATAGATGTCTACCAGAGCATCACAGATGTCACCAATGAAAGCAGGATGGAGAAGCTCCCCCCACAGAAGACCTAAGACATGATGGCTGGATACATAAACAGACACCTGTCCCTCACAGGCAACTACCTCATAACATGCCAATTTTGCTCAGGACAGAACATCATAGAGGAATACTATGCATTCAGTGGTCTCTACACTGGCCAAGCAACAGCATGACAACTAACCTAACCAGTCCATCCAACTTTTTTGACTGCTTCTTGGGCACTGGTGAGGGGTAGCGGTGCCAGACTGAGCCCGGTGATGGGTGCACTACAGATCTACAAACTGAGGCAAGGTGCTGGGCCTAGAGTCCTGCTGAGACTGCTGTCCTGCACCAAGTGGAGCACAGCCTCCATGAGGAGAGAACTCAAACAAATATCACACTCCTTCTGCATGATTCCCCCAAGCACTTCTTCAGGCAGCTGCTATGGGGGTCACTCACAGGCTTAGGCCTGCCTGTTGCAGGCAACACACAGCAGCAGGGCTTAAAACTCAGACAGGGCAGCCCAGAGGACTCAGGGGGCCTTGGGCAAAGCAAAATCGGGGGCCCCTTCCATAAAACATTTGCAATACTACAGTAACATGTATTAGGAAATGTAAAAAATAACTAGTGAAATACACTCAAAAATTAATTTGTAATAATTTGAAAATAAACTAAATACATTATTTAAAAACATTAAAAGCTGTAATGGTCTGTATACATTTGCAATTACATAATGGGCAGTTACTGGGTGATTGTGATAGTTGGTACCAATGGGCTGTCGTTGCCTGGGGGTGGTGCTGTTGTTGCCCACGGCTGTGTGGGGAGCTGGGCTCTGGGTTCAGAGGTGCCCAGCTCACAGGGGCTGGGCTCAGGGATGTGGGGAGATAGGGTCAGGGGGGTGTCCAGCTCAGAGGGGCTGGGCTCAGAGCTGGGGGTCAGGGCTGTGGGGGGGATGGGGTCGAGGGGGTTTCCAGCTCAGAGGGACTGGGCTCGGAGCTAGGGGTAAGGGCTGTGGGGGGGATGAGGTCGAGGGGGTTTCCAGCTCAGAAGGACTAGGCTCGGAGCTGGGGGTCAGGGCTGTGGGGGGGATGGGGTCAGGGGGGTGCCTGGGGGCACTGGGGCAGCTCAGCTCGGCAGGCTGCTGTTCTCTCCAGCTGTCCAGGCACAAGGGGAGCAGGAGCAGGGACCAGCTAAGGACCAAGGGGGGAGGAGCACAGGCACCTGAGGCTGACCCATGGGGAGGCACTTGCTTACCTTGCCCAATGCATGAGCACTAGGGTCCTCTTTTTTCCTCCGCTCCACCAGACCACTGCTGAGGCTCTTTTCTTCTCCGTGCCCCTCGCTGGGGCTGACGTGGAGGCTGAGCCACGGGGTAGCTGCGGCTTTCCTCCAGAAGCAAAGCCCTGGTGTTGCGCCGCTGTTGCAGGGCCCCTGCCACGTGCCCTAAGCAGAGCTGCTGCAGCTCTGCCCAGCCGCCGGTGCCCCCGCCGGGCAACGAGAAAAATTGCATAGGCTGGAGCCCCTGGTCTGGGAGGGCGAGGGATTCTGAGCCTCTGCCTGCAGCTCAGGGATTCCCCTGGGTCAGCACAGCCGCCGTCAGCTCAAACCTCTGTGCTGCCATGGCGGCACGCTGACCCCAGGGGTGCCCTGGGCTGCCGTGCCGGCTCCCTGACCCGAGGGGCGCCCTGGGCTGCCGGGCTGCCGCGCCGGCGCCCTGACCCCGGAGGGCGCCCTGGGCTGCCGGGCTGCCACCCTGACCCTGGGGGCGCCCTGGGCTGCCGCGGCTGCGTCCCGACCCCGGGGGCGCCCTGGGCTGCCGGGCTGCTGCAGTGGCTCCCTGACCCCGGGGGTGCCCTGGGCTGCCGGGCTGCCACCCTGACCCTGGGGGCGCCCTGGGCTGCCGTGGCTGCGTCCTGTCCCGGGGGGCGCCCCGGGCTGCCGCGGCTGCTGTGGCAGCGCACTGATCCCGGGGGCGTCCCGGGTTGCCGCGGCGGCGCGCTGATCCCGGGAGCGTCCCGGGTTGCCGGGCCGGCGCGCTGATCCCGGGGGCGCCCCGGGCTGCCGGGCCGGCGCCCTGACCCCGGGGGCGCCCTGGGCTGCCGGGCCGGCGCCCTGACCCCGGGGGCGCCCTGGGCTGCCGGGCTGCCGCAGCAGCTCCCTGACCCGGGGGGCGCCCTAGGCTGCCGGGCTGCCAGTGGCTCCCTGACCCGCGGGGCGCCCTGGGCTGCCAGGCTGCCACCCTGACCCTGGGGTGCCCTGGGCTGCCGCGGCTGCGTCCTGACCCGGGGGGGCGCCCCGGGCTGCCGGGCTGCCGCGGCGGCGCACTGATCCCGGGGGCATCCCGGGCTGCCGCGGCGGCGCGCTGATCCCGAGGGCGCCCTGGGCTGCCGTGCCGGCGCCCTGACCCCGGGGGCGCCCTGGGCTGCCGCGGCGGCGCGCTGATCCTGGGGGCGCCCTGGGCTGCCGGGGGCGCCCTGGGCTGCCGCGGCGGCGCGCTGACCCCGGGGGCGCCCTGGGCTGCCGGCGGCAGGCAGCTCAGACTGCCTCTCCAGCAGCAGTGGCTGCTGCAACCATGTAAAAAATTTTTTGAGGGCGCCGCTTTTTGGCGCCCTAGGCAACCACCTAGTTCGCCTAAATGGTTGCACCAGCCCTGGCCACCGGTCCAGGAGGGCTCTGCATTTTAATTTAATTTTAAATGAAGCTTCTTAAACATTTGGAAACCTTATTTACTTTACATATAACAATTGTTTAGTTATATATTACTGACTTATAGAAAGAGACTTTCTAAAAAGGTTAAAATGTATTACCAGCACACGAAACCATAAATTAGAGTGAATAAATGAAGACTCGGCACACCACTTCTGAAAGGTTGCCGATCCCTGCCCTACACAGATCCACTTGCAGGATCTAGCTATTCATATGGACTTCAAGATTTTACTTGAGAACTGTAATGTCTTTGTAAGTATTATTTCACCTGTCTGAAAGCTTGGTTGACTACAGGCATTCAGTAGATGAATATTTTCACCCACTACAGAAAAATCAAGGCTTTGTTAAATTACAAGCCTCTAATGATTCTTTTCAAGAAACATTTCAGGCATGCAGCAATAAGGCTGCATTCATATCTGACATTTACAAAAAAATTATTCTTTATGGCCGCAATTCAACAGAGTAGTTAAACTTAATTTTAAGCATTCTTATTCAGCAAAGTACTTAAGCATGGGCATAACTTTAAATACAATGAGAACAATGAGACTTAAGCTCATACTTAAATTTAAGCATGTGTTTTAACCAATGTAAATGGAAAGAAAATAATCCTAATCAAAGTCTGTATGAAAAGAAAATAAATGTTATCATTAGGGATCTATGAATGTTATATAGGAACCAGCCAAAATTGTCACCCAGAATGTGCACTGAGCCCAAACCAAACCTTTTAAAAGAAATTATTATTAAACTTTTTCATATGCTGTTCCATCTCCTCTTTTTGGCCATAAGTACATGACAGGCTGAAATATTTCTAGTATTTTTGACCCAGCTGGAACTGGGAATTACCCAAAAACCCATGAGAGACTTTTATTAGTTCTCCAAATAAAGGGCCAAACTCTGATTACTTTTCTCTTACATATAGACCCACAGAAGTATTGGCGCCTTCCGGCATAGTTGACGTATGAGAGTCAGTTTGTTTCAGCACATCTTCTTGTAAAAATGTAAACCAATGAGGGATTCGCAGATGCGTCTCGCATATCAGGCAGACATGGCCACATGTTTATGCCACAGTCTGCTTTCTTTGCTCACATTTCTCTTTAGCTTCTTCTGTTCTGTTTTAACCACAGACGAACAAGTCTGCGGCCAACCTGACCTGTCAGCAGCAGCAGCTTCCCATGTGCTTGGGCTGATGTGGACAGCTTTTAGGTGAGCTTTGAGAGTGTCCTTGTATCATTTTCATTGGCCTTCCACCATACGTGCTTCCGTTTTCAACGGAGAAGTTGCGTATCATCTATCCATACAAGGTGACCAGACCAATGAAATTGAGCCTGTATCATTATGGATTTAACACTAGTCATACAGTACTGGTCCAGGACTCCAGTGTTTGGCTTCCTATCCAACCACTTGATGTTACAGATGAGACACAGACAATGCACGTGAAAATCTTCCACTTGCTTCAAGTGCCATTTTTACAGACATAGAGAAGAGTGCTTAACAGGACTGCATGGTAGGCACTAATCTTAGTGTGAAGTTGAATGCCTCTCAAACGCTACAGGTGGTGAAAAAATTGACTACAGGCAGAACTAGCTTTAGAAATGCACTGAGTGATTTCATCATCTATCATGGCATTATTGAAGTGCTGCCAAAATAGCAAAATTTTTCTGTCACATTCAGCAATGTGTCATCAATTGCAATTTGGGGGGCAGAATACATTTTTCCTGGAGCCAGCCACTAAAACACTTCAGCAAAGTGATTCGGATTTTAACAACCTCAAGAAAACTGATCTAGAAAAGCAGCTGACTAAATGCTCGAGCACCCCCACGAACCGAGCACCCCAGCCCTCTGCCCTGACCCTTGAACTCCCCCCACACACCCAGCCTTCTGCCCTGCACCCTCACATACCCCCAACCCTCTGCCCTGACCCCTGAACCCCCACACACACCCAGCCTTCTGCCCTGAACCCCCCACACTCCCCAACCCTCTGCCCTGACCCCTGAATCCCTCCACACATCCAGCCATCTGCCCCGCATCTCCCATGCCCCCCAGCCCTCTGCCCTGACCCCTGAATCCCCACACACCCCCAGCCTTCTGCCCTGAACCCCCCCACATACACACCCAGCCCTCTGCCCTGAACACTCCGTCCCCAGGTCTGGGGTCCCAGCTGCCAGCCCCTTGCCAGCCGGCGTCTCAGCCGCAGGCCCCACTCAGCCTGCTGTCAGCCTAGGTGAACAGAACCCCAGGCTGGCAGCGAGCTCAGCAGGCTGGCGGTGTAAAATCAGCATTTTAATTTAATTTTAAATGAAGCTTCTTAAACATTTTGAAAACCTTGTTTACTTTACATACAATAGTTTAGTTATATAACATAGACTTATAGAAAGAGACCTAAAAACATTAAAATGTATTACTGGCACGCAAAACCTTAAATTAGAGTGAATAAATGAAGACTTGGTACACCACTTCTGAAAGGTTGCCGACCCCTGATTTATAATTAACATACAGGGAAAGAGAGGGAGAAGAAAAGAGAATCAAATATGAGGGATTACAAATGTAGGGCCTGACTACCTGTTGCATTACTACTATTTTACACCAAAGTAACTCTTATCAAAAGCTATGCATTTAAAGACATAGACTCATTTTAAATTACTTTTGTTAGATGAAACCAGGGCTTTGGAGTGGAGCCTAGAGCTGGAGTGCGGAGAAGCTCCAGAGCAGTGGAGCTGCAGATTTTTGCCTGGAGCTGGAGCGGAGCCGGAGCACAGTTCCAAAGCCCTGGATGGAACAATCCATCCCAGTAATTCACAGTGATAGTGTCTGGTAAATTAAAATTATATATATAGGATGTATAGATTAGAGGTTCTCAAACTGTGGTCCGCGGACCACCAGTGGTCTGTGAGCTCCATTCAGTGGTCCGTGGACAGTTCCCTCTAAGGTGCACACCTAGGCAGCCGCACACAAGAGAATGAAGGGCCACCCACCTAATTTGTGGAGCTGCGCAGGCGTGGCTCCATGAATTAGGTGCCTGGACCCTGGAGAAGATGCATATATAAGGTGAGGTGGTGGCCTTGGGGGGGCGGTGAGGGAACGGGGTAGGTGGGAGGGGGCAGTGGGGTGACAAGAGGGGGTGGGAGGAATTTGGGACGTGCCGGGCTGCAGCGGCCAGAGAAAGGTGACTTTCCCCAGCTCCAGGGCTGTGGCTGCTGGGGAGAGATGGCCCTTCTTCCCAGCCTCAGCTTTGTGGCTGCTGTGGCAGGAGAGAGACCCCTCTGCCCCAGCCCCAGTTTGGGGGCTGCCGCGGCAGGGAGAGAGGGCACATTCATTGCATTAGAAAGGTAAGACTACTGATATTAAAATATGGTTGTGTGCTTTATATTTGTAGAACAAAAAAAATTATTAAGGGTTTTTTTAATATAGCGCTTTTAGCCAAAACACTTTACAATAGTTAGCTAACAGTACAAACAACATTTGGACAGATCATTAAGTGGTCTGCCGAGATCCTCAGCAATTTTCAAGAGGTCCACGAAAAAAAAAATGTTAGAACCATTGGTATAGATTAATATGATTCGCATTAAAAACAAAATGATAGTGGAAAAACAGGTTAATCACCACCATGGCAAATTTTAACTATATATGGTTAGAACTGATGTACTTGATGATTAATTTGATTAGTCTTTGTTTTCAGACATGTTGATAAAATAATGTAAAGGGTAAAAACACACCACTTCTGCAACTTCTCTGCACCCAGTAAAGTCAGTGCTGGATAGTAGGATAAAGGTCACGGCTATTAGTAATTATGCTAATCAGTACATATCTGTATCATTCTGCATCTTCCCTGTTAAATCACAAACAAGACAAATATGCTGTATGTTTCCATATGAAATGTACTTGATATTTTATATCCACCATGACAACAAAGGCACTGCCTTTGACCATTTCTAGAGGAACTACTAACAAAGAAGCAATTTTTCCCATGAATAAGTGGCTTTATTCAATATGATTTCTGTATCAGCTGAGGTAATGTGATTTTTTTTTCTCATCAGAAGGCTTTAGAAATTCTGCTGTGAGTCAGCTTTACAAGGATCAAGGGGGAAAAAAGGATGGTCAGAGACAACTGACTGCTCAGAGACTCAACTGACCAAGAATCAGAACACAACACCCTTTTCTCCCATAGCAAACAGCTCTTCTGTGCTACCTCGGATTTAGTGAACAGTTGCCCAATTATTTACTGTCGCAGCTAAAGACATGGTCAACAACAGCATTTGCAAAACACACAAGATACCTTGGTTTCAATTGTTAAAGCAATCAAGTTCTTGTTTATGTAAGGTCTTCCAGAACTGTAGTCTAGCCTGGCTATATAAAAAGGTGAAGATCAAATCTTCGCAGTTACACTTTAACCAGACTTATTTTTCAATTCCTCTTTTTTCTAAATCAAATAGCCAGAATTTCTTAATGATACGGCATCATATGATTCCATGCCTTTCAAGACAGGCAATGAATTTTCTACAGCTGACTCTGCTAGTTACAGTATTCAACAGCTGGGGCAAAGATAATTTGGCACCCTGATAATGTCCCAAATGAACACAAGCATATTTTCTAAGCAAGAAAAAATGTTTGAACTAAAGTAAGTGATTAAGACTCTTCACCTTGAAAAAGCAAAAATGGAAGTTATTACGTTCTTTATTTGATTTTTTTTTAAATCAACAAATGCACTTTCTTTCAAAGTTTTGTGAAATGGCACTCCCTGTTTAAAGCATATATTGCAGCAATTCTTTTCTGATTAGATCAGCTCCCATAGCAAGTCATCAGGATAACAATCACACTGTAGTGAACTCACACTACTGGGACTCTGATGGAAAATCATAACTAGCATGAAAACACGTTGGAAAATAATGTATTTTCCAGTTTTTCAATGCTTCATCATTAAAACAAGCTAAAATATTTACCTTTTTTCCCAGTGATTGAATGTAACAAGCTGCCAAGTACAGTATATTGATGAGCTATGTACACCACCAAAAAATGAAGGCAAAAGAAACTGGATGCTTACTGAAACATTTTAAGGAGTCTGACATATTTTAAAATACAATATGAATGTGACCAATCCTCCTCCCCACAGATAAAGTAACAAACTTCAACAATTATAGAATATACTAAAAAAAATATATGTTAATTAGCCATAGGAGTCTATTGTATCAGCATCCACTAGTCCTACCACAGATAAGGACCCAACCTTGTAGCTCTTACTCAGCCAAAACTCCCTCTGAAATCAAGGGACTTAGGTCGGTAGCATCAAACCCTAAAATAATATATCCATTATGAATTTTCCTGGGTTTATCAAGTGACGATATAAACTAGACTGAAAACTACAGATCTGTTTCTGTGAACAAATTTGCTTTTTTTTTTAAAATTTAAATCTATTCAGCTAAATTTTAAAATCACAGCAGCAAAAAATATACACACTTTAGGTTTTTCAACACTTTTGATCTGATAAACTGAATACAACCTGCTTGCTTTAAAAATCAACATTTGGAAAAGATTAGTCAGAAATGTATATAAATCACTTTTGATGATGAAAAAATAGAGTGGACTAACCATTTCCTTTTTTATAGGCTCTAATAAATACAGTAATTATTTCTCCTTTAAAATGTTCTAATGAATTTTATTACAGAAATGGTGCACATGCTCCCTAGATACATTGACACAAAGGAGTCATTTGTCAATAGTGTTAATAATACATGATCTACAAGTGAAACAGGTATAAAGTACACTCAGACCTGATAAATCTCATTTTAAGATAATGGCAAAATTAAAAACAAAAATGAAATTAACAATGAGGATGGAATAAAATTAACTCGGACATCTTCAAATAAAACTGATTTCACTATGCCATTCCCATTAAAGTCAGTGGGAATTCAATAGCTAAAACCCTTTCCCAACAATGAATTTCCAAAAAGTTGTATCTTAAAATAAAAAATTCAAGACTTTCTGATATAAAACTGAAACCACATAGCTCATCTTGGACCGAGGTATTGCAAAAGGATTCCAAACAGCAAATACCAAATATGCTGCAAAGTGCATACAGGGGCTATTTTCAGAATGAAGATTCAGTCTGTTTAATTCCCTATCTTGTTAATTAAGATCAGATCTTAAACACTACTTTGACCTAGTTTTTAAAGTTTAATATTAACAATGCAGTGATATATAAAATAATTAATTATGTGTCCTATGTACCTCTTCCATACCAACCAGGATAAGGAAATAATACAATTAACATTTCTAACAGAATAAATTGTATATATCTTATGTACATTAGAAAGGACTTTCTTCCTGTACTAAACGAAAAAGCTTCATAATGTTGCACAAAGCAGTCATTCTTACATAACTGTAGAAAAGAACATACATTAGAGCTTTAAGCACAAAAGGATCTTTCAAAAAATGGTGTGGTGCATTTTATTGCTTAAAGCAGTCTTTGCAATAAAGATAACACATTTCACTGGATTTATTAGGACCATAGAATACAGTTTTATTTACTAGTTCTCATCCCAGACAAGAAGAGTCTTAGAATAATCTCATTGAAATGTCAGTGGTGTCCTCACACCCAGCAAGAAAAGAACAGTGTCACTTAAGCGTTTTAGTGAAAGAAATCAACAGACTGCTCCATAAGAAATGACCCTCTCCAGGAGGCAACGGATCTTGTCTGAGGACGTTTCAGAATCTTCCACTTCAAACTCTTGTTGGTAGCCGACTGAAATAGCAGATATCCAGAGAATCTGATTCTGACCCTTGTTTACTTGCAACCACCAGCGCTATTTAAAGTAAGCTCTACACTATTAGCATGTACCTGGTAAACCCATGCCCCGTGCTGCAGAGCTAATCTACTGTACCTTTGTATCTCTCCAGGACATCTTCGTAAGCCTGTAGGTACTCCTGTTCTTCGGCATAGTGGTAAGCACCAGGGGAAAGGTAACCAGCCATGGCTGGAGGGTAACACTGACCAGTTCACTCCAAGGCTGCAGACAGCACGAAGCCTTGGGAACTGCAAAAAAAGGCTAGAGGGAGGGAGGAGGGGTGCTATGCAAGCTGGCCGAGGAAACGCCCATGCCCCCCTCCCGAGCCGTGTGTGAGCATGTGTGTGGCTCCAATAGCAAGGGCTTCCTCTCGGATTTCATTAGCAGCAAATCTCTGCGCTCGGCTAACGGCCTGAGAGTAGGAAGGCAGCCAGGGCTGCAGCAGCTCCAGGACAGCATGGGCGCCACAGCCCGGCCACGGAGGTGACCGCCGGCTCCTTCTTCATGGAGACATTTCTCCCTTCTTGACAGTTAAATCGCTCCTGGGTGATCACTTAGGGCCCGATGCTGCTGCAGGCCCCACTTGTGCAAGTGCACTGAGGGTTTTGCCTGAATAAATGCTGCAGCGGGAGCCCTTCCCTCCCCCGGCGCCTGGCTCCCTGTCTGGCTCTGGTTGTGCTTGGCTCGGCAGCCCTGCCCCGGGGCTTTTCTCTCCAGAGCTCGCTAGGCTGCTGCTAGGAACTCGCCAGCTGCCTGGGGTTCCTCCCTCCGCGCAGCCCTCTCTGGCCAGGACCTTCCCATTGTCTTGGTTTCCGCACGAGCCCTCGGGAAGCCGCTTTCCCCCTCCGCCCCAGCCCAGCCAGCCTGAGGCCAGCAAGCTGCCACCACCGCTCTGCCAGAGCCCCCCAGCGACGTGCCACTCCGGGGGCGAGGGGCTGGTACCGCCCGCAACACCTCCCCCTCCGCAGCGCCCGTGGGGGGGATCCGCGGGCCGGGGCCGCCCGCGTTAGGGATGCTCTGTAGCAGCAGCTGCCATTTCCCCCATCCGCCCTCTCGCTACTACTGCCCGGGGGACGCCGGGCCTGCGGCGCGGGGCACTCGCTGCTCCTGCAGCAGGTGTCCTCGCCGCTCACATGCGCCCCCGTGTCAGTGAGCGCCAACTGCGCCTGCGCTGCCGGACCGGCCCCCTCTCCACCCCCTCCCGCCTCTCACTCGCCATGTCCCGGATCCTCGCGCCTGTCCGCCAGGGCAGGGCCTGCCCCGGGCTCCCTGACCCCCCCTACATGCACGCGGCTTTCCCGGGCCCTAGGCCGCCCCGCTCCCCCCCAAGCCTCAAAGAAATGTACAGCCAGGCTGGGCAGCTGCGTGGTGCCGAAACCACCCATGCCTCGCCAGCAACTCAGAGCCCTTAGTCCGGCCCTACCCCCTGCTTGCCTCCCCCCCCCCCCCGGCCGATCGCAGGCCCCTCGGTGCTCTGCCACCATGGCCGGGGGGGGGAGGGGGCAGCCGCCGTGCTGGGCGCAGTCGCTTGAATTTCCGAGCACTCCTATGAGACCCACGCGGATGTCTGTCTGCCCGATTCCCTGCTGCCCCGCCCATCACCCCGCTACCAGCAGCAGGGCCACCTCTCTGTCAGACACAGGGTCTGGAGAAGCCCTGGCTGTGCATTGTGCCGGTACAACTTAAGACAGAGCAGTTTTTCACACTACACCGGCTAAGGGCAGCGAATACGCAGCGGGATGGGGAGGAAAGACCTTTGGCTGCTGTACCAACCATCCCCACACAGGGTCCGAGCCCGCTGCATCCTCACAGTCGCCCCATTAGGTGAAAACATCTTTGAAATAAACCCCGAAGAGGGAAGGGATGATACATACACACAGAACCAATCTCCGTGGGTAATACAGATGACCACTGCCTTTCCCCAGAATTAATTTACACGGTGTTGTCAATTTTCAGCTGGGGAGAACAAGGCATCTGCCCCGTTTCAATGCCATTCGTTGCCAGAGTAAGTGACCATCCACATATTAGAACACACTTGTGCCTTTCCTACAATATTCAGTCGAGGGGCTCCTAAGCGGCACGGCCCCCAATGTGCCTAAATGGACAAAGAGCTGTTCTACACAGACACTGTTGCCACATACACCGCCTAAAAGGATATTCAGAGCCCAGCTGGATGATCCCAGCCTCTCCCTGAATTTAATGTGGCCTCTCTCCCATTAAGACACAAAAGACAATTAAGTGTGCCTGTGTGTACATCGACCAAGATGCATACACAATGTGAAATCAGAGTTATTGCGAATGAACTGCTCACTGTTAATGCGTTTTCACATGGAAGTTTAATGGGCGCACCCGCACGTTTCATCTTTTTTTCCCCTTTCCCACAAGCATTACTTCACTCAACGGGAAAACATGGCCAAATAGCTTAGTCACCACTCCACGGACCTGCAGGATTTTTAAAGGCTATATTACAAAGCCAATGAACAAGCCTCCCCCCATACATCTTTGGCATGATCTATCTCATGCAAGCCCATGGTGTGGGCACATGCGGGTTGGTGGGTCTCACTGTCTGGCTGCCTAGAGCCTGCTCTTACCGGCTATCCTAAGCACCGCTCTCTCGGCTGGGTCCAGCACGGAGCCGCCTTGAATTTTCCGCTTGGATCTCTCATGTTTCGGCAGGTTCCAGGGCAGTGTGTCCCCCGGTGCTGGAGACACGGAGCCAGATTTCTGGCTGAAATCATCTTCATCGGAGAAATCCGCAGAGGAAGACATGGAGCATCGGTAGGAGGCGTTTCCAGAGCTCTACAGGGAGATACACAGAGACTGCATGAATATACAATACATAGTGTGATCGCCACAGTCCGCCTAGACTGTTTTACAAACGCCCCACCTAGAAATAAAAACACTGAAAAAAATAGGTCGCTCACCATCGTTGTATATTTATATGGGTATGTATGTGTAACTCCACAGATGGTACCCCCCCCCCCCAAATATCCTGATTTAGTGACGATGCATTTAGGAGGATTTATGCGGAAGAAGTGTGGCCTGCGGTCAGGCAACCAGCTCACAAATGATCTCGGACTAGCCCAACAATAAACCCAGCAGCAACAAAAACCTTCCCGGTTACAAACTGATAGCATTTGGCTCCCCCGCCAGGCCAAGGAAAAGATTTACCATCACCAGGCTGCTGATTAAATCATTAATGTAACTCTGTCTAAAAAAAACCCCACCAACAAACGCAGGATGCTGAGCCTTTGTTACTGCAAGTAGGTTTCCGAAACCACACCCTGGTAAGTCTCCTGTACGCGCGTTCTTGCGGGACTCCCTTTTTTAGCCCTAGCTTTCTAACCAGAGTAGCCAATTCCCAGAGAAGTGCATTGACTAGGAGCGAAGGAGAAAGGAAGTGTGTTTCTTCGCACAGCCTCTTTTCGAGTCACTGGGTGCACAAATGGCGGTTTTCAGCCTCTCTCTGCCGAGACAGCTTCAGTAAACAAATGTTTGATCTCGGTTTATATCCTTTATGCTTGTTTATCTTTTTCTAATAAACAGAGCAGTCAGCAGCTGCCCAGAACCGGATCACTGCCGGGAATAAAAATGATGCAGTGCAGGGCCATGAACCGGCGGTGCCATTTCTGGATTCCCTAGCCTGTTAGAGGAAGTGGGAAAATGAGATGCTTAAATGGTAGCACTTTAGTCTATATTTGGTGAACAAATCTTCAGGATCGACCCTCGCACACAAGTGCTGGGGAACTGATGCAATTTCGTGTGCCTTCCTATTTGTTTCTCTGCATTTCCTACTTAAGGATGTTTGGGACTTTGCCAGTGCACCTGATTGGAAAACAATGCCTATATTTTCTGATTCAAGATGGAGATTTACAATAGTCCTTGCGCTGTGTAATCTGGCTCCAACCCAGGGTATGATTTTAGTGGCATTAATTTTTTCGTGGCATGTTATTCTCAATCTGGTTTGTTATATATTAGTATTCTTTGTTTTGTAGAGTCCATCTTCAGCCCTTCTAGACTCCACTGTTTCTTGGATCAGGAAACTGAAGATATAAATGCCTGCTAATATTTTCAACTTGGTTTTTTGGCTGCCAGCCTCCTCTAGAAGGGCTTGAGATGTGCCCTTATTGAATTAAAACATAATTCATTGTGGCTCAATTATTATTGATAATTTTTCTTTCACTTCTGAAATGTTTTTTTATGGTTTTCACTGTAATCATGCATTGGTTGACAAGATATATTGTTATTTAGATTGGCAATTTAGTTTTTTTTAAATGAAAACTGCACAACCCAGAAGCATAATTGATTGAATAATGCAATGAAAATTTTATGCTACAGCCTAAATTGCAATCATACACAGTTAAATAATCCTCTAAATAAAGGGTGAACAAACATTAGTGGGTGATCATATTCAAATGTTCCCTTTTCTATCATTGTTCAGGTCGATGTGTTAAAGTACAGAAAAAACAGTGAATCCAAAACAATAATTTTGAACAATTCTCTCACTAAATTCTTGCATTGTTCACCAAAACATGATGTAAAGACAGCGTAGGGGATTGAGCAGAGTGCTGGGAGTCAAAGCTGTGGAGATCTAATCAGAGCTATGATTCTCTAACTGGTGTTGGTGCAGGGGAAATCCTGTAGTACTCATGGAAAATGGAATTCTTCTCACAAGGCCACAGAATAGAGGTGCAGGTACCCTACTCCTACAGTTTAAGTGCACCCCTTGCAGGGGTAGGGAAGTTTAGTCAATAATTCCTGGTAGACAGAGGTTTGATCAATAATTTTGTGTAGACATGAGTTCAGTTTCTCCTGGCCTGACCTTAGCTTCAAAGACTTCTGCAACTAACATGAAAAGAAGTCCTCAAGGGCCTCAGCTCCATGGTTCCCAACTAGGCATGTCCAGCCTTCATGGAGTCCACATATCCCATCTCCCCCTACACACATTGGCCCTGCACCAGTTAGAAGGAGGAAGGAGAAAAATTGTTCGGATTAACCTCTGAGGATAGGACAACAAGCAGTGGGGTTTAATTGTGGCTGGGGGTGCGAGGGGTGTTAGATTGGACATTAGGAAAAACTTCCTAACTGTCAGGTGGTTAAGCACTGGAATAAATTACCTAGGGAGGTTGTGGAATCTTCGTCATTGGAGGTTTTTAAGAGCAGGTTAGACAAAAACCTGTCAGGCAGAGACAGATTAAGGTCTCCTGGGACCCTGGGGCGGAGCAATTGGGGGAGGGGGTGTTGGCACCAGAACTGTGGCCCCATCCCACCCCTTGGGCCTGTGGTCCTGCCCCTATTCTGCCCCTTCCACCTATGGTCCCACCCCCTTCTGCTCCTTCCCCCACTCACTCCTTTCCAGCCCCCACCGCTGCAACCCCAAGACTAGAGAAGCTCAGCGCCCCTGCCGCGGCCCTGTGGCTGCAGGAGGGGGAGACTTTTCCAGGCACCCTAAATTGGCAGGGAACCCTGGGCACGGGCCCCCTTGGCCCATGCGATAATTCGCCACTGCTGTCAGGGATGGTCTAGAATACTTAGTCCTGCCTTGAGTGCAGAGGACTGTACTGGAAGGCCTCTTGAGGTCCCTTCCAGTCCTACGTTTCTATGATTCTATGAAAATGGCAGATGAAATTTAATGTTGATAAATACAAAGTAATGCACACTGGAAAAAAGAACCTCAAATTAGCTGTTTGCATTTAAGAATGAGATCTTGGGAGTCATCGTTAATAGTTCTCTGAAAACATCTGCTCAATGTGCAGCAGCAGTCAAAAAGCTAACAGAATGTTAGGAACCACTAGAAGAGGGATAGATAAGACCAAAAAATACCATAATGCCACTATATAAATCCATAGTATGCCCATACCTTTAACACTGCATTCAGTTCTGGTCGCCTCAGCTCAAAAAAGATTTATTAAAATTGGAAAAGGTACAGAGAAAGGCAACAAAAATGATTAGGGGTATGGAACAGCTTCCATATGAGAAGAGATTAAAAAGACATGGACCATTCATCTCAGAAAAGAGACAAGTCAGGGGGAATATGATAGAGATCTATAAAGTTATGAATGGTGTGGAAAAAGTGAATAGGCAAGTGTTATTTATCCCTTTACATAACATGAGAACCAGGGGTTACCCAGTGAAATTAGTAGGCAGCAGGTTTAAAACTAACTAGGGCTGTCAATTAATCACACTTAACTCATGCGATTAATTCAAAACAAATTAATGCATTTTTTTTAACAAGCGTTACTGGCACATCTCTGGTGATGGGACTTGGCGACGGCCCGGTGGGGAGGGAGGCACAGGTTGTGGCAGCCAGCAGGAGGCAGCCGGGCATAAGAAACTCCATAATATACAGACCAGATGCACTCCCCCTCCCCCCGATGATCCATTGTTCTGAGGGAAGGGGTAAGGGCAACAGCCAGCTGCCACAATGTCGCGAAGCAGGGAAAGGGCGCTTTAGAACTACTGCCACCGGATCCCATCCCCGGGCATCTCCAGCGCTCTCCCCCTCTTCCTACTGCACTAATCGATCATGACCCTATCCTCTAGTCAGTGGGTGATTTGAGAGAGTCAGTTAAATACCTTTCAGGGGGAAGAGAGGAGACCGTCCCTCTGCCACCTGCACCATCACCTCCCTGCTGGACAGGGCTAGGCTTAGGTGTGGGCGGCCACATGCTGCTGCCTCTGGGGCAGAGGTGCCCCTTCTCCCACCACCCAGCTCCATTGCTGCTCCTGCCTCCTCCCCACTCCCCATGGAGCCACCCCTGGCCAAGCTGCTGCAAACCAAGAGCCTGCCTCCTGTCTGCTGCATAGAGTGGGGGCAGGAAGTGGAGGGGGCTGATGTTGGGGTATATCCCTCCCCCCACCCATGTACCCAGTTGCCGCTAAGCTGGGGTCTGGGAACAGGGTGCACTTGTCTGCTGCTGCTGCTGGCTCAGGAGTGAGTGTTGCTGACACCAACTGCTGCTGGCTGAAAAAGCGTTCAGACTCTTGAGTGCTCTACTTAAAGAGACAGGGTTCTCCTAACACCCTCCCCTCCCCCTCCCACCCACAACACACACACACACACACATTTCTCCCCCAAAACACACACACATTCTCTCATGCCGAACCTGAATTTGAAATGGTGCCCCTCGTGAGACAGGAGTGATCAGAGGGCTGCGAGATTGCCATGGGCTCGGCAAGATGCAGCCCCTAGGTGACAATACAGAGCCCACCTTGAGCTGCGTTCTGAGTGCCAGGCACCACAAGCCACAGCAGAAGTGCAGAAGTAATGGTGGCGATACACCATATACCATGCCATCCTTACTTTTGGGCTACTGCTAGCAGCAGCATTGTCTTCAGAGCTGGGTGCCCGGTCAGCACCAGCTGCCCAGCCAGTGCTTAATTTGTGCTGGGACTGAGCCCTGACACCTCTTTCAAAGGTGAAGGGGGGTTGGGTAGCCCCTGCAGGCCAGGGGCGATGGAGGGGTGGGGAGCTCATGGGGGCCGGGATAAAGGGGGGATGCCCATGGGGGTCAGGGGCACAAAATACAAGTACACCCAGAGTACCATTTTCCCTAAGGCCAGCTCTGCTGCTGGAGGCAGCTGCTCAGGACTCCTAAGAGGGGGAAGTGAGGGGTACCACATAGACAACAGGAGCCTGGCGAGCTCAGCCTCCCTGCACTGGCCTCTCCTCCCCTGGTGCATGCCAAGTCCTTGAGGTAAAATCCACTCTCCCTTCCAGACAAGGTCTCACTCAGCTGAAGGGAGTCTACCCAGTTCAGTAAAAGCAGGCAAGCCTGATGATCCCAGTACCAGAAACCACCCTTCCAGAAGCAGCAGCAAAACACCTCCCTCCTCCTGCACAAGTGATTATTTGCTTCCTCCCCATCCTCTTTCCCTCCCCCAGTCCACTCTCCCTCTCCACCCGAACAATGAATGCAAATATCTAAGATGAAACTCTTCCTCTTTGGACAGGAGGCGAGCCTGACGAGCTCAGAAGAAACCCAACCCAACAGGAGCAGCATCAAGAATCCACCCTTCTCCTGCACAACTCACACCCCTCCCAGCTCCAGAACACTGACTTTCTCAGATAAAAATCTTACCCCTTCAAGAAGCCAGGACTCCTCTAAAAGAGACACATACAAAATAGTATATATACATAATAAAGGCTAATCCAGCAGCAGCAGGAAAAAAAAGCCTCCTGCACAATTCACTTCCATACTGAATGCTAAAATCCTGAGGTAAAATCTTTCCATATTGACTGCAAAGGCTCCTTTGAACAGGACACAAATATATATTGATTATATAGAATTTACTGAATTATTCCAGACACTGGCACAGTTCTACTGTATTCTCGTGCTCTGGAGTGATTAAATATCAGAAAAAGTTAATGGAGCAAAGCAGCAAAAGATCAGGTCTTTTGAATGGGAGGTTTATTTTTAAAAAATTTTCAGATGGTTCTCTGGATAAAAGGACGGTTATCTGTATCTATTGCCAGGCTGAGTTCCAGTACCATCGAAGTACTTCAAGTCTGCAGTACCACTTACGTGCTAAACATGCTTTTGCCTCCAGTTCTTGTGCTACAGATAACCCACCAACAGCCAATGAATCCATCCAACCGCAACAGAGTACACTTGCAGAGTTTCAGGATCGTTACAAGCCCATGGATCAAACGAAGTACAACACCTTAACCAATGCTATTGCAAAGTGGGTAGCTATGGACTGCAGACCACTCAACATTGTAAATGACAGAGGGCTAAGAGATATTATTCAAATTGCATCTTCCAATCAGTTATACACTTTGCCCTCCGAAGGAACCATTGCATCACAAATACATGATCTATATAACAACGAGAAGACTACAAAGTTGGAGCTTTTGAAAAATGCACTAGCTGTTGCTTTGAGTGGTGATCACTGGACGTCCTTGGGCAATCACAGCTATCTTGGAGTCACAGCACACCTGATTGATGCTTCATGGACCCTGCAGTCATTTGCTTTAACTGTAATGCATACTGAAGAGAGAGATGCTGAATCATGTGCAGAGTGTTTCTTGGATGTTGCAAAAGAATGGAATATTCAAGAAAAAGTAACAACAATTAGTACTGACAGTGCACATAGTATGATAGCAGCAGACAGTCATTTGCCTTTTGAACACATGACATGCATCGCTCACAGTCTGCAGCAATCCATTACAGTAGCACTCAGTGATGGTGGTTTTGAAAACATACTGGAAAAATGTAGAAAACTTGTGGGCCATTTCAAACACAGTCCAATTAACAATACAGAGCTAGGAATACAACCAGCTGCAAAGGGACAGAAACAAGAACCTCTTGTTCAAGATATTTCAACAAGATGGAACTCCACATTGGGTATGGTTCAGCACCTGCTTTGCAATAAAGCCACTATCACAGCCACATCAGCACTTCAAAAACAGAAACTATCAGTGCCAACAGGTAAGGATTTTGAAAAACTGCAAAAGCTAGAAACACTACTTGAGCCCTGCAGGTTTGTGACTGAACTCCTTGGCGGAGAATTGTATGTCTCCTGCTCTGTGGTTTTACCCGCATTCTGCCATATATTTAGTGTTATGGAAGTCTCAGATGACGACCCAGAATATGTTATTCAGTTTAAGAACACTTTCACTGCAGATCTGACAAAACACAAAGAAGGTACCAATATGAGATTTCTAAAGATAGCTACAGCACTTGACCCAAGGTTTAAGCATCTGAAGTGCCTTCCAAAATCTGAAAGGGATGAGGTGTGGAACATGATGTCAGAAGTCTTAAAAGAGCAACACTCCAATGCGGAAACTACAGAACTTGAACCACCAAAAAAGAAAATGAACCTTCCATTGGTGGCAGATGATGAAAATGAATGTGCGTCAGTCTGCACTGCTTTGGATCGTTATCGAGCAGAACCTGTCATCAGCATGGAAACATGTCCTCTGGAATGGTGGTCGAAGCATGAAGGGGCATACAAATGTTTAGCATATGTGGCACGTAAATACCTTGCAACGCCGGCTACAGCAGTGCCATGTGAACGCCTGTTCTCACTTTCAGGTGACATTGTAAATAAGAAGAGGGCAGCATTATCTCCCGTAAATGTAAACAAACTTGTTTGTCTTAGCGATTGGCTGAACAAGAAGTAGGACTGAGTGGACCTGTAGGCTCTAAAGTTTTACATCGTTTTATTTTTGAATGTAGTTATGTAAAAAAAAAATTACACATTTTCACAATAAAGATTGCACTACAGTACTTGTATGAGGTGAATTGAAAACTACTACTTTTGTTTATCTTATTTATAGTGCAAATATTTGTAATCAAAAACAGTAGTATAAAGTGAGCACTGTACACTTTGTATTCTGTGTTGTAATTGAAATCAGTGTATTTAAAAATGTAGAATACATCCACTTAATCGCACTGTTTAACAGTGTGATTAAAACTGCAATTAATCGCAACTATTTTTTTATCTCGTGATTAATCACAATTAATTTTTTAATAATTTCACAGCCCTAAAACTAGCATAAGAAAGTACTTCTTCACACAATGCACAGTCAGCCTGTGGAAATCATTGCCAGAGGATGTTTTGAGGGGGCATGGCCACCCGCTGAGACTGACGGGGAGGAACCCCAGCAACCCCACCGGAAGCAGAGGGGTAGGGACAGGAAATATAAAAGGTAGGGCCTGAAGCTCAGTTGGGCTGGATCTGCTGGAGGTGATGGACAGCTCTCGTCCACTACTGTGTCTCTCAAGCCAGACAAAGACTGCTACAGCGCTGAGGTCCTGGAAAAGCTGCCAGAGCTGTCTGCCACCAGGGACACCAAGGAGCTGCTAGGACTGCCATTAGCAGTATACCCCAGGGAGATGGAGGACGACCCCGAGCCACAGATACACCTTAAGGGGAATGTCGGAAGTAGCCCTGAGACACTAGACTATCGTCTGGTTGTGTCATTGCCTGAATCCAGTCTGCATGTTTTGGCTGAATCCCCACTGATCCAGTGGCTGAACCCTCTGCCACTGTTAGGGGCCTGGGCTGGGTTCCAGTGCATAGGATGGGCCCAGGTTCCCCTACTCCTCTGCTGCCAATCCCACCCCGGGGTGGCAGCCTCCTCACTCTAGGCCAAGAGGCCTGTGTTTGTCTGCTGTCCGCAAGAGCCAGAACGTCAGGACATGTGTGTTGTACTCTGCCCTGCCTGAGGGCCTAAGCCCCTAGACTGTGTCGTGTTCCCCCCTTCCTGAGGGCCAGATCCCCTAGACTGTTTTTCACTCCACCCTGCCTGAGGGCCTGAGCCCCCTTGATTGTTGGGTGCCCCACCCTGCCTGAGGGCCTGAGCTCATTAGACTTTCTGTCCTGCCCCACATGAGACTATGGCTCCGGGCTGCTTGACACCTGACCCTGCCTACACAACTGGGGCCTTAGAGACTGTTAATTACCCCAATAACCTTTGCCTTGGTAGAGATCCAAGATCGAGGGGGCATGGCCTCTCTCCAAGACTGACAGGAAGGGATGGCCACACATTCCTACAGAGCCATAAGAATAACTTGGTTAAAAAAAATTAGATAAGTTCATAGAGGATAAGTCCATCAATGGCTACTAGTCAAGATGGTCAGAGATGCAACCACATGCTCTGGGTGTCCCTAAACTTCTGACTGCCAGAAGCTGGAATTGGATGACAGGGGATGGATTGAACACTCAATAACTGCCCCGTTCTATTCATTCCTTCTGAAGCATCTGGCACTAGCCATTGTCAGAAGACAGGATACTGGGCTAGACAGACCATTGGCTTGACCTTAGTATGACCATTCTTATGTTTTTAATTAACAAGTAATTGAATTGAACCAGATGGATAGACAGAAATGGTTAAAATATTTTCTCTACACCTGCTGTCAAAAACTGGTTCAGTACTTCAAAAAACTGTGGTTCCAAATTCTTAGCCAGTGATTTCCACCAGTTCAGTGGGTTGTATTTCTTCAAAACCTGACAGCAAACATGTACTGCTTAACATTATTTTTGCATTTAATTGCAGTCCTGGCTTGACATAAGTAACTTGCTTCTTTCTTAGTGGGCATCATTGGAAAGGTTAAGTTGCCATAACAAGCATTATGCTGGAGTCAGGATAGCCAGCTAAGATCAGCAGGAACATTCTGGTATTAATAAACAAGCCTAAATGTAACATAAAGTAGAGGTCAGATCATGCATGAACGCATGGACAGAGCATGCTGTACAGGGATTGGTTTCTACAGAGTAACCAAGCCAATCCCAAAACATGTGATGCAAAGTATAGTAAATGCAGTGTGATGTGTACACGTATATAAAGGAAGAGGTTTTCTGTGTAACTTTGGATGTGTGGTATGCCCTATACCCACCTCCTACACTTGAGACTGAGCAACACAGCATAGCTTTGCTTTATGCCAAATAAAAATATCTGTGTGACAAAATGTGGAGTTGAACTTCGTTTCTGGGAAGCCAAGTGGAAAGAGGTTTCAGAGTGAATCCCAACATGAATATAATTGATTTTAATAGATTTTAAAAAGCTTAGACCTTAACATAGGTTGCAACTTAACATTTCATTTTAAATATTTAATTTTTTTAAAATGCAATTTAAATTACAAAATCCTCAATTTAAATTTAAAAAAATCCAATTTTTTTAAATCATCAGTTTTTATCATCCTGATTTCACTCTTAATTTCTCGGCCTCATAGTCCTTATTTCTCATTTATAATATTAGGTGTGTTGTAAGGATCATAGTATTTTTGATAATGTTTGTACAGCGCTTGGAATATATTGCTAAGTATATTTCATTAGATTGAAAACTTATTTGTGGTGTCTACTGTTGAACAGCGGTGAAATACTGAATTAGCATAGCTCTCGTTATATATCGAACACCTTACACATCCAATTCTGTAGTCCATGAACAGGCAAATCTAATGGGAGTTTTGCTGGCATTAGAAGCGTATGGTTGATCTCAGTGGGTCCATACACCTGCACTACCACAGGTGGATGCAAACTGCACACACAAATTCTGGGCAGCTGCTTCCCATGTGGGATTGTCCCAGGGCTAATAAGCATTTAAGGTTTCAATTCTCAGCTCTGAGCTGTGCCTGAGTTTTTCTCTGAAAGCATGTGACTAAGAACAACTGACTGAGAGCCAGGTCTGCTGGGACATATAAAAGGAAGCCTGTTTTCAGTAAGGGAGAGGACTATAAGGAATTTTCCTGTAACCAGGGGTTGGGAGGAAGAAGGAGATAGAGCCTGGGGAAGGCCTCGCAGAGGACTGCTTGGGAAAGGTCAGATAAAAGGCCTAACCATAGAGGGGCACTGTTGAAAATGGCTCTAGGAAACTACACAGCAAGGTAATCTTGCATTTAGGACAGATCCCAAGATTTAGGGTCCAGGGCTGCGGCTTGTAGATTGGATGCCTCATAATGCCCATAGGCAAGTGGTGGAGAAACCTCTGCCTTGAGGTCCAAAAAACTATTTGCTAAAGGAGGACAAGCCAATGGAGCTAGCCCCTGAAGGCAGCTGAACTTGTTTCATTCGGATTTTCCTTCATCTGGGCTCTTTTTTTCCTCTAGAAGGGAGGTCCAAAGCATCAAAATCACCAAAATCCATTTAGCCAGCCACAGAGAAACTGAGGCATGGCAGCCCCAGATGTCAGAGAGAGAAACTGCACCTCACAATGATTAGCCTTCCAGAAAGCAAGTGGGCTATGTACTGCTGTTCCAATGGGGATTCTGTTAGGGAAGAGCAGCTTTTAATTCAGCTGACTGAAGCTGTCCAGGGACTGTATTGAATCAAAGCAACCGTCAAGCACCCCATCCTTTAGGAATGTCACCGCTTCTGAGGTTGTGCTGGCTAACTAAAGGCTCATTATGGAGCAGGTGCTGTATGCATTTTGCACCTTCACAGCCTCCTTCTGAACAGGGACCCTTCATGCAGGGTATCAGCTGAAAGCACAGCTATACACTGTTCTTCACTCTGGGCGGAGGCTAAAACTTTAATCTAACTCTGTATTATTTATATTTCAGTAATATTGAACTAACTGGGAATCACTAGCACATATTTTATTTTGCTTTTATTTTGTCAAGTTCTTTATGAATATGAATAGAAATAAAGGAAGAAAACAGAAACAGATAAAAGGAATTGTGAAATAAAAAAGTTAATATTTGAATAATAATTTTAGGAAATTAGTATATTTTCATAAGACTCCTGCTGTTTGGAGAATAGTGAGTCTGTTAGCATTAAATAAGTTACTTTTGCCCATTTTATTTTAATTGAGATCTCAAACTGAGAAATATTGGAGTGGAATGTCTGCTAAAGTAGCTTAATAAATATAAGATGAGACCAAGAAGGACTGAGTGTTCCTGGTGTTAAATATTTACCACATGAATCCTGGTTGTGATATGGGGATGCAAAGTACAAAACAGCAAACGTGTATAAGCAGACCTTGTGAACCACATGGGAATGCATGGTATCAGGAATAATTACAGTGCCAAAACGGGCAAGCAAATGAGGGCTACAAACAAGGGCAATGTAAAAGCAATGGTCTTATTCTCAAAAAAGCATAGTAAAAACATTGAGTAGCAAAACTTCACATATTGATACTCAATCATGTTAGATGAATATTCATCTATTTTTCTTCCATATGTGCATCTGGATCATTGTAACAGACATTCAAACACCAAGTGGCTATAGGATCAGGCCATATGGATCTGTCTACAGATTCTTCCATTTTATTCAATAAAGCAACAAGAAGGCACAAGAAAAATAAGCTAAAATTAAAAGTCATGAACATTAAATTACCTTCATGTCCACTTAGGCTCACCAACCATATGGGCAAATTACCTTTCAGTAGAGAGAATTTACTGTCTCCTTTTCTAATGGCAACAGACGATGACACTAGGCATTCCACATATCTTATTCCACCACAACATGGAGTTTGATTCTATAATTATTGTCATAAAGACACCACTAAGCAAGCTCAAGGAGTTCCACAGGCCTCTTAATAAAGAAACAGGATCTTTACTAGATGGCATCAGGTCAGTCACCCAGGAAATGGTCTTAAAGAGGTAAGGATTCAAAAGAGTAAAAGGGCACTTGAGGACATGAAGCCTACAATAGAGAAAGACTCTCTCTCTCTCTCTCTCTCTCTCTCTCTGGGAAAGGGTGTTTCAGGGCCAGGGAGCAGTAGGGGTTTTCCTAGTGGAAATCCATCTCAGAGCTAATACAACATTCATATGAAGTCCAGAAATCCAGATGAGATTGTAATGCTATTTTATTTGTGAGAACGGAATGAAGATAGTTCTCAAACATTTCACTACTTCCAGAAGGACAGTAATCCACAAATCAATGCAGAGCATTGCCTCACTCTTCCAGTTTATTAATGTAATTGTTTTGGCTGCCAATGTTGCATTTACATGCCATTCATATAAATATGCAAGCAAGTGCCTATAATATAGGGATCCCATACCCTATGAACTCGTGCAGCATTGTTAATACTGCTTCTCTGATCTTTGGCATCAGGTAATATACTTAAATGGTTCAAACAGGTAGGAAACCAGTAAATGTTACGGCTTATTTTACATTAAATGGTCCTAACACATAGGCCCATTGTTTAGTTTTTATGTAGTCACAAAACACTGTTTCAGTGGTATATATTTCCAAAGCTGAAATAACAAAACATTCGCATATTCTTGAAGGGAAGCAAATAATTACTTTGTGTATCAAAACGTCATTTTTCTACAGAGGAACCATAATTGCAACAGAAAAGGAGATTTCCTAATCTGGAGATGGAAAAGTAGCTGGAGGAAGAAACCAGACTTGATCAATCTTCATAAAAGCTGATGCTGAAATCTGACTTCTGTTATTTTGTGTGATGAGTTTAGTGCTTTTCCTGTGTAGCCTCAAGAAATGTGAATGATACCATAAGAATCTGATGGCACTGAGAATCCCGCCTGTGGGACAGTATCAACAACGACTAATTGTCATTTCCTAAATCCATCAAGAGGCATCTCTTAATGTGTTGTGGATTAAAGCAGAGTTTAGATGCAGTGGAGAATCAAGGCTACAGTGTTCAGAGCACAGCCATTAATTCTATGTTGCATAACTTCACAAGCTCACATTTTGGCTGCAAGTGGCTCCTTGGCCAGAATGAACAACAGTGCATCACAGAGGGACACCTTTCAATGCAAAAGAATTAACACTATTCATTATAAAAAGAGGGTGGGTTTATTACATAATTACTGAAACCATTACATAAATTAATTTCCACACCCAAAAGGGAAGATTCACACCAGCTGTAAACTAACGTTAAGTCCACTGAAGAAAACAGAGCTACATCGATTTACATCAGCTGAGAGTCTGGCCATTCAACCCTGTCAAATGCTTTCTTGGCATCAAAGGAGAGGGCAATAACCAGGGTGTTGGAGTTTTGAGCAATGTGTAAGCAGCTGCATGTGGCAGAATGGTTGCAATATACAGGATCAGCGTGGTAGTGTGTAAAACTTTTGAAAACATCTTAGCAAGGACCTAGCTCCTTTTGCTCCTAAATTGAGAGCTGAGAACAGATAAAGTAGATCGCAGGTATGAATTACAAACAGCTTAAGAAAGAGCAGCCATTGGGCTTGTGTGTTCAGTGTGGTTTGCTGCTGAACAGAAAAAATCTGAGTTGATGGGCATGCTGTGCTCTCATGACTTGAGACAGGATAGACACCTGCTCCATACAAGGGAGCTGGATGGGTTCGTTTTTCTCCTAGAGCGCATGCAGGTGACCAAGGATACCATGCCACAGATGGTTTCACAGACAGCCTGGAAAATGCAGCAGTGAGGGCAACTGACCCAGAGCAGGAGAGGCTGGAGTAGGGAAGACTGCAACTAGAATAGAAAAGACTATTCACAGATGAGAGATGGATGGAGCTGGAGGCCAGGTATCACAGTACTCAGGAAGAGCTGGAGTGACAGAAGCTGGCTAACCAGGACAAACACCACTAATTGAAACAGAAGAAGGTCCAGCTATGCCCAGGGCCGCCTCCAACGTTTTTGCTGCCTCAAGCGGCCAAAAAAAAAAAAGAAGCCGCGATCAGCACTCTACCGATGGTGTTTCTTCGACAGCATATCCTACCCTCCAGGACGGACTGAGGGACCCACCCCCAAGTTGCCGCCAAAGAGCCGGACGTGCCACCCCTTTCCGTTGACCGCCCCAGGCACCTGCTTGCTGCGCTGATGCCTGGAGCCAGCCCTGGCTATCCCCATAGGACCCAGAAGGAAGGACATAAGGGGTACCCAGTCAGGTACTCGCAGGCAAACAGATGTGAGTAAGAGTCCTTAGGATGAACTCCATTGATCTGCCTGTAGCCAAAGTCAATATGGACACCAAAGAATTTTCTGGGATCCTGACTGTGGGAATATGGAAGAATATTTCTTTTGAAGTGTTATCGGGAAAGGATGAAACAGGATTAATCCCACTACCAAAGTCAGACTCAGTGGCCCATGGGGCAAGCTCTCTGCTTATCCTTGCTGAGGAATTCAAGTCACTGCTGACTGTGTGGTCAAAAATCCTGCTGGATGTGGAGAAAAAGAGGCACATTTGTGAGGTGGCATGTATCAGAATTCCACTAAGAGAGGGAAAACTGAGGGCAGTAAAGAATACTGCCAACCTCATGGTACCCACCAGAGGTTAGGAAAAAAAACAGAGGAGTGTGTGGCAACTGATTAGAGAAGTGCAGACAGAAAAGAAGGGGACAGGTTCCTCTTAATCTGAAGTTTCAGGGTGGTCTGTCAAAAGGTAACTAAACCTGAGGGGGATAGGGGAAGAAGCACATCCCACCGTTCCCCAGAATGAATGAAGGGGACTGAACTCTCATGGCCTCCCCTACCAATCAAAAATATTGGGGAGGCAAAAACAGATGAGGGTTCTATGGACTCTGCCTCTATTCACTCCTTCCCTGGCACAACAAAGGAGAAGATTTAGTTGATGTAGGTGGGAACTGGTCTATAATAGAGTCAAAAAACTATATTTGGGGTATGATCACTGAAATTGTTTACTAATTGAACAAACGTATGAAGTTTGAATTACTAAGTAATAACCACAGATGCTCCGTCTAGAAGCGGGGTGCTGGAACATCCCAGAGGTACTTGTTGAGTACCCCTATTCTGTTATTTTTTGATGGAGAAATGTGACAATTTCGGGAATCTGCCTTCAATTTATGAATTCTCTATGAGATTATGAATTCTCTGCATGCAACTTTACCAAGCTGCAAACTTCATTTTGAATGTGGGGGCCAACTGCCACCTCTGTTGCCTCTTTACCTCCATGTTGGACAGAAATTACAATGGCTAGTGGTATAAGGGAGACAATGGAGAAATGTCAACCTTAAAGATGGTACTCAGACAACATTATAGCTGTACTAAGGAGGGTGCCTGTGTTGCAAAACCAATTCAGCCAAGCTGGACTGCAGGTTTGGAGCAGTGGAAACTTACCAAACAGGACGAAGACATAGATGACTGAACAGGAGGTTGTTATGAGAGGAAGAAGAAGGCTCAGCAAATGTGAGAAAAAAAGAGCTTGGGCACAAGGCTCCATGTTTCAATGCACAAGCAATGTACTGCAACAGAAGAATGCTGGATGGCCCAAACAATACTGACCCCATCCCAAAGAATGTTCTGGAGTGGAGAGGAAACTGACATAGGAAATGCATGTATGGTTTATTATTTTAGAGCTGTGTATTTCTCCTGTAATTAAGGAAAGTGCAACAGCATTGTAGAATCCAGTGCAAAGTCTGTATGGCTATGTGCAACATCTTATTGTATGGTCCTTGAGAAAGTTAAACTACAATCCAGAAGGTTCACATCTTCAGTGGGATTCTGGCAGGGTGGATTTGATTTAAATCACTAGTCAGGAAGACTTGATTTAATCATGGCTTTGGGACAGCAAGCGGTATCGTCTCCACTACAAGTATAAATTGGTTTTCCAAGAAGCTCTTTTTTAGAAGTCCAACCACGTCTATCCCTATTCTTTCAAATGATGGCACTAGGACTAAGAAGGCTTTTGAGACATTCTTTGCTGCTGAATACTGACACTCGGAGCAGGAAGAGCAATACTACCTTACCTCATGGTCCCCCCCATCCAGAAAAAGCAGGCCAGTAACCAGTCCAGGGTTGTCTTCTGCCCTCGATGCCCCATGCAGGGAATATCGTGTGCCGACTGGATTGCAGCCCAGCAGTAGTTATGGGGCACCTGCAGCTGAATTCTTATTACCTCCAACAGCAGGTTCTGCTCCACATGATATAGCCGCAGCTTCTTTAGCACAAAGTGAGGGTATTGTCCCAGCTACTGGGAGTCAGCTGCCAGCATGGACACCACCTGTTTGTAGGCACAGCTAAGCATCCCCTCATCATGCTGCTTTTAGATGAAGCTTCCCAACTGCAGTAGGGCCTCGAGGTCCAGGATAGGTGCCAGCTATTCATGCATCTCTGGCCCTGTCCTGAGGATGTCCCCTTCTGGAGGTCGTCAGATTGCTCAGGCCTGCTAGGTTCACAGTGTTCGCAGGCCAGGGCCTCTCACAGGGCTCCACTGTGGCACTGGTCAGTTCATTAATGATTTGCCAAAGGGAGGGCCAATCTTGCCCTATTATCACTAGGTATGCTAATTTATTGGGTAGTGCTACTGTAATTTGAATTAGTGTAGGTCCGCACTATCTGCTCCACTTGTCTGCTGGGATAAGGCTTTACATCTTCATGTATCCAATGCAAGCCAATTTTCCTCTCTGGGCTGATCATCTAGGCCACTAAACCAACCTGCATCACTGTTTCACTCTACCCTAAATCTACAAGCCCCAGTACCTCCCTTCCACTGGATCCTTACTGGGACTGTCAAGTTGGGGAGAGTCCTCCTGCGGGCCCTCTGTCCTGCCATCCAAGCCTGTGCATATTTGCAAATAAATTGGCAATCTTTCCTCATATGCTTCTTTCTCCCACAGGAGTAGCAGGTCACCAAGTTTATCCCCACAGCTCCTTCCTCGTGGGGAGTGGGTTTAAATTATGAGTGGGACCTGTGTCTCGGCTCAAAGGCTCCAGCCCTGTTGTTTGCATCACCAAGCAGCTATCCAGGCGATACCTCCTGTGAGCTCAGCCCTGTGTCTTGCCATAGTCTTCCTCTCTCCATGCAGGTAGCTTGGGTCTCTGGATTGCATGTTTTCTGTCAGACCCAGGTTTCATCATCTCCTGGCAGACATCTGGCATTGTCAGTGGCCCTAGTTGGTGAGCGGGCAGCTGCTGTGCGGGTCCTATTTTTAGCAACCCATCAAGCATAAGAAAATTCTCCATCAGCTGCACTATGTTTGATAATGACTTGGGGCAATACCAGAGCACCCATTCTCAGCCCCTTTGTGGAAATATGGATACAGAACTGTTCTGTTTGGACCAACTCTGCAACTTAGACCCCAGAGTACTCCTCAGGGTAAAACCACCACCAGCAATGCTTTTTAATCATTGCATCACCCTCTGGAGGCATGCCTGTTTAGGGTTCATCTCAGCTCTAAAGCACTGCTGATTTGTCTCTTCACTGATATCCACGTAATCTAAAATAGCCTTCACCTGACAGTAGTCTCTAACTTGCTCTGGATCAAAGTTGCAGTAGGCCAGCTGCGCTTGGCCCAGTGCTCTAGAAGCCATTGAGAGGCCGGCGCCTTTCTCTCAAAGGTGATGAGAAACACCTCCAGATCATTCTTGGGGCCTCTCTTAGCTTACTTCACCAGCACAGGTGGCAGGGCTCCCCCTGGTGGATTGGGCCTTGCAGGGCATCCTTGTGCAGTGGCTAGGGATGTAAACTGCTGCAGAAAATCCTTCTGCAAGTTCTGGCTGCTGGGACACAACATCCTTCAGCAGTTGCTGCTGCTGCACTATTGGCCTGTTGCTAGGCTGTCTGCTGCTGCAACACCTGCTGCTGGAATTGCCGTTTCTGGTTGGGCTACTGTTGTTGCCACTCCACCATCCACTTACACCAGTGCTCAGGGGTCCTTCTTGGCTGAAGTTCCCTTTGATATGGGGGTGTTGGTGCAAGGATCCCCTGCCTAGTGGTTATAGTTCCAGTGGTGGCAATCCCACTTAGTGGTTAGAGTTCCATTGGCAGCAGTCCTGCCGAATGGCAATAGTTCACTTCACGGTAGTCCTGCCCAATGGCGATAGTATAGTTGGTGGCAGTCCTGCCCAATGGCAAGAGTTTGGTTGGTGACAGTCCCACCCAATGACAGAGTTCAGCGGGAATAGGAGAACCCAGGCCCACCCTACTCCACCAAGTTCCAATCCAGGGCCCTGCTGGGAGGCTGACTCAGCTGTTTGCCTGTTCTGTAGGGTGTCCAGCCTTTCGTCAGCTTCCCTGAGTCACTTCCTACTCCAGTCCGGATCCCATCTGGCCACTGCCTGACTCTGGGGAACACTGACTTTGGGTGCCCAGCCTTCATCCCTGCTTCCCAATACTGAGTCTCTCCTGCTCACCAGCGTAAGGCAGGCTCCACTCCAGTCTTCCTGGGAGCTCCAAGGGTACGTTCACCTCCCTGGCTGCTCAGCCCCAACCTGAGCCGCCTAGCTGGCTTTTAAACCCCGCTTCCAGTCTGAGCGTGCTTACAGGGCCTTCTTACCCCCTTCCTGGCCAGTGAAGGGTCTATACAACCAGTAACAACCCCTCTCAAAGGACTGTTTCTGTCTCCAGGCCTTGTATCAGGTGTAAGGCCTCCTGCTCGCATTCTCCACAATTGTAGTTGGCCGACCCTCAGCCCAGGCTCAGCCCTAGTCACATCGAGTCTCTTTACCTGGGTCCCCTACAGGAGCCGCACTCCTAGGCAATCTCACTGTTCCCAGAGGGAGTTCAGCTCACTCCCAGGGTCTTTTTAAACTTCATCTATAGCTCACTTGTCTGTAGTAACTGCAGAGGCTCCCCAGGTCCCACCCTAGGTTGCTGGACTGAAGCAGTCCTCCAGGGCCCCTTGCCCAAATCAAGCTCATAGTATCAGCTGCCCTCACTGAAGTGTGCATGGGGAGGCAGAGGGTTGAAGGAAAGATTGGCCACGGCCTTGGACTGGGCTCCCCTTGCTACTGGAGCTCACTAGCAGTCCCTAGCAGCCTTCCTGCTACTGGGCAAACTCTCCCCATCATCCTTCTTCTTGGGTTTTGTGGTGCAGCAGACTCAGTTCCTGAGCCTATGACCAACATTCACTGAATTTGGTAGATAGGTTACGACTTAAGTCTGTCACCATTCCCAGTATTCTTAAAGAACAGCTTTTTTAACTGGGCCTCATTTTCCTTCTATTCTGGACAGGAGTTGCAAAGAAAATTTTGTTACTCCAAGGATTCTGAGTTTTCCATATAAAGTGCTCTTTTCCCTGGCATAGTTTTTACAATTACATAAGAGATTATCTATCATCCTTATGTTGTTTACTAGAAATAAATTACTATTTCATCCATAGCGACCTGTTAAAATTCTGAATAGAACCACTCTGCTCTTCTTTTCAGGGCCTTGGATTATATCAGCATTTTCAACTATTGGGCATACTTCATAGAATTTTTCCCCTTCGTTGCACGTGCCTACAGTTCTTACCATTCCTTCCTAAACTCATTTTTGATTAAGTGTTTAAATTCTAGTTTGCTTACGGTCAACTTGTTGATGCTTAATGGCACTGTTGCCTCTTTGTCTGTCAATTCATTGCCAGCTATCCCAGCACGTGCTTGGATCCATGCTGTATGATCATATCCAATTGCGCCAATTCGTCTGTTAGCAATAGCATTTCATGATGTATGTAACTGCTGCTGTCCAAGTCGCCATTTTATAGTGCCTGCAATCCTGATAAGGAATCATCAGACTGAATGGCCACAGCAGCTGGCCACAACATCTCCGGCCCAAGTTAATGCCAGCAATATCTCTGTTAGCTCAGCCATGAAGTCAAAGATAAAGTTAGTTACTTGCTACTTTCTTGAGTCCAAATGTGGGCACACAGAAATGTGTTCCCACTCAACCTATTTCTTCCTCTTTGGAGCACATTTGACAATACTGTCTCCATTTATTGCAGATATATTGATCTGCTGTATTTTATATATTTATCATTCTTCTCCTCTTGTTTATTATATAATTCCATGTCTGTCTCAAGGGGGATAGTTTTCCAGCGATAGAGTATTTTCCCATAGCTATACATTTTGGCCTCCTTTAAGCCTTTCTTTTCATTGAGAACCTTTATCCATTTCTTTACATGAGGAACTTTGAGATTTTGTCCTATCCAGTCTTCACTGAATTCCCAACAATCAGTATATATTAGCTTAGTGTTATCACCCCACCCTGTTACAGGTGCATATGTCACAGTCTTCAGCTAATAATGTGAAGCCTATTCCTGCACTCATCTCCTTTGGAAGATGATTATTCATGATGTTAACAGAGGTTGGGCTAATGACACTCTCCTATGAGTTCCATTTGTAATGGACTATACAGTGGAAAAGGCCTTCCCTACCTAGACTTGTATAGTTCTTTCACTTAGGAAATCCTTTATCCATCTGCACATTCTTCCTACAGTACCCGTGGTTGCCACTTGATAGAATTGTCCCTCTCGCCATAACACATCTTAAGCTTTTTCTATGTCCAGGAAGGTTACTATCATGTACTCTTTGGTTCTCAAGCTTTTTTGTGCTTTTGTCTCTATTCATACAGTGTAGTCAGTCACACTCCAACGTCTTCAGAATCCACTTTGTGTTCTATCTTTGAGCCTACTAAGTGTGCTACTAATCCAGGGATGGGCAAACATTTTGGCCCAACAACCACATCTGGGTATGGGAATTGTATGGTGGGCCATGAATGCTCACAAAATTGGGGTTAGGGTGCAGGAGGGGGTCAGGGCTCTGGCTGGGGGTGTGGGCTCTGGGGTGGGGCCAGAAATTAAGAGTTCAAGGTCCAGGAGGGGGCTATGGGCTGGGGCAGAGGGTCGGGATGTCGGAGGGGGGCTGATGGCTCCATCTGGTGTGGGCTCTGGGGTGGGGCTGGAATTTGGGGTGCAGGAGCGTGCTCTGGGCTGGGATAAAGGGGTTCGGAGGGTGGGACGGGGATCAAGGCTAGGGCAGAGGGTTTGGACCTGGGAGGGGGTCAGGGGTGCAGTTTCTGGGTGGCGCTTACCTCAAGCAACTCCCAGAAGCAGTAGCATGTCCCCTTTCCAGCTCCTAAGCGGAGGCACAGACAGGCAGCTCTGCATGCTGCCCATCCGCAGGTGCCACTCCTGCAGCTCCCATTGGCCACAGTTCCCCACCAATGGGAGCTAGGGGTGCGGCGCTTGGGTTGGGAGCAGCATGTGGAGCTCCCTGGCTCCCTCTACATGTAAGAGCCAGAGGGGCGACATGCTTTTGCTTCTGGGAGCCATACAGAGCACCTCCTGACCCTGCTCCCTGGCTAGAGCACTGCAAGCCCCAGATCCTACTCCCCAGCAGGAGCTCAAGGGCCAGATCAAATCAGTTGGTGGGTCGGATGTGGCCCACGGGCAGTAGTTTGCCCACCCCTGTACTAATCTCTCTGTCACCAGTTTTTTCCATGATTTTACCTAAATGTGCTTTGAGGGCTGTATGGCTCAGGCCTAGAGAGCATCTTGCCTGGTTTCCTCACTGGAACAATGACTGCATGTTTCCAATCCCAAGGTAATTCTCCCATTCCTCCATATGCTATTGCAGGGATCGGCAACCTCTGGCACACAGCTTCCCAGGATAAGCACCCTGGTGGGCTGGGCCAGTTTGTTTACCTGCCACATCCACAAGTTCGGCCAGTCATGGCTCCCACTGGCCCCGGTTCGCCACTCCAGGCCAATGGGGGTGGCGGGAAGCCATGGCCAGCACATCCCTGGGCCCGTGCCGCTTCCCACAGCCCCCACTGGCCTGGAGCAGCAGCCACTGGGAGCTGCAAATCGGCCGAACCTGTGGACGCGGCAAGTAAAACAAACTGGCCTAGCCCGCCAAGATGCTTACCCTGGCAAGCCAAGTGCCAGAGGTTGCTGGCCCCTGTGCTATTGTATAATTCTAGTATTAACCTCAGGATTTTGTCACCTGGGTGTTTGCATATATCAAATATTATTTCATCCTGGGCTGGCATGCTGCTTTTGCTTCTTATCACTCTTTGGAGTTTCCTCATACCAAAATGTTCATTTAAAATAAGATCCACATCCTCCTTCCACCTCTTCATCAGCTCATAATTATCATTAAGGAATGTTCTTTTCCTTTCCCTAATTTCTATCCTCCGATCCTCAGCATAACTGACTTTTTGACATGTCTGCCAGAATTTCCATTTTTTCTTTGCTGGAGCTTATTACCTCATGGCCTTCCACTGCAACACTTGGCATTGTGTTGCTCTTAGTCCTTATTCCATTTATTTTCCTAAGTTTCTTGTATCCTTCTGAAGTACTGATATCTTTATTTACTTTCCCGCAGTATTTCCTCCAGCTTTCTCTTTTTTACCCTTTATATATTGTGCAACAGCCTTATTTTTTTAATAGGTCATTAAGTCATTAAATTAAATCTGAAAATGAATAATTAATAGTGTCATCTATGGTAATTAATTCAATATCAAATTCAATTTATTTTATGCGGCCCCTAAATACTCTGTTTTTCAATGCACTTGCAGAATGTTGTGTTGAAATTGCCTAACTACATTATATAAGATGCCAGGGAGAGACTGTAGGTTTTGCAGTTGGGTAAACAATATTCAGAGCTTTTAGCACCTGGGAAAGTGTAGGAGGTGGTTTTGCATTGTGGAATAGGAACATCTGGGGGATGTTTGTGCTAAAATCCTCAGCAACATAGTTAACAATGACACTGTCATTTCATTTACTGTTATTAGGTTTCCGTATTAATATCCTTTTTGATATGAATGGGGGAAGGACCTAAAAATTCTGAATCAGCGATAGATCTCATAGGACCCCAAAGCTGTGAACCATTTTGCAAAAAGGCAGGCACATACCATAAACAGATGGTGCATGCACCATCTCCACCTACAGTTGCTAATGCTTCCCACTGCCAACAAATATCATTTCTGTCTTATTCTTGAATTGCAATCTATTTGTTTCTATGCAGATCCCTATCTGAGCCCTGATCTAACCATAGACTTACGTCAGTATAACTATGGAGCGATGTAGTTATACTAACCTAACCACAGATGAGAGGGCTTCTCCTGTTGATATTAATATGAATTAATGTTTATTGTAATGTAATTACATATTAATGTAATATTAATATGAATTAATGTTTAACCATCTGTAAACAGAAGTATTTATAATTATGTAATATACATGGGTGGGTAGTGTGAAGTGTTCTCTTTGCTGTTTAAAGAGATACTGTTCATAAGCTACAATAGGATGTTATAGTCCACTCTTAAAGAATGATGCTAATGTCAATCAAGAAAGAGGAAATGCTTGCAGTTAGACTCTGTAGTCACTTTGCATCTGCAAAACAATTACTATCCATTGTATGTTGAGAAAACATTAAACATAACAATATGATCATAACTGATGTGAGATATTTGTATTCACTTTTGCTGCTTCTATTGGTGAAAGGCTTTTATCATCTATATATGATTATTCATACTAATACCCCCCAAAACAAAACAAACTTCAAGATGATGTTAAGATTGCAAGCACATATCAGTGGTCTGAGTGCATATTATTATCTTTTAAGAGCATTAGAGTTAAAAACAAAAAAGAAGAAAAAACAAAACAAAACCTTAGGAATCCAGAAAATGCAGAGTTCAAATTGCATATCTTAACAAGGCTTTCAAATTATATTCTATCTCCCCATCACAGCAACATCCAGAGAAAATCAGAACATAATACTTTATCCATCCATAATGCATAGTTTCATTTTTGAGTGAGCACAAAAGCCCAATGGTTAGAAATCATTACTACAAAGTGGCAAAAAAGTAGTAGAAGTTTTTTGGAACTGAGTTTAACAGCTCTATTTCTGTAGAGTCATAATTCAGGAGCACCTTGTTCCAGTCGCATCTAATTTTGTAGAAAACTTTTACCACAGCTCCAGACCTAACCTACCAATTTTGACATCAATATGATTTTCAATGTGGATTTTAGAGAGTGTGACATAAAATCAGGTTTATAACAGAAACTTTGATTATGTCTACACTGCCCCACAGTTCAGACTATGGGGGTGTCAATAGCAGGATGCACCAAAGTACTCTGCTATAACACCCCCTTGTGGATGCTGTGGCTGTGAACTAAGAGATTCCTAGTTCACAGTCTACATTAATGTAAATTAGGAACCATTTAGTTCAAATCTGTAGCATCCATGTGGGGGAATTACAGCACAGCTCTTTGGTGAGCATTGCTATTCACACCCCTAAAGTCCGAACTGCAGGACAGTGTACACAGCCAAAGTTGCAACCTGAACTATAACATAATCAGCAGTTTAAAAACTAGAAATCATTACTTTGTTTGGGATGTGATATCAAAGCTGTGTAACTCAGATGAAACTGCTCTACAACTTATAGAAACGTAACTGAGGTCAAAATGCACCCGACTCTCTCTCTCGAAGACTAAAGTACCTATCGCAAAACAAAGTAATGATGGAAGTGCAAGGTCACGTCCTGCATAGCATACTGCAGCCTCCTTAATCCCTTAGTTATTATTAACTTCAAGGTGATGGAAGTTTGGGCCAGACAGCCTGGCCCTATTTCAGCATCTTAGGTCACACACAGTTAATTGTCGTTGAAAATTTCAGCACAATTTCAGTAAATACATGATCATAATCAGAAGGAAAACTGATAAAGACAGCAATGGAAACTAAGGAACCCGTTTAATTCCTGAGGACAAAACATATTCTTTTATACTTCCTCTCTGTTATTCACAAATGTGGGATCAACTAAGGCTATTATGCATGAAAGACAATATGGGTCAGATTCTGATTTCAGTTCCACCACTGTAAATGAGGAGTAACTCCACTAAAGTCTGATTGTCCCACCACAAGATGTAGATAACTCCACTGATCTCAAAAGGAGTTACTTGTATCCTGCATTAGAAGACTAGAGCTGAGTGATTAGGAGTCAATAGTTACTCCAGATGTGTTACTCATGAAATTAAGATCAGAATCCAACCTCCTAGATGTATAACATATTTATTATTATTTCATTATATTTTGTGGCTTTGACATCCCATCAATGGAATGCTTATACTAGAAGGAGCCATAAATTATAGTTTTAAACCTGAAATCAAAGTGTGACCTTTTGTTGTTCTTAAGGTTTTAGTTCTTTTTTATTTAAAAAAAAAAATCACACAGCAATGTCTAGAAACTGTCACACTCCTAGACCAGTACAGTCCACAGTCATGTGCATGTTTAAAAAAAAAAAAGGGTATCTTCAAAAAATTAAAACTGCCCAGGAATAGGAGATGAGATAATGTGGGGCAATGTATAAAGCAAGACAAATGGCAGAGAAATAGTTAGAGTAGCAATAAATGAACTCCAGTGTGGAGAGGAAAGAGCAGCTGGAGAGGAAGTCAGGGACAAGCAACAAGGAAAGAGGTTGCAGATGTTGGCAGAGCAGCAGGAAAATAAAAGTGTTGGGTCAAACAGAGTGTCAGGAGAGGAGATTTTGAGTGTGGAGTCATTAGTTGTGAAAAACAATACAACCTAAGAAAACTGACATAACAAGTCTCTCAGTAAGTACATTGAGGTCTTAGTGGCTGATCCAATTGGCCTACTGAAGTCAAGGAGAGTCTTTGGATTAAGCACTTGGGGCCAGATTTTCAAAAGGTATTTGGGAGCCTAAAGATTCTGATAGGTGACAACTTTTACAACAATTTAATAAGATTGCAATATGTGAATAAACTAAAGACAAGTTCGGTGTATACTAATACACTGAGCTCTTCTATAAATTTCTTGACATCAAACAATGTGTTTAAAAAACTCCATACACTTTTTTCCTCATATAATATCTACAAAATGTTTTTCTTGAATTTACACATAAAAACAAAACCATAGGATATCTGAATAAAGATGTGCATGCATAGCTCATGGTTCTACAGACACCACAAACAGGTAAGCCTTGCTGTCAGGATCCTTAACATATCACAAGAATCCTTTGGGTGTGAGCTTTGCTTTAGGCTATGATCCTTAAACACATACATAACTCTGCTATTCTGAGCAGTCCCACTGATGCCCAATGGGGCTCTTCACATCAGTAAATTTCTGCACACGGCTAAGAGTTTGGAGGATCACTGCCTGCACTGTTATTTGTGTAGCATCCTTTGTATAGTATTTGGTCTTATAATTATCCTGCTATCATAAATATTAGCATGCATTTTTGTGTTATGTTTCAATGCTTTCAGATTTTAAATGAGCCTCGTGACCGCTTGATTAGGTTTATGTGAGTCAGCCATCTTGTAAGCACTTCACATTGCCTGTAGAAGCCAAGAGATACATCTCTGGGGAAGAGTTTGGTGATGTAGATGAAATTACAATTTGAGAGATCTGCACATCCAGCTAGCCCCATAGCACAGTAGCCATGAAATCTCTTCACTACCTATACTATCTTGGATCCATGCCAACAAAGAAGCAAATCTCAACTTTTTAAAAAGTGGGTCTCAAATTTTTGTACTGGTGACCCCTTTCACATAGCAAGCCTCTGAGTGCAATCCCCCTTATAAATTGAAAACACTTTAAAATATATTTAACACCATTATAAATGCTGGCGGCAAAGCAGGTTTTGGGGTGGAGGTTGACAACTTGTGAACCCCCATCTAATAACCTCACGACCCACTGAGGGGTCCTGAGCCCCAGTTTGAGAAACCCTGGGTTATACCAACATTACAAATGTAGGTAAGATTCACAAAACCCCTTGTAATTGAAAAACAAAGGTTTTAAAACACTAACAAAGCAGCCAGGAAAAAGACCTCCAGAGGAGAAGTAAATCCACAGGAGCAGCCAGGCTTTTGCATCTTCTTGCATGATCTTCATTCCCTCAGAAAATCAGGCCACTTACTTAGATACCTACATTTTGAAAACTTGTCTATTACAGACCATATTCTCAGGAGATGTAAATTATCATAGCTCAGTTGACTTCCAAGGAGCTATACCAGTTTACACTACCTGAGAATAAGGTCCCACTTCTCTTCAAGATTTCTACATTCTGTCCAAAACCTCACTAAAGGCCCACTTCAGTAAAATATATGTTTGCTTTCCATGGTTTAAAGCCTGCATAAGATAATACGGCCACCTATAGGGAATGTCTCCACAAGGTAATACTGATGCCATTAAGGATCACACTGGACACAAAAGTTACTGTTTCTCTTGCACCATAACAGAAGCACATTACATTACAACATTGTGTTGGAGGTTGGTTATCTGGAGCTAGATTCACAAAAGGACTTAGGAATCATGACACTGAGTATCACAACACCTAATTTTCATGTGCCTAGAAAATCACTGCACTTCACAAAGCCTGAATTAGGTGCTCAGGCTCCCTATACTACAAATGGCGACAGGCACCCAAGAGTAAGATTCACAAAAGCCAGCATGCTGCACAAGGAACCACCTAACCTAGCCCAGGGGAGATGTGGAGAAGAGGGGTGTTCCCTAAGCCCTGCCCCACTCAGGGAGTTCGATGCCTATATCCAGGCAGGAGGGAGCTGCCTTTCTCTGCTTGGGAGTTTCAGCTATGAACCCTCTCCTGGACTCAGGCACTTGTTGCAAGAGGCCAGGGGAAGAGGACACATTCCTTATAACCAGGCTAGCCAACTACAAAAGCAGTTTCTCCTCCCTTGGTGTTCACACCTCAACTGCTAGAAGAAGGCCTCATCCTCCCTGACTGAGCTAACCTAGTTATCTCTAGACTGATTCTTGCCTGCATATTTATACTTGCCTCTGGAAATTTCCACTACATGCATCTGACGAAGTGGGTTTTCACCCACAAAAGTTTATGCTCCAATACAACTGTTAGTCTATAAGGTGCCATAGGACTCATTGTCGTTTTTTACAGATCCAGACTAACACAGCTACCCCTCTGATACTTGATTCCTTATAACCGTTAGCCCAGTGTTTTGGGTACTTACCCAAGATGCAGGAGACTCATGTTCAATTCCTCATCTGTCTAATGAGAAGGCATTTGAATAGGGGTCTCCCACCTCTCAGGTGAGTGTCCTAAATACTGAGTTGTGGGATATTCTGATGTGGGGCTCCCTCAATATTTCCTGTTGAAGGCATTTCACTTTTGATAAATAATTAGAGAGCCACTAGAACCGAGGGACTGGATCATGGGTCTCCCACATCCTGGGCGAGTGCACTCACCACCAAACTATAGTATAGAGTCATTCTTTCCCCCTCACTCCAGCTGATTTGTGTGAAGGTAGGCGTGCTCTGAGCACACCTAGTGGGTCAAGCCCTGCAGGTGAGTTAGGTGAACCAACGCCTCTCTTCACCCAGGGTTAGATGGGAGATAGGTGTCTGGACACCTACAGTGAGGGAGCACTGAGTATGCTCAGATGCAGAACCATAGGCACCTAGGGATCTTTTATGCTGAAAGTTTAGGCACTGAGTGAGATTAGGTGCCTACAGCGTTCACCAGAAGCTGAGCAGAGGTTTTGTGAATACCAGCATCACTTAAATCTGGGATTTAAATGCCTAACACGGCAGCTAGGCACCTAAGTCCATTTGTGAATCTGGGTACTGCAGGCATCAGTATTTGGTTTAAATGTATATATCTTCTTTATTTATCTTGAAGAAGGACTAAACAATATATGCATGGACCCTGCAGAGGCACTAATCCTGCTTAATTTTACACATGGGAGCAGTCCTTCTGCCTTCAGTGGGACTTCTCGCAGTCGCAAAATTAAGTATATTCATAAGTGCTTAGATTCACAGCCTAAACTGGAAGGTGCTGAGATTACTAACAAGAAGAGAGAAGTAATCCAAGTGAACCTAAAGAGATCGGGGACAGGTGAGCAAACGGGGACAGGTGAGCAAACCCCACAGGTAAGTGGGGAACAAGACCTGGGAGATGGGTTGGAAACAGGAGGGAGCACGGGCTATAATGGCAGAGAGAAAGGAGGGTCAGGGCAAAGCTGGGAGGCAAGATCAAACCAGTATCTTAGATGCCTATATACAAATGCAAGAAGTATGGGTAATAAGCAGGAAGAACTGGTAGTGCTAATAAATAAATACAACTATGACATTGTTGGCATTACTGAAACTTGGTGGGATAATACACACGACTGGAATGTTGGTGTGGATGGGTATAGTTTGCTCAGGAAGGATAGACAGGGGAAAAAGGGAGGAGGTGTTGCCTTATATATTAAAAATGTACACACTTGGACTGAGGTAGAGATGGACATAGGAGATGGGAGTGTTGAGAGTCTCTGGGTTAGGCTAAAAGGGGTAAAAAACACGGGTGATGTCGTGCTGGGAGTCTACTACAGGCCACCTAATCAGGTGCAAGAGGTGGATGAGGCTTTTTTCAAACAACTAACAAAATCATCCAAAGCCCAAGATTTGGTGGTGATGGGGGACTTCAACTATCCAGATATATGTTGGGAAAATAACACCGCGAGGCACAGACTATCCAATAAGTTCCTGGACTGCATTGCAGACAACTTTTTATTTCAGAAAGTTGAAAAAGCTACTGGGGGGAAGCTGTTCTAGACTTGATTTTAACAAATAGGGAAGAACTCGTTGAGAATTTGAAAGTAGAAGGAAGCTTAGGTGAAAGTGATCATGAAATAATAGAGTTTGCAATTCTAAGGAAGGGTAGAAGGGAGTACAGCAAAATAGAGACAATGGATTTCAGGAAGGCGGATTTTGGTAAGCTCAGAGAGCTGATAGGTAAGGTCCCATGGGAATCAAGACTGAGGGGAAAAACAACTGAGGAGAGTTGGCAGTTTTTCAAAGGGACGCTATTAAGGGCCCAAAAGCAAGCTATTCTGATGGTTAGGAAAGATAGAAAATGTGGCAAAAGACCACCTTGTCTTAACCACGAGATCTTGCGTGACCTACAAAATAAAAAGGCGTCATATAAAAAATGGAAACTAGGTCAGATTACAAAGGACGAATATAGGCAAATAACACAGGAATGCAGAGGCAAGATTAGAAAGGCAAAAGCACAAAATGAGCTCAAACTAGCTATGGGAATAAAGGGAAGACTTTTTATCAATACATTAGAAGCAAGAGGAAGACCAAGGACAGGGTGGGCCCACTGCTCAGTGAGGAGGGGGAAACAGGAACGGGAGACTTGGAAATGGCAGAGATGCTTAATGACTTCTTTGTTTCGGTCTTCACTGAGAAGTCTGAAGGAATGTCCAATATAGTGAATGCTTACGGGAAGAGGGTAGGTTTAGAAGATAAAATAAAAAAAGAGCAAGTAAAAAATCACTTAGAAAAGTTAGATGCCTGCAAGTCACCAGGGCCTGATGAAATGCATCCTAGAATACTAAAGGAGTTAATAGAGGAGGTATCTGAGCCTCTAGCTATTATCTTTGGGAAATCATGGGAGACGGGGGAGATTCCAGAAGACTGGAAGGGGGCAAATATAGTGCCCATCTATAAAAAGGGAAATAAAAACCCAGGAAACTACAGACCAGTTAGTTTAACTTCTGTGCAGGGAAGATAATGGAGCAGATAATTAAAGAAATCATCTGCAAACACTTGGAAGGTGGTAAGGTGATAGGGAATAGCCAGCATGGATTTGTAAAGAACAAATCGTGTCAAACTAATCTGATAGCATTCTTTGATAGGATAACGAGCCTTGTGGATAAGGGAGAAGCGGTGGATGTGATATACCTAGACTTTAGTAAGGCATTTGATACGGTCTCGCATGATATTCTTATAGATAAACTAGGAAAGTACAATTTAGATGGGGCTACTATAAGGTGGGTGCATAATTGGCTGGATAACCGTACTCAGAGAGTAGTTATTAATGGCTCTCAATCCTGCTGGAAAGGTATAACAAGTGGGGTTCCGCAGGGGTCTGTTTTGGGACCGGCTCTGTTCAATATCTTCATCAACGATTTAGATTTTGGCATAGAAAGTATGCTTATTAAGTTTGCGGACGATACCAAACTGGGAGGGATTGCAACTGCTTTGGAGGACAGGGTCAAAATTCAAAACGATCTGGACAAATTGGAGAAATGGTCTGAGGTAAACAGGATGAAGTTCAATAAAGATAAATGCAAAGTGCTCCACTTTAGGAAGGAACAATCAGTTTCACACATACAGAATGGGAGGAGACTGTCTAGGAAGGAGTATGGCAGAAAGAGATCTAGGGGTCATAGTGGACCACAAGCTTAATATGAGTCAACAGTGTGATACTGTTGCAAAAAAAGCAAATGTGATTCTGGGATGCATTAACAGGTGTGTTGTAAACAAGACACGAGAAGTCATTCTTCCGCTTTACTCTGCGCTGGTTAGGCCTCAACTGGAGTATTGTGTCCAGTTCTGGGCACCGCATTTCAAGAAAGATGTGGAGAAACTGGAGAGGGTCCAGAGAAGAGCAACGAGAATGATTAAAGGTCTTGAGAACATGACCTATGAAGGAAGGCTGAAGGAATTGGGTTTGTTTAGTTTGGAAAAGAGAAGACTGAGAGGGGACATGATAGCAGTTTTCAGGTATCTAAAAGGGTGTCATCAGGAGGAGGGAGAAAACTTGTTCACCTTAGCCTCCAATGATAGAACAAGAAGCAATGGGCTTAAACTGCAGCAAGGGAGATTTAGGTTGGACATTAGGAAAAAGTTCCTAACTGTCAGGGTAGTTAAATACTGGAATAGATTGCCTAGGGAAGTTGTGGAATCTTCATCTCTGGAGATATTTAAGAGTAGGTTAGATAAATGTCTATTAGGGATGGTCTAGACAGTATTTGGTCCTGCCATGAGGGCAGCGGACTGGACTCGATGACCTCTCGAGGTCCCTTCCAGTCCTAGAGTCTATGAGTCTATAACTGAGTTTAAAAAAAAAAAAATCAGTGAAGCATCAACATTAAAAACAATCTAACAAATTTATATGTGCAGTTATTGATCATGAGATTTGTTTTTTTTCTGAAGTGATAAACAGAGTAATGCCCATACACATCTTACAAAATAAAATTATATTCCACACTTCAATCTGACATTTTGTATGTCATTATACTACAAGAGTCGAATACTCACAGGTTTTCGAGTTGGTGTGACTTGAACAGAATGGTAAAATTCTGGCTGAACTCTGCTGTTTTTCTTGATTTTTCTTTTCCTTATGGAAGTTTCTTGTTCACTCAAGTGATGTACTTCCGCTAGAGGCTGTGTTTCTTCAAGACGAGGTGCTACACGTCTTCTAGCATGACGAGGACTTGGTCTAAAACCCTATGACATAGAAAAGACAATTGCAATGTTTGACAATTCTCAGAATGCAGCAACATAACAAAAAGAAATAACATAGAGGATTTTATTAATTATTAGGACTAGAGCAGTGGTTCTCAAACTGGGGCTACCGCTTATGTAGGGAAAGCCGCTGGTGGGCTGGGCTGGTTTGTTTACCTGCTAGGTCTGCAGGTTCGGCCAATATCGGCTCCCACTGGCCACAGTTCGCTGCTCCTGGCCAATGGGAGCTGTGGGAAGTGGCAGCCAGCAAATCCCTTGTCCCACGCCACTTCCCGCAGCCCCCATTGGCCTGAGCGGCGAACCTGCAGAACTGGCAGATAAATAAACCGGCCCGGCCCGCCAGGGGTTTCCCATACACAAGCGGCAGCCCTAGTTTGAGAACCACTAGACTAGAGAGAAAAACACACTGAGGATGAAGGTTTACAAATACTGTAATTATAAAATTAGCATGTGGCAGTAAAGGGACATTGTTAAGTAGTTTAGGCATCACATCTCTCTTTCTCTCTCTCTCTCTCTATGTTTATATATATATATATATATATATATATATATATATATATATATATATATATATATATATATATATAATCTACATATATATATATATATATATATATATATATATATATATATGTAGATTATAACTATTATAGGCAGAACTGGTAGTTACATTTTAATTAAGGTTGCTTAACATTTTTCATTATAAGCCTATGTTTTCAGTTGCTTGTATCTTTGCCAAACTCTATTAAGATTAACATTTTCTATGCCTGATCTCTGCCTCAGGCTGAATTGTTTTGGAGAATTCCAGCAAAAATGGTTCAATCAAAAATCGGTAGTTTGCCAATGTTAATTTTTTTCTAACCATTTCTTTTAAGAGCTCTACCACTTCCAGGGTTTGGAGGAGGAACTTTAAATTTGACAGCAGAATATTCCTCAGATCAAGGGGCTGTCTTATGCTGTCACCACACAAATTCACCCAGATTTGGCCAAGTTATGGGCCTCTGAAAATTGTTGTTTGACAAGCTCAATAAAGCTTATTATAGGCTTGTTGTGAAAATCTGTGAACATGCTTCCAACCCTATGAAGCTTCATTCCCACAGGCCAACTATACCACCCAGGCTGTCACCCCAATCACTACATGCCAACTGAATTAAGCATGCTCCGAGTATCACAAAGCTCCTACAAGCAAATCACACTGACCATGCTTCAACCCAACACACATCAACGGCACTGAGTATGTTCCCAGCTCTCACTGAGCCAGGGAATAGAACCCAGGTCCCTAATTTATCATACCATCCACCTAGTCACACTGCTTTTCAGAATGAATATGTCAAATCCTTGTCTGTGCTGTCTGTAACCAAAATACCATGTTCAATTTCACAGCCCAAAATAAAACCAATAATTCCTAATTCCCAATATTCTTCTCATGTCTACAAAACAGCTGTGTGACCTACTGTCAGTGTGTGTGCTTTATCATCCTGTAATGGATGGCCCATGTAGAAAATAACACCATTGCTACCAGCAAATCTGTACTGTGGTCCTGGATTGCAACTCTGCTTTTGTCCCATTCAGGGCTGGGTGGTGAATAAAGTTCCATAGGATGTAAACTGTTTTTTCAGTTTTATTTTTTTTTAAAACCAAGTTAATTACAATAAAAATTATGTTAAAAATGTTATTTAAGTGGCAAATTCAAGCAAAGTTAGCAAAGACCAGAATTACGGGTGTCTATGCAACCTTAATTTGTTCCCTTTGTGCCTATGCATTCTGATACAATCTTGCATGACATGATCACATATTATTTGTTTTCCCTTACCCATGCCTCATTCAATGCACAGGATGATCAGTGAATGAAGCAGAGATTTGTAAAGAAGAGAAAGGAATTACACTTGCGTTTAAGTCACTCCACTGGGACACCGGAGAGTTGGGATCTTTTCTTGGCTCAACCTCAGACTTCACATCTGATGTGGAACAAGGCTATCATAATACATGTGTGAAAGGAGCTGAAATAAGGTGTCATGGCTAACCTTATTTCTGACATTTCCTAACTTTTGGATACTTGACATAGCCACCTTGTCATTCTTTTAATACAGTTTTTGCACGTGAGAGAGAGAGAGATTTTTATAACTAAACTGTGGAACTTTCCTTTAAAGAACATTCACTTCTGTGGAGTAGGCAGGGTGTTTGTAAAAATCACAGATCTTGAGTTGGCTCCCTCTGAAGTCAAAGGCAAAACTATCAGGGTCAAATTCTGCTCTTAATTATAACCTATCCAATTCCAATTGCACAGGGTGTACGTTACAGCAGAATCTGGTCCTCAACTTCTTCAACACGAGAAGGATCATATCCATCGTGGCTAGCAAAAACAGCCTTATGTAAGGTAATGCAGCCAAGAAACTTGTGGATTCTGTGTGATCCCGAAATATTAAAAAATGTAAATCTGTGATGCTACGTCATACTATTGCAAGGGGAAAATCTTATTGCCACAGTTTCTGTTCACCTGCACTATGAAATAAATAACAAATATAAACAATTTATGATATCTAGTCAAATTAATCAAAGTGAAAATTAAATGAATGAGGGAAAAATAATACAGTACAAACAGAACTATTTATATAGTTGTTCAAATCTTTAGTTTCCAGGTGAGGACCTTCTCTTTCTGTAAAAACAGGAATGTACATCAGCAATTTTAATCCACTGTCAGGAAAGTAATCTTTAAGGATGATATGACTAGTGTCCCCATTCTGAGTTCTGAATGAGTTTGAACTCCAAATATATGCTAAATTTCAGCTACAGATACAGGACTGGCTACTGGTTGAAGCCTGGTCATATGCAGGGCACATTAGCCGTTCCTCTAGTCCCCTCAGAGCCGGATACAATTCTCCAGGATTGCATATTTATGTAACACAAGTATTTGGTAAAAGCTAAGCAGCTCTAAAAGCTCTTAGAGATGCGTGCCAAAGAGGGATTTAAGTGTGTGGATCTCTCTTACTGAATGATTTCATGTCAAAAGAGCTTCTAGGTTTAATAATGAAATATTTTGTTTAAATAGTAAAGACTCACTGATGCCTCTTGGAAAGCGCTGTAATATATTTTGTTTATGGGCAATGCTGCTCATATGTATCTTCCCTTGTTGTTTATTGGTCGGGATATTAGCAAGAAAACAGGATCTTTGTTGCTTTAAGACCTCATTTGCTTCTGAGCTTATTCTCCACTTAAAGTCATAATCTTCTGTTTGCGGTATCACAACTGGTTGCTCTGGAGAGGATTATGATGTGATAAATGCAAAGGATCATGATTTCAGGTGGAAAGTAGGAAGCAGGGGGGAAATGAATTCCTTATCAACAAAGATAATGAAAGACAGGAGATGTCCTTGAGGCAAAACCTTCAGTGCCTACTCAATCCTGCAATGGAACCTTTGCTAGAGTGAGGGCTAAGAACTGCAAGATTTGGCTCCTTAATTATAAAAACCAGTTATAAAAAAGAAAAAAATACAATATACTGGTTTTAGTGTCAGTATATTTTTTTCATGTGAGCTGATATTGCTGTGCTTAATGAAAAAAAGGCTTGTTTGTCACGAAACTAAGGAAGAAGCTGTTTGAAACATTAAAACTGCTAGCTATTTCCCTCTATCTCAATAATGCAATAAACAGGCCTCCTATGTCCAGGGATTTAAAAAAAAAAAAAAGAAGAAGAAGAGGTTTAGTCTAGGAATCTGCAACTACAGCTCATCCCAAAGAACAAGAAAAGATGCACCACTCCACAGTGGAACAGAAACAAACATGCTAGAGGGAGTTGCAAAGTGCTAATCAATGTGAGTGTAACTGACTTACACTGCATGGATGAACCTTAGCATCTCCATTTTCCCTGGTGATTTGGTCTCAGGCACATACACATAAGGACATCACATGCCATGAACTCACTGAAGGCTGTGGGACATTTTGCTACATTCCCAAGAGCGACATCTAGAATCATGTTATCCTTAACATGATAATTCCTGCACGATTCTCATTTTTCCACTGTGATTTCTCATCCAGAAGGGCAAGCCTTATATTTCAGGTTAAATAATGTATATGCTGACACAGAGGAGGCCTGTTTATTGCATTATTGAGATAGAAGGAAATAACTAGCAGTTGTAGTGTTTCAAACAGCTTCTTCCCTAGTTTCTTGACAAAGAAGCCTTGTTTGCATTAAGCACAGCAGTATCAGAGAATTTTAACACAAGAAAAAAGATCAGTTTTCTTCTAAAGACTAAAGTAGTGGGTAAAAGGGCACAAGGACCTGCACAATCTTTCTTCCTTAAAGATGTGGTAGCTCAAAAGTGTCTCAGTGGCCAGAGCCACATATTTCATACATCAACAGAGGAGCGAGGACTCGGCACGCAGGTTCACCTGCCCTCCCCTGCCTCCTGAACACTGCAAACCAGCTGATTGCCCCTAGGAGGTGGTAGGGTGGGGGAAGGACGGGGGAGCCTGTGCGCCAAGTCCTGGCTCCCCCTCCTCCCTCCTAAACACCACAAGCCAGCTGATAGCCTTGGGCAAGAGGGAGTGGTGAGGAGCGAGGACTTAGCGCACCTTTCTCCTCCCTCCCCTGCCTTCTTCCCACAGCAATCAGCTGGCTTTGCGGCATTCAGAAGGGAGCAGAGGGAGGGGAAGGAGCAAGGATGCTGCATGCGAAGTAAAGGGGGAGAAGGTGGGGGGGAGAAGAAGCGGGTCAAGGGTGGGGGTATGGGGGGGAGGGGTGAAGAGGGTGGGCCGAGGGTTGAGCCCCCTGACACCAGCAAAGTCAGTGCCTGTGCTTGCAAGAACAGCAAGAGGAGCAGCCAGACAATCCATCCTCTTCCACTCTCTGACTCCACCACCTCAACCAAGCTTCATACTCAGCAGTGATGACTGTAGTATTAAATTGTTTCTTTAAAACTGTTTTAAACTTATAGTATTAAATTGCTTGTTTAAAATTGTTTAAAATGTATATAATGCCTTTTGTCTGGAAAAAAAAAATTCCCCTGGCACCTAACCCCCCCATTTATATTAATTCTTATGGGGAAATTGGATTCGCTTAACATCGTTTCACTTAAAGTCACATTTTTCAGGAACATAACTACAGTGTTAAGTGAGGAGTTACTGTAACTTGCCAAAGCCATCCACTGCCCAGCCCTGACTCCGGGCCTGACAGTTTGCTCAGACCCCCTGTGCCCCTCCAACTCCTTCACTGGGGTTGCCAACTTTCTGACCGCAGGAAACTGAACACCCTAGCCCCACCCCCTTCCCCAAGGCCCCGCCCATTCTCCAAGCCCCACCCCTGCTCATTCCATCCCTCCATCACTCACTTGCTCATTTTCACTGGGCTGGGGCAGATGGTTGGGGTGTGGGAGGGAGTGAGAGTTCTGGCTGAGGGTGTGAGCTATGGAGTGGGGCTGGGGATGAGGGGTTTGGAGTGCAGGAGGGGGCTCTGGGCTGGGGCCCAAGGGCTTTGGAGTGTGGGAGGGGGCTCCGGGCTGAGGCAGGGGGTTGGGGTGTGGGAGGGCATGAGGGCTCCTGCTGGGGGTGAAGGCTGGGGATGAGGGATTAGGGGTGTGGGAAGGGGCTCTGGGCTGGGGCCAAGGGGTTTGGAGTGTGGGAGGGGGCTCTGGGCTGAGGCAGGGGGTTGGAGTGTGGGAGGGCATGAGGGCTCCTGCTGGGAGTGAAGGCTGGGGATGAGGGGTTTGGGGTGTAGGAAGGGGCTCCACACTGGGGCCAAGGGGTTCAGAGCGTGGGGGGGCCTCAGGGCTGGGGTAGGGAGCTGTGGTGTGGGAGGGGTGCGGACTCCAGGAGTGGGTTCAGGCTCCAGGCAGCTCTGGCTGGTGCAGTTCACAGGGGCTCTGGGAGGTGTTGATGTCAAGTGGCCCCTTAAACAGCAGCCACACTAGCGCTGCCCTGCCATTTTCCAGGCCTCAGAGGCTGCTCTATATGCCATTAATCCTGAACACATGGCTTGACCAGTGTACCGAGGACAAAAGTTTTTCCTGTCCTCTGAAATCAGGGAGCGAGGGGGAAGAGGAGGAAGAGGGGGAGAGAATTCCCTGCAAGTGACACACAAATACATACCCGACTGCTGCCCCTGGCTCGCTGCGTCCCCAGCGTAGCCCAAATCACAGCAGCTTCAGGGAGAGAGCTGCTGCAGGCCTCTTCCTCACCCTCTTCCCTCCCCCTGCCATTTGCAGTGATCACCAGCCACTCTTCTTCATCCCCCTCAGGCCGGCCACTGGCTGGCGCCTGTGCACCCAGCTGCTGCCCAACTATGCTCGGACTCGTTCCCGGGGACAGCAGTCCAAGTTTAGCCCCATGCTTCTGCACAGCTCATTCATCTCTGGGAGGAGTCTGACAAGCCCACAGTCCCTTATCTGCTGGTCGCATGATCCCAAGATAAGCCCAGCACAGCAGCCCTTGGGGTGTAGGAGCAGGAGTTTATAATTGTACTATGAGAATTAATGTACGGTTTGATTTTATCCTGTCAGCCACCCTTTCTGAATAGCAGAAAGAAATGACAGACCAGAACAATCCTTATGACTGATTATGGTCACCCTTTTATTTTAGGATAAGTTATAATGTCTACTATGGCTTCCTATATGTATTACAAATTAGGCACTCTAGTTAAATATACATTTCTTTGTTTTAAGGTTTAGAAAGTAAGAGACAGGATCTTGTATTGTCTCTATATTAAGGAGATTAGAGGAACGTTGAAGGCCTGGGCCCCAATGTAAATTGTTTTGATTATAAGATTTAAGAAGGCTTAATTTACAATGCCTTTTCTTCCTCAACATAAAAACTGCTGTATATCTTTAACTGTAAAAGACTGTTTGTGTGAATGAGGAATGTATGCATCAGGAAAAGATAAGATGTGAAGGCCATTGTTACAGCCAGATGATCAAGGAAGGAGTGAAGAGACTTAAACGACATCGACATCAGAGAATCATCAACATGTATCCATAATGAAGGGCACGCTGACAACCCTGAGATGAAGGCTGGCACCCCTAAGGGCAATTGATTAAATCGAAACAAAAGACAGGATGACCCTCTCAGAGGTGTACTGGAATGTTTACATCAAAAGATACACCAGTTAAGAAGTAACCCAGTCACAAACGGACACAACAAAATCCATAGACTTCAACAGAGAAAAAACACTATAAGAATGGGGTGCTCTGCCACGGGGCTTTGGATTCATCTTGCCACACTCCAGGAGCATCGGATCATGACCGACAGAGCCCTGCTGCCCTCTGTGACCAATCTGGCTGGCCACTAAATTGGTCCAGATTCTGGACTGGTAACTAAAAACATCAACTGGCGAGACTGCGTGCATGGTGTGTGTGTGATTGAAAAGCATATGCTAACTGCTGTATTATCAATAAATGTGGCATTTTTGCCTTCTCCTCTACAAAAGATCCCGTCTGCTTTGTATAGCATGACAGGGGAGCAGTGGACCCTGCAGGGAGAAGGCTGAAGGCACTTCTTAAAGGCCACAATGCCCACTCTGCAAGGAGCCCCCAGGCACCGTGACAGCTGCTGCCCAGGGTTAACCCTGCCAGCCCCAGCCTGCAGTTAAATGCCTTTCCCAGCCCCTCTTCTGGGATCCATGCCCTGCCCGCCGGGGCTCACACCACCCTCAAGCTCCACAGAGAGAACTGCTGCAGGCCCCCTCCTCATCCCCATGCCGCCAACCGGACTTTTAACAGCCCGGTCAGCAGTGCCGACTGGAGCTGCCAGGGTCCCTTTTTGACAAGACGTTCCAGGTTAAAACCAGACTCCTGACAACACTATCCTTCACAGAATATGGAAGGGGTGGGCTGCCCTCTGACCAGCAGTTCCCCAAGGAACTGAAACCTGCAAGACCAAGTCACCAATCTGCAGACAGAACCTCGTACTACAAAGCCAAGCTACACAGTCTGCAATGGAAGCACAGATCTTGCATGAGAAAGTACCCTGCTCACAGGGAGAAGCAGCTACACTAGGTACCTGAGCAAACCACCATCGCCTGAACAGGATCCCGCTGTCCCACTACCAAAACGGCTTGACAGGAACCTTTGGAAATTCCCGGGGTTTATGAATAAATGCAGACAGTCCTTCCAGCTCCACCACAGAATGTATCCCACACACTAGTGGGACTAATAGTTAGCCTTCTCACCGGCTAAGAGCTCAGCTGGGCTCCCCCAACATTGGCGCAGAGCAGCCCAGTGCTCTCCGACTGGGGACACCTTCCTGCAAGCCTTCTTGACCATCTTTGACAATCCACATCACGTCCACTCCACAGAGGCTGGTGGAAACAAGGAACCTATTTCTGAACCCCGGCCCCACAAAGCCTAGTAAATTTGTCAATGCCACATTTCACCACAACCTGAGCTCCCCCATACAGTCCACCCTGAAAGAAGATCCACACATCCAAGGAATCTAATCTATGGCATTAGGGACTAAGATACTCTGTTCCATGTGGGATGGGGTGTCATAAACAGATTGTTAAGGGTTAATGTCTCTTCTACCTGTAAAGGGTTACAAGCAGGAAACTGGACACCTGACCAGAAGACCAATCAGAAGACAAGATACTTTTAAATTTGGGTGGAGGGAAGCTTTTGTGTGTGTTCTTTGTCCGTTGTGTGTTCTTCTCTCGGAGGGTCTGAGAGAGACCAGACATTACTACAGGCTCTCTAAGTTTCTTTTCAAATAGTAAGTAAAAACAGGCGGTTTAGGCTTTTTGATTGTTTTACTCTATTTGTAATTGTGGATCTGGCTGGGTAACTTTTATATGTGTAGTTGCTGGGAATATTTTGATTTGTATTGGTACTGGGGGGAAAGTCTCTTTCTGGTGTTTGTAAGCTATAGGACCCTGTAATATTTACATCTTGAAGTTACAGAGATAATTCTTTACTTTTTCCTTTCTTTTATTAAAAGATTTCTTTTTAGAGAACCTGATCGATTTTTTTTTCTTGTTTCCCTTGTTTTATTCCAGGGGATTGGGATAACTCACCAGGACGGGTGGGGGAGATGGGAGGGGGGAGAGATAGAATCTCTCTCTGTTTTCCTTGAATCTGTTTGCCTCTTTGTGGAAGGGAAGGGAGATGCTTCTTTGTATGCTGATTTAAGAGGTTGGATCAGTATCTCTCAGGATAGCCCAGAGAGGGAAATTCTGGGAGGGGGAAAGGTGGGGGAATGGTTTATTTCTCCTTGTTTTAAGAACCCAAGGGAAGGCTGGGGAGGTCAGAGTGCCCCAAAACACTATATTTTTGGGTGGTGGCAGTGCTATCAGATCTAAGCTGGTAATTAAGCTTAGAGGATTCAGGTGCTAGTATCTCATTTTCTGAACTCTAAGGTTCAGATCTGAGAGGGAATGCTATGGCATGGGGTAACATACTTTGACAAGCACATAGATGTTCCCCCAGGGAGCCCGTGACTGGAGATGCTACAACTGTGCCATGATGCGCCACTGGCAAGTCAGTTTGCCCATTTTTTCTGGTGGCCCCACAGGCGGTCTGAAGTCCAAGTTTACATGGAATCCTGTGAGTGCTGTGCACACAGCAAGATGCTCCAGACTAGACCACTCAGCACCTTCATACCCTATAGACTCCAGGTAGGCCTTGGTCTGCCATCCCCCTAGACTTTACTGTGGAACTCCCAGCATCTGATGGCCACACCATAGTCTTACCTGTTGTGGACAGTCTGACTAAAAAAGACCCACTTCATCCCCTGCAACAACCTACCCTCTATCAAGGCTACTGCCAAACTCTTGGAGCTGGGTCATCTTCACAGATTTCCAGAATACACAGTTTCAGACCAAGTCCCACAGTTTATCTTTCACTTTTGGTACTAAGCATTCTGGTTACTGCATGTCTGCCTATTGACCTCCACCACATACCACCCTCAAACAAATCAACAAAACTAAAGGCTGAGCCCAGTACTGGAATAATACTTGAGACGTTTCATGAACTATCACCAAGATAACTGCTCCACAATTCTGTATGCAAAATTTTCATATAACAATGCAAACCATGCTTCTACAGGTTAGAGCCCATTCTTCAGATTCCATTCTCATTTTCACCTGGCACTACAAGCAACCTCCCCAAACCCAGCCGCCACCAACTGAGTCCAACAGAGTCATCCATCTCAGCCAAGAGGAGCTCAAGAACCACTCAGAAGTGAAGAAGGCTTACAAGAGGCATGTAGACCATCAGTGTCAGGAAGCTCTGGTGTTCAGAGTAGGCCAGAAGGTAAGGTTCACCACAATGCATCTCCAGACCAGTCGACCTTTCCAGAAACTTGGCCACCAGTTCCTGGGACCCTTCCAGATATGCCAACAGATCAACCCAGTTATCTTTAAACTACAGCTTCCCCAGTACCTCAAAATACACCCACTTTTTTATGTTTCCATTCGGTAGCTCTATGCTGAGAACACCTTTCCTGACCAAACCACACCCCTGCTTCCACTAGTCAAAATCCAGAGTCATGAGGAGCATGCCATCCTTGATTCCCAACAGATACGCAGTTGCTTGTACTAGCTCATAGACTGGAGGGCTATGGTTTCCCATGTTCATGTCCCTGACCTAGTCAGGATGTTCAATAGGACTGAACCAAACAAGCCTAAACAGGCATCACACCAAGAGGGGGACCTGAAGAGGGAGGTGCTGTAAGAACCTCGTGAGGATTCCAGGCTGCTAACACTTCTGCACTGCCACCGGATGCTGAGGCTGGATTCCTGCTAGGGGACCATCGGAAGCTAGACATTGCTGGAAGTACTGTCCAGTGGGGCCTGAGTAGCCCACTGATTGGCCCTTGCTGGTATATTAACCGGGAAGATAGCACAGGGAGTTTTCTCTGTAACAATACAGACTGCCTGCTTGCTCTGCTATAGAACTTGCTATGAACCCTTAGATTCCAGCTCCTGACTCTGGCTCATCCCCAACTCAACCACTTGTCTCCTGTCTGCAACTCAGCACCTGACCCTGATTTCCTGGCATCCTCACTGAGACTGATCCTGATTCCATTACTTGCCTCCTGTCTGCATGTCTTTGCCTGACCCTGACTTCCTGGTATCTTGACCCACCTCATCCCTGACTCCACTACACATCTCCTGACCACAATTTGGTATCTGACGTGCACATAGGCTGCCCAGTGGCTGACCCTTTCAGTCCTCTGTTACTGCCCTTTTCTTTGTTCTCCTAGTGTTGAGAGATTCCTGGTATGCATCATGAATCAGGAGTGAGGGATTCACTAGCAAACTTGTCCTTTTATAAATTAAACTTGAAATTTTAGTGTTAAAAAAACAGCACTGGAAAGAACGAAAGAAACAAACACAGAATGAAAAACACACAAGTAATACACAGCTACTGTTCTGGCTACCCATATCCAACAGGCTAGTCTGGAAAAAATGAAACATTTCTGTCCAATACTTCCCTTTTAAATGGTTATTGGTGAGGGAGGAGCTTCATCATGCTCCAGTCAGCAAATATGGGTGGCCTTTCACAATCCTGCTATGAGTAAAATGGCTAGAAAACTCCCCAGAGATTTAGCAGAAATATGAGGAGTCACCTAATTGTAAGTGACTAGTCTGGGGAGACACTTCGTCTGAAAAGCTGGCTAACTGATAAATCTGAAAATGTAATTGTAAATGGGGAATAATCAAGCAGGTGTGTTTCTCTCCTGCAGGGATTGTTTCTTGGCCCTTGGTTACATGATGTTTTTATTAATGACCTGGAAGAAAAGACAAAATCACTGATCAAGTTTGCAAATAACACAAAAATTGGAGGAGTGGTTAATAATGAAGAAGACAGGTCACTGATACAGAGTGATTTGGATCACTTGGTTTGCTGGGTACAAGCAAACAATATATGTTTTATTATGGTGTAAGCAGAGTCAGGATGAGTGCTACCCTGATATCTGGTGGTGAATTGTAGGGAATGTGGAAAGAATTCCAAGAATTTCAAAGAATGGGGAAAGATTTGCATTGGCATCCACCCTCCACTTAGCATAAGCCCACAGCAGACTGGGATGGTTATTTTAACAGCTCTGGGATCCCCAATTTCTTTGTTATTGGGGCAGGAAAAAAAAAGTTTGTCACCCTGATTGTGTGAATGGGGAGCTGTGGGACTGCTTTGTGACAGAGATGACTCAACCTCAGTTGGGTGGTACTTGCTAAACATGGGACATGGGTTCCAAAACCCCATGAAGAGAGAGAGGTTGGGGACTGGTGTGTGTACTTGGTGGTATGGGCCCCTTGTGAGGGCCTGGAACACCAATTGCACATCCTCCTCTCTCACTGTGGAATGTCAGAGTTGATTTTTTATTCCCTTAAGAATCCAGATACAGGTTACTAAGCTGAACTCACTTTTGGCTAATGGTGCACTAGCACTGGGGCTCCCCTACTATGAGCTAAAATCACTAAGAGCTGAAATCACTGAGCTGAGAGCACTGAGTACTGTGCTAACTAGTGGGGGAGCCTGAAGCTATACTGTGGAACAGTGCAGCTGGCGGAGTGGAGCAGTTTGTGGGGACGGCTGGAGCGGATCACCGGACAGCTGGTGGAGCAGAGCGGCTGGCAGAGCGGAGTAGCTGTGGGACGGGTGGAGCGGCCCACAGAGCGAGCGGAGCCGAGCAGTTTGCAGGGACAACTGGAGCAGCTCACGGGACAGCTGGTGGAGCAGAGCAGCTGGTGGAGCGGAGCAGTTTGTGAGGATGGCTGGAGGAGCAGAGTGGAGCGGCTGGTAAAGCAGAGCAGTTCGTGGAGAAGGCAGGAGCAGAACCCATGGAGAGGCAAGGGAGTTGGCCCCGGACCACGTAAGGTGCCCCTTTCTACCCAGGCTGGGAGGAGGGACCTCTGCAGATAGACTCTCAAACTTTGGGGCTGCACTGACCCAGGACAGAGACTTTTGGATTGTGGGACTTTTGGGACTGTGGGTGATTTGGGGGGTTGCTGGACTCAAGAGCCCAGGAAAGAGGACATAGCCCAATTTCCTGGGGTGGGTCTTTGCTCACGGTTTGGTCTATGAACTCTAGTTGAGGTGTTTTCCCAATTTAGTGTTTGTTGTTTATCTCATGTATTAAACCTTTTCTGCTACACCAAGACTCTGTGCTTGCAAGAGGGGAAGCATTGCCTCTTTGAGGCGCCTAGGGGTGTGTGTAAGATTTTCCCAGGTCACTGGGTGGGGGCTCGAGCTGGTTTAGCATTGGGTTATTGAAACGGAACCCCTGGATACTGAACCCGGCCCTTGTTGCTGCCAACTCAGAGGGGCAGAAGGGTTACAATGGTTAAAATGTAAATGTACATATCTAGGAACAAAGAATGTAGGCCATATTCGCAGGATCGGGGATTCTATCCTGGGAACCAATGACTCTGAAAAAGATTTTGGGAGGGGATGGATAATCAGCTGAACATGTGCTCCAGTGTGACACTGACGCCAAAAGGGCTAATGTGATCCTTGGATGCATCAACAGGGGAATCTCAAGTAGGAGTAAAGAGGTTATTTTACCTCTGTATTTGGCACTGGTCTAACTGCTACTAGAATAATGTGTCCAGTTCTGGTGTCAACAATTCAAGAAGAATGTTGATAATTTGGAGGTAGTTTAGAAAAGAGCCCCAAGAATGATTAAAGGAGTAGAAAACATTCCTTATAGTGACAGATTCCAGGAACTCAATCCATTTAGCTTTCCAATGAGAAGAATAAGGAGTGACTTGATTATAATCTATAAGGACCTACATGGGGAACAAATGTTGGATATTGGGCTCCTCAATCCAATGGTTGGAAGTTCCGGATTCAGACTGGAAATAAGGAGCAAATTTTCAATAGTGAGAGTAATTAACCACTGAACAATTTACCAAGAGTGGTGTTAGATTCTCAGTCACTGGCACTTTTTAAATCAAGATTGCATGTTTTTCTAAAAGGTATGTAGTTAGAAGGAGAACTGCAGAGCAAAGGTGTGAAGTGGTCCCTGAAGAAGGCAGTTGGGGTTGGGTAAGAAGACACAGCTGAAAGTTTTGTTTTTCATTTGGGGAAAGGCAGGTCAGGCCTTGCATCTTCTCCAGCAGCCCAGACAGCAGGAAGAGACACTACCCTAGGGAGAAGGTGCTGTACCCAGCTTAAGGCTGGGTGGTAGATTTGGTTTTTGTGTTTGGTTTTAGGAACTATCTGTTAATAAAGAAACCAAACCCCAAGAAGGGCTGTGATTGGATGAGCATGTTTAAGGATCCCTGATGAAGGGGAAAACAGGAGCAGGACACTGCAGAGGCACCTCTGGCCATGAGGCAGTGCTTGGGTGGTAGCCACTGTGTTACAAGGGCATTAGGAGCTCAGTGTGTGTTATTAACTGGTGTGCAATACAACTGAGGTTGTGACTTCATCAAAATTATATATTTCTAGAAAAGTAAACAACAGTATTTACTAGAGGGATGTATTTGACTCTGTAAATACAGCTACAAAACCTGAGAGGGGACTTATAAAACTGCATGTATGGAAAATGAAGTAACAGGGACAGCTGCTAATTATGGGCCAGATTCTTTTCTCCTTACTCAGGCATTGTATCCCTTACCTACAGGGAGCCCTGGGGCTGTATGAACTCATGATGGAGGTCTGAGCATCTCTAGTGCAATCCTCTTTCAAAGGGTGGGAGGTGAGGACCTCTGGGGGCTGCTGCTGCAGTGATGCAATGCCAATACTTTAACAAGGACCAACTGAGAGACCCCTCCAGCGTTTCAGTGTGCTGTGGTCAGGCTGCCACACTAGCAGCGTTCCAGGAGAGCGCTACAGAAGGCAAGAAGCCAGCACAGAGACACAGAACTGCCTACTTCTTCCAAAGGAAGGCAAACTTCGTCCTCCCCCATGGGAGTCTTCAGAGGAAACTCCATAAATGAAAGCTTGTAAATTTTCCTGGCCTCTATGTGGGATTCTTCACATAAGGAAACCATCTGACTCTATTCTGTTAATCATTACTATAATTATTATGATAGTACCCCAAGGATCCAGTCAAAATTAGGGCCCATTGTGGTAGGCACTATACAAACACTATTTACAATCTATCTATACAAGACAGACAAACAAAAATGGACATATAAAATACATGCATATTGTCAATGGTACATAATTTGCAAGTTATTTGCTCAGTGTCACATCTTCTGTACAGGCTATATTCTGAAAGCAAAGGGAAATTCAGGATTTGTCCTGATATAGTTATAAATCTGTATATTCCCATCTACAAATGTTTTTACGCACATGTATGAAAATGTTTTACTTTGGTCTCTGATTTTGTTTTCTCATCACACTATTCCTTGACTCTTCAACAGTTAATATAAAATAGTTTAAATATCCTGGAGGGGGAAATGTGTCATATATAATAGAAAAAGTATTTTCAAATTGATTCACCCCTCCGAGAATAGAAGACAACCTTTGAATAGGTGAATGCATCCATTTCTCTATTACTGTATGCTTCTGTCTATCCTTGAATGTATTCCCTCCAATCAAATACAAGCCTGTAATTCAGCTTGGAGGCTCTGTGGATTTTTCTCTTTACTCTAGCAGCTAGATACACATCTTCAGCAGTTTATAAATAACTCTAGAACTCTTGTGATGAATTATAGCACAAGTGTTCAAAGACTATTCATTATTGTTTTTAAGAATACCCAGAATTGTATTTTTAGCTAGTTGTCTTGCAACTAGACTCAGTAGTGGGATGATTGTGATTAAAAATAAATGTTTAAACACAGTAATGATTTCTTTATATGAGTGAAGAAGGCAACAGTTGTTGGCAAAGGTAATGCACAGATTTGCTGAGGACTCACTGTTTTGGTATAATATGTATTCAGAATACTATAAAGCATTACTTAACATTCCTATTTGTTTTTTTCTTATGAAAATTTCCATTAAACTTGCTCACCTATTTTTAGCACCAGACACGTGTCTTATCTAAATGACAGATTGAATATATATTATGTGACAGTGACTATTCAGTATTCTAAGCTAAAAAAAAAAACAAAAAACGGTTTTTGAAATCAAAACTTTAAACTGTTACTCAGTGGCTAAAGCTGTGGTTAACATATGCTGCCTTCTTCCATAAACAGGCTCATAATAAAGGATCAAACCTTGCTTATCTTACTCTTATGACTAGTTCCATTGGACCTGCACCTGATCCCACTGAACTCAAAACTCCCTATGAATTACAAAACTCCCAAGGATTTGTATGAGACCAGGATCAAGCCTATCAACTTCTTCATAGCACTACTCACTGGCCAATGGCCCCAAATATTTTATGATAGATGGTTCATCATAAATAAATAACAAACGATACTACCCAATGCATTGCTACTTACACGCAGAAATTTCTGGCACCAGTACATTTATTCCTACTATGGATTTTGGAGGCTACATGTTTTCTAATTCAGTGGTGGAGAAAACTGGAACATATTCAGAGAGATTTAAATCTATGGTATTATTTTTGCTCTACATTTGAAAAACATCAAGCTGTAGTGTAGCATTTATCAAAAAGATGGTTTTCCCTTTGCCATACTGCCAAGCACATATATTCAAAAATCATGAGCCAGCCCCCCCAAACATCATCAGTGACCTTAAAATCAGAAGATTTTTAAAACAATAAATTTGGTTTCATTTTATTTGACATCTTGTTTTCGAGCCTTTGGGATTCATGTTTTCAAGCTTTTCTCCACCACCATGAGAGCTAGATGCTTACTTTTTCAAAAATGAAAGGTGAGATTCTCACATGATCTCATGACTCCAGGAGCTGAAGCTATCAGAAAAACCCATATACCTCATGACTTGGCATAAAATCCCAAGAGCTGGCAACACTACCAAATCAAATTGTAGAATGTCAGGGTTGGAAGGGACTTCAGGAAGTCATCTAGTCCAACTCCCTGCTCAAAGCAGGACCAATCCCCAGACTGATTTTTGCCCGATTCCCTAAATGGCCCCCTCAAACTGAGCTCATCACCCTGGGGTTAGCAATGCCCAAACCACTGAGCTGTCCCTCCCCCCTAAACGATAGATTTTTAGATGCTTAAATATATGGTTAAATATATGGTTACTGTATCAAATCTAACTTTAAAAAATAAGCTAGTATAAAATGGAACTGGCTTGACGGGCCCAATCTTGAAGCATTTACTTACAGAGAGATCCCAAAACTCCCACTGAATACAGAACCTGATTAAATAAGTGAATGGTTTGTCATTTGGAGTTTTGAATAAATAAATAAGCAATGCCTTTCAATATTTACTTGGGTAAAACTCACATTGAGCTTTGTTGGCAGTTTCGAGCTTTGTTGGCAGGGACGAAACCCAGAATATTTCCTTCTCTAGCTGCCTCTCTGAAATTTTCTTAAAATATATAAATAGGATAACTGCATCAAGCAAAGCCTGATTTTTGCACTCATGCAACATATACAGACCCTTGGAAATTAGCTGGTCTCTAGTGACCCTGTGAATAGAGGAGGCAATTTACAAGTTTATTCCATTACCAGTTCCAGTGGTGTTTCCCATGCTAAGCACAGGGAGTCCAACTCAAACTGGTAGAAGCTTCAAAATCGAGTGAAATTGTGAAGGGCAACTGCAGTAACAATTGCTTTAAAGAACTAGTGTTCCAATAACTATCAAGGCCAAAACAGCCACTCAGGTTCAGTGAAAGTTGCACAACTGAAAATCAGCTTAAATTGGTTGTAAATGAGTGTCAGCAGGGCAGGTGGGGAGAGAGGAATCTGTGGTATCTTACAACTACTCAGATCTTCCAGTTGGTTGCTTTTCTTGCCGCAATCCTTTGTTTTAACCCCCTAGAGAGTATATGTCATACCAATCTACCTTCACGAGGACTTATGTCAATTTACCTCTTACTTTGGCCTACTACGTAATTTTTTTCCAACAACAAAAGTCTGAAATATCTGTGTAGTGCTTATAATATACTGCTGAGATATGTGTTTTGCAAAGACTTTCAAAACTTGGAGGTAATTTTACCCCCCAAAAAAGAGCACGGTACTCTCATGAAATTTATCAGAACGCAGAATTCAGCATAGGATGAGTTATGGAGTATAAATAACTGTTCAAAAGTTAATATCCACCCTTCCATTACCTCATCAGAGATGGGATTATATTGCTTTACAGTGTGCTGTCCTCATTAATTTTTAATATGGGGATAATGTTTTAGTACTAAAGAGAGCAACAGATTAATAGTGCTCACTAGAGACAGTCATAATAGGCATGTACCGTGCAAGCTATAGTTCTGACCATGAACTTCAATACTGATTTGCAACACCCATTCTTCCAAATCTGAGTCTCTCCTGGCAGGCTGCCAATCATGCAAAAATTGCCAATAGTTCTGTGATTATGGTAATGATCATTCTCTAAGGACTACGATTAGACCACCAAAAGCATGTTCATGTCTGACGTAAGTCACATTTGAATGTAAATCTCAGAAGGTGAATAACTGAAGCGTAAACTCATTCTGCTATTTACCACAGATCCTGTCTTTCATCCGCATTTATTAAGGGCATACATAGCTATGTTTAATATATAACTGATCACAACTAGAACCATCCAGCCACAGCAGTAGAAAATTATAACCACAGCAGCATGATTTTACAGTCACTTTTGGGGCAAGAAACTACAAACTCCAACTTTCCAAATACGATTCTTTGTCTTTTGTCAGATTTTATATGAATCGATATAAAGTCGATAATAATTTTGTGCTATAGTACAAAATGCTAAACTTTGCTAAACTAATAAGAATGCTAAATTTTGTTTTATATGGCATTGCTAATGTTTGTGCAAGGATCCTCATTATACAGTATTTTGTAATTCAGCAATTTTTAATATTCCTTAAAATAAATATTTATTTTCAAACACATTTTTAAAATAGTGCCATTTTATGATGTCACATTAATCAACTTATTTCTCTAAGAATCCTAAATTTAATTCAGTTTACAAAATCTCAGGTCAATTTAATCTGATAAAGAGGAAAAAACAGCATTTATACTGACAAACAATGTTGAACAGTAGTGATAGTGATGTTGAATTATAACATATATGGAAAGCGGTAAAAAAATACAACTTTTCATATTCCAGCTAATGAGATTCCAGTAAAGTAAAAGGAAATTTTAAAATATGCAGTTTGTGCATGAGGTAGAATGCAAATAGACACAGCAGGGTTAACAAAATAGCATTAAACACTTTACACTGTGGCAGGTTTCAGAGGGGTAGCCATGTTAGTCTGTATCAGCAAAAACAACAAGGTGTCCTTGTGGCACCTACGGGTACGTCTACACTACCTGCCGAATTGGCGGGTAGCAATCGATCTATTGGGGATTGATTTATCACGTGTAGTGTAGATGCAATAAATCGATCTCCAATCTCTCTCCCATCAACTGCTGAACTCCAGCTCAGCGAGAGGAAGAAGCAAAGTCGACAGGGGAGCCATGGCCGTCGATCCAGCGCTGCGAGGACGCGAAGCAATTTTAATTAAATTTATTCTCGTAGCTGAAGTTGCATATCTTAGATTAAGGCCTGGTATACACTGGGATGGGATCAGAGACTAATAATCCCACAAAAGTTTATGCCCAAATAAATTTGTTAATCTCTAAGGTGCCACAAGGATTCCTTCTTGTCTTGATCTTACAAATCATAATAATAATAATAATAATAATAATACACAGTGTATTACTGTAGTGCTTAAAACCTTCATATTTCCATTATAACAGAGAAGATAGTAAGTTCATTCAGTTGAAATTGAAAAAGACGTCTCTCAATTCAGTGTAAGACATTAAAGGAGTTCCTACCCAGTCTCCAGTCTTATCTGGGAGACATACTTTTACATGGAGACCAATCATTTCACTGCGTGGGAAAGAAGCCAGGTGAAAATGTTTATCTTCCAGTGAGACTTGGTTCCTGTTTTAATACAGAACTGATTGTCTTGTCACACTAGCAGCAAAGATGAACTTCTATAGTGTAAACAGAAGAGGCCGCCCCTACTAACTACATTCCCCAAATGACCTTCTTTTGAGAAAATGACCCAATGCCTTCAAAAGCACTGAAGGGTATGTCTAAGCTAAAGCCACTGCAGAGGCATACCTACAGCACTGCAGCAGAGCCATTGTAGAATCATAGTGTAGATGCTTCCTACATCAACAGAAGGGGTTTTTCCGTCAACATAATTAATCCACCTCTCCAAGAGGCGATAGCTAGGTTGACAGAAGAGTTCTTCTGTTGACCTAGCTGCATCTACACAGGAATAGGTCAGCCTAACTACAGCACTCAGGGTGCTATACTTTTCACAGCTCTGAGTGATACGGCTAGGTCAAGCTAATTTTTAAGTGTAGACCAGGCCTATATGAATTAGAAATCCAAGCCTCATGAAAAAGAGACCTAGGCACTTTTCAAAATTTTACCCATGTTTTTAATGTGGGGGAAGGAGATCTGTCCATGCAAAACTCTTTCTGAGGCTCCAAACCAACAAGTACCTTCAGAAGTGAGCATGAATCTATGTCTACTGTTTCTTTAAATCTGTAGCAGGAAGCCAGGCAGGAGAGGAACTGGGGAAGATTCTAGGCAGAAGCCTTACTGTGAAGCACAGAGAGAGTAGCTTTAGGGATAATACTATTTTCCTTATTCTAAAAATGTTCCTTGTTTGTGCTTAGAGCCCTAGCATCAACTAGAGTGTGGGGGAGTGCTTGCTCAACATTCCCTAGGCCACAGAGCCAGAAGGGCCATGGCCTGACCACTTTTAAACAGTAGTCACATACTAAATCAGTACAGCTGCTGTTGGAATAATCTGGAGCATTGCTGCGGCTGCATGGACACAGCACCTCTGAAATGTGACCTGACTGTCCCTCTGTACAAACGGAAGGGCAGGCAAGCCTAATGTCCAGGAGCAATGGTGCGATCTGATGAACAAGGTTGCAAGACCACTCAAATTTGGCCTGACTGCCCCTCTTATCCAGATAGAAAGGTAGCTGGACCAACTGGAGTTCCAACCTAGCATGTGGGGAGTCTGTTCCTGTAAAGCAGAGACCAGTGGACTCTGCTGAGAACTCAGCTGCTGGCAGCACTGGCTGATGCACTGTGTGGATAAAAGAGAGGGGAAACTCTCTGTCCAGGTTCCCTATGTGGAGGTGGGCCAGAAACAGAATTTCTTTCTCTCCTGCAAGATATATCTGAATTGGTGCCCGCAGGCTAGAGGAAACCAACTCTTTCTGAATTTCTTTACCATTAAAACAGGAGAGCTGGAAGACCCTTGACCTATTAATATACAATTATGGTGTCTGAAAATAAAATTTTGTGAAGTCTTATTCCTGACTTGAAGTACTGATCTTCAGCTTCAACTGAGTTTTCAAGTGAAGCAGGCAGCTCTGAAATAGCAAGTCAGCAAAACACAGGTGACTGCTGACAATACAGAAAAGAAATGGAAGCTCTTAGGTCAATATGTACCAGCCATGCATATCTCCATATTGCCTGCATCAACTGTTTTTTGTATCATTCTTATTACAGGCACCTAAAACAAAGAATGCTCTTATTGAAGTAAGTAATTGCTTTAGTAATCATTAAATAGGCCAGATAATATTAATGAATATCAATTAATATTAAATGAAGCACTAGCATGCTCTGTGAAAGGCGTCAGTGAAAAATAGGGATTTTTGTGCAAAATAAAAAGTGTACAAGTGATTTTATATAAAGACTTGAACAATTTATACTCATGTAAGAGAACTTCTTCTGACCTTGAAATTGCGTGCTAAATAAATTACCTCGGAGCGACAGTGATGAGTTCTCATTACAGCATCTGGAAGGAAAAGAGAAAGACATAGATAGGACTGCGTCTCGCTCAGTTTCCGATTCACTTAAGTTAAGGAGTTTGATTTCAGTGCTTGTTGTTTTATGCAGATTCTTTAGTGAGATCTGCGTCTCCAAGCCCAACTTGCAGCAGCCTCAGGCGTTTATATTTAATTCATCTGCTAGAAGTGGATGGTGAAGTTCTGGTGAACTTGAGAAATCAGGGGGTTCGAGTCCCTTACTTTACTCCCACCAGCAGAGATTTCGTTAAGGGATGGGTGGAGACTAGGCTGCCGCAGTCCTGGACTCAGCTTGAATTCTCTAAAGCCTTTGCCCTAATCTATTCGGTCGTTTTAGAAACAAAATGCAAGGCAGAAAACGAGCCCACCTGGGAGGGGAAAGGAGGATTTATTTGTATTTAGAGACTAGATTCCTCCTGCCTTGGAAAGGAAGGCACCGCATCTCTTACCTCGGCTCCTTGAGCGCCCTGAAAGGACGGATTTGATAGGATGCCTCCCTTTCTGGAGCTTGCGGTGCCAGCAGCAGAAGAATAAAATCGTAGCAATGGTCCCCAGCAGGAGCAGGAGCAAGAAGAGGGCACATTGGATGCTGTAGGGTCGCAGCAAAACCAGGAACGCGGCGGCGATCATGGTTCCAGTGCGTGTGTGCGGGGCTGAGCCCGGAGCGCGGAGCAGCCGGGAGAGGAACGCCGGGCAGGCTTCTTATCGAGGCAGCGGGAGCAGCATGATTCCCGGTCCGTGCGCTCCTGAAATCAGGATCCGGAATGGCTGCAGCAGACACACACCGCGCTGCTGCGATGTGCTAGTGAGTTAGTGGGGAGAGGACTTCAGTCCATGACTCAGCAGACGGGAAGGAGGAGGAGGCGGCGGCGGCGGCGGGAGCAGCAGCAGCAGCAGCAGCAACGGGGATTTTTCCGCCGGCTTGTACACAACTGAGAGCAGCGAGCGAGCGAGGCGGTGCAGATGGATCAGCAGCACCCAGCTGCAGTCCTGCCCTGGAACATGGAGGGCCCCCCCCTCTTGAGCTGATCTTGCAGCATTGCACCGTGCTGTGCACCTCCAGCTCCTGCATCACAGAAATGCCCCGTTTTAATGCTGCTGCTGCTGCTGACACCGAGGCGATGGCTGCTCATCGGTTGGCAATTTACAGCAGGGGCGGGAGGAGGAGGAAGGGGGCTGAATCCCAAACTTTGCTCCTGCTGCCTCTGGCTGCTCATCAAGGGGATTTTGTTTTTTTGGTTTGGACTTGGCTGGCTGGTGGCTGATGACATCACACGAGCTGCAGCTGCTGCAGAGGGGAGAGCGAAGATGGCTGCGGCGAGGTACAGTAAGGAATGAAGAGGAGGCGCCAGGAGCAGTTTCTCCCAGGAGCCGGGCAGAGAGGGCTGCACGGTGTGGGGGCAGTGTCCGGAGCAGGGGAGCACCGCGAGCGGAACAAACCCAGGCGTGCGTGGAGAGAGAAGCAGCAGCCAGACAAAACATCTGCCCGCCGGCTGCTTTCTTCCCTCTGAAGCTGAAGCTCTTTCCTCTTGCGGCTTCGGAAGAGGAGACAAGACGTTGGGAAGCAGAACCACAAGCAAGAAAGTAACACGGTGAAGTAGCGTATCGCCCTTCATTCCTCTCCCCCCTTCGCTCAGCGAAAGCATTGCCTGCGCTAGGCAAGTCTGCTACTAGTGCTTGTCTCCCACTCTCTGCTTTCGGCGCGAGTTAAAAGAAGTTCCTTTTGTTAGGGGCAGATTTATCTTGGTGTCACCCTAAAACAAACAAACAAAAAGCTTGTCTGCACGTGCCGTCTGTGTGTCTGCAGGTTTCAAGAGTGCTGGTGGGTGAGCTGCAGTCTCAAGAACTTTTATTTGGGTTCAGATTCAGTTCTGTTTTAAGCAAATGTTGAGGGGAGAGGGGGGAGCCTCACTAAGGGTCTGGAATTCTTTTCACTGCTACAGGCTTTGCTGTGCTGAGTACCTTTTAAATAGCAAATACAGGAACACAAGTCAAAACCAGTTTCCTGGAAGATCTATAATGATATACAAGGAATTGAAAAATATTTTAAATGAATAATTGATATGTATATTTGCAGGGAGGTTTATTTTTGTTCCCTGGTTTAGTGCAATAACTGACTGAGTACTGAAGAGATTGTGTAGCTGTCCGTCATACAGAATACCGTTTTTAATTTTATAAAATACACGCAGGATATATTGTAAGAGAGGTATAATTTACGTAGTTTGCTAAAACATTTTATATATTAAAGCCCATTGGGAAGTTCCCTGGTGCTGTGGGGTGCTGCAGCAAAATCAATTATCTCAGAATACCATATATGCTAGCTTCCTGCAGTAAACTGCAATATGCTGCAGCAAATGTCACCTCTAGTGATCTTCATTGCACACTGTTACGTTGGGATGAAGAAACCAAATAGATCCTATATACTGTTACTGTATATAACAACTATGTTTCAGTATTTGTAACTGAAGGCATAATACTTTAAGAATTATCTTTCAGAAATTATGCACAAATACAGTACAAATCTCTTATTACATTGTAAAAATACACAGTGAAAAAATACATGTACATTTTGGTAATATTATGCAATAATACTTACCAGTATAATCCTAAAAAGTTAGGCTTCATTGGTAAAGAAAAGTGTTCATTTTATGTGGCTTACACACACAGTTCAGAGAAATATTTTACAAAGTTTTTATTAATAATCAAATGCATTTTATATAAATCAAATTGCAGTGCTCTTTATGCTTTTATATAACAAAAACTGTAGATACAAGTGTGTGCCTACATTTAAAATACTATGAGACCATCTACATTTATAGAGAGAAACCTAATTGTGATTCCTTGAGTAAGTATGGGTAAAATGACCTATGGAATTCGGCCTATTTATCACTAAATTGTTGTATAACTCCTTTGTAGACTCTTAAGATTGTGGAAATCCATTTTTAGTTGATCTAGGTTTTTTTCTGGATTCAAACTGATGGTGGGTGGCATGTCTAACCCAGAAAAAGAATAGTGCTGGTGTTCTTTTAGTTATATTTCATCCCACATTTTTAATAATGTGATAGTTTATCTCAACATGCTGAGATAGAATTATTCTGTAATATAGAAAGTTTAACTGCATAGGGTACAGGCATTACAGTACATTCTTCATTATCTGGGAAACAACAGATGCGATCAGTTTGCATTGCAGCATGATGCTACAGTGAAATGTTTCCTGATACCGCAGTACACTGCAGTAAGGCTGTATTAATGCAGATTACTTGGAGATTATTAAAAAGGTTCATGTTGCCTCACTTGAACACGAGACAACTCAGTATATTCTCCATTACAGCACACTGCCTTACTGCTATGTCTTGTTGCACTATGTTGCTGTCACAAAAAACTTTTCAACACCTTTCACTCTGTATTGATTTATTATAAGATCTTGGGAGATCCTAGGAAGTGTACTGTAACAATGACCACACAATGTATGGCTGTGAATGAGAGCCATGGAACGTAGGTATTTTCTCATTATCTCTGGATAGAAATGGGTAGAAGGCATTTGGCTGCAAGTAAATCTGTAATATTGGCCCATTTAGAAGGCAAAAGTTATCATTTTTTTCACTAAGGGTTATCGCACTATCCTCACATTAGGATATTATTTTGCCAAAGAGACATGATGAATGTAATTACATCTGCTTCTCTTTTGCATTTGAAAAATGCAAAAGAGAATATAGTTTATTTCAATAAATATGTGCACAAATGTCAGATAGTGACCATTGTTGGCTTCTGAGCCCCAGCAAACTGGGCCATTCCCCTCATTTACATTAGCTCCTCTGCTCTGCCTCTGTCAATATCTATATTACATCATTATTCTGTTTTTGCTAAGCGTTTTCTTTTTCTGTACAGGAGTTAAAACATTGTTCCTGTTACTTATTATGGTCAATAAGAATTACCGTAAGTCATTGAAGGGATTTCACTTAAAAAAATGGAAACAAGGTTATTAGTTACTTGTAAAATATACACACAGGAAATAAAATGATATCTGAAAGATGAAAAGAATATATTTATTTGTACAGCAGCTTTTATACAAACTTCTTCCCAAAAATGCTTTGCAGAGAGGTAATCTTAATACTATTACAGAGTTTCATAATCGGATAGGAGAAGAGAGGCAGAAATAAAGGGAGGAAGTTAAAAGAGAAAAGCTGTACTTTCAGGTGAGATTTGACATCAAAGAGAGAGTGCTTGAGGTGAAGGGATACTGAAAGTTGTTTCAGAGCAGGAAATGCAGGGCAGGGTCTCCAGGACCAACTATAGCAACAGTGTGTGGAATGACAGAGGCCTGTGCTGAGGGGGCAGGGACGAGGAGTACTGAGAAACAAGTTCCTTGAGAGAGGCTAAAGGAAATCTGTGGAGGGCTTTATGGACAAGGAAACAATTTTGAATTGGAATGAATGGAGAGAAGAGCTGGTGTTTAAGGATGCACATGATGTGGCTGCATTTCTTTATATGTATATTAGATAATTTCACACAGCTGGTTTATCCCTTTGCAAAAGAAAAAGGGGGAAAAAGTTGCATGGGAAGATTGTGCCTTTAAATACAGCCCTGAGCATGGGATGCTATGGCACGATTCCTTCCATACATCCTCCTCCCTCCAGACATGTAGTAATTTGCTGCTGACCTAAACAGCTGTAATTTATTACTCTTCTCCACATGCACACCTTCCCCTCCCCCATCCTTCTGCTGGCTGGGCAGTAGTGGCTGGCAAGTTGGCGTAAACCAAGTTTCCACTCTTTTCCCTGCCCTCACATGTGGGCCTGTAAGTCCAAGTCACAGTCTAGCCCATGTTCCTTGATAATTTATACACAGAATGAAGGGATGCGTGCACCTTCAAAGATCATCACAGAGCTAGATCAATGAGAGATAAGGGCACTCAGCATTTCACAGAAGGCACCTGGCATCTTACAGTGTCAGGCCCTGTATATTTCAGTTTACAGTAACAAGACTCGCTGCAAAAAAAAAAGTCACATAATTGGCTGATCTGGTGACCTGGATGTGTGAAACTGATTAAGAAGATATGTTTAAGATTGCTGTAAACCTGAGTAAGTGAAAAAGTACAACCCTTTTCCTTCATATATATTACAATATGTCTTGGGTACTGGGGTACTGTGATTTTATTGGTTGTATAGTAAGTCTTTGGGGGAGTATTTAGAATTTTATTTCAAAAGACCTGATAAAAATGTTTTATCCAGCATTACACTGCCAAAAATTGAAATTCCCTGAGCTCTGATTATTCAACTTTTTTTCTGAACAGATAAGAAATAAAAATAGAAAGCCTGAAATGTAATTTATTATCAGAAGCAGGAAACATTAACATACCCTCAACTATACTATATCCTGTTTAAAAGACTCCTTACCTGGTAGAATGATTATCTAATCATTTAAATAAAATCTCATTTGTTTCTTCTAGAAAACCTGAAGTCACCAATAAAAAAGGAAAGTGCTATCCTGTGTGGATTTTTCCAACATTCACATTGCTGACTAATGGGCATCATTATGCTTTTGTCCTCAACATTTTAAAAATTATGCTATTTGAAACTATAGGTTCAAATCTCAGCAGGGTTACCTCAACACTTCATTCTTCCAAGACAGTTAAATTGAGGGTTCAGTACAGTGTTTTTATATGTTTAAAGAGCACATTATTTAATCAATCAATCATTAAGTACCGTATATACTCATTCATAAGCTGAATAGTTTTGGTAAAAAAATGACACATCAAAGAGAGGGGGGTCGGCTTATAAATGGGTTTACACCAAAATCTGATGATTTTAAACTCTATGGAATCATTGAATTGAATATCTAATACATTGTCATTTTGTTTACTTGGAGCGACTGCAGGCATGAAGCCCTTCAGCTCTCTGTGGCCGCAGTTCGCCATTCCCAGCCAATGGGAGCTACTTCCCACAGCATCCATTGGCTGGGAACGGTGAACCATGGCCATAGGGAGCTGAAGGGCTCCATGCCTGCAGATGCTCCAGCTAAACTAAACAAAACATCCTAACCCACCAGCGCCTTACCCTGACGGCCAGGAGCCAAAGTTTGCCAACTCCTGAAATATGGCGTCGGCTTATGAAAGGGTCATACAGTTTTTGCTATTTTTACCTAACCATCTCAGGGCATCAGCTTATAAACGAATGGGCCAATGAATGAGTACATACGGTAACTCTCTGACATCCCTGTGAAGTAGGTAAATAAGTATTGCTAGCCTCAGTTTACAGCCAGAGAAGCTAAAGCAGAAAGGTTATGTGACTTGCCCCAGGCTACATAATCTGAACACCATACATTTGCTCATCTCTCCAGACCACTATGCCTCTGGAAAACCATCACTACAATGTGTAGGCCTTCCAGATGATACTTTAAAAAACAGTGTAACTTTTCAGACAAATGGCTTTGTGTTGCAAGTTCCATTTGCTCATTTTTTATGCCCACAATTCAGTTGTTGGTGCAGATCTAAAAGGCAGCACCTCTAACAACTTGATCATGGGTGCAAAACAGATAAAGTGCATTTATACAGCTGTGCACTCACAATTCATTTTGTGGCTGCAAAAATGCCGGTACAAGTTGAGCTTCCACACAGGGAGGCTGGTCTAAGCCCTGCAGAAAATATACCACTAAAGATACTATTTTGTTTCTTTATTAGAGAAATTGTGTGTGTCTGTGTCCTTGGTTAAAATTTGTCCATTCTATACATTATTGTGCTATGTTCATTTGTCGCAGTTGTCTGCCCCAAGGCAACTGCACTTCAGAAGTACCATCTGTATGTAATGGTAAATTGCTTTGGGATCGTTTGGCATTAAAGGAGTTACATACAGCAAATATAAAATAGTATGTATACCATTTTATTGATTTAAAATAGATTTAATGAGTTATATTAAAAAAGGACTTTTAATTGTTAGGCAGGAGTGGCAGGGTTTAAAGATGTAATTACTATAGTGAGGGGAGTGTGGTCCTCTTGCAAAATTCCTGAAATGCAGATGACACTGATAATGCTCCTTAAACTAAGCCCACAGCATGAAATAATGCCTCCCCAACATCTGTAAATGTGGAAGTCTGTCAGTTACTGTGACATGCTACTAAGTAGACAGCTGATAAAAGAAAAGTGATTTCAACACACAGGAGGCTCCAAAAGACTGAGTGACATGCTCGTGGCTGATCACCTTCAGAAGGAAACTCGAGTATTTCTTGATGACAGTATCAAGGTTGTCATTTACTGAGCACCCCCTCGTGATCAGGAGTGCGTCTGCCATGCCCTGCTAACAATTTCTCCCCTTTGAGGCTCTCCCATGACATTTCCACCAAACACTCTCACAGGCCCTTTTGACCCAGCTTCAGCCTCCAGGCCCTTCTGGTCAGGCTTTTATTCCTTTGTCATGTCCCCAATACATCAAACCAAAATTGAAAACAAGAACATAGCAATTAGCCGGCTGGTCTTGAGCTCTGTCTTCCAGGGTATCCCTTCCATAGCTTACTAGCAGGCCTCCTGCCTCTAGCAGTCTCACAAAAGCCCCCTTCACTGTAGCCTGCCCTCTCACACTCCAACTTCTTCCTTGTTGCAACCTCCTGCTGCTCTTATAATGGAACCACCTGATCCAACCCATATGTGACTCCTTCGTAATCAGGGTTGACTAGGCCTAGGCCCTCCAGCCCTTATGGGCTAGCCACCATGTTACACTCCCCACTCCAACCCCATTAAATCCTTGCCAGGGCAAATTCTACCTGAAGAAAACTTCCCCTCCTTCCTGCAATGTATGTGTGTCACCAGTGACGTGAATGCATTGTCCAGGCTCTCTCCCCTTCCGGTTTGCTCACCATAATACACAGGCAATCTCTTTTTTTCTAGGGTCTCCTGATGCTCCTCATGCTCCTCAACTAACTGCTCTCATGTCCCCTGAGAGAGTTGGAACTATCCACACATTCCTTGTTTCCCCAACCCCTACCATTTCGGTGCCTACCAGCTCCCCACAGGATGTTGTCTGAGTCCCAACATCAACCCCCTGGATCACAGTTTGGGCTCCCACTTTTCCACTGACCCAGTACCTGCTTCCCAGGACTCTTCTCTGTCTGGGGCATACCTAACTAACTGTTGCATCTGTCACAAACCCTTTCTCCTTAGGTGATCTGGCACTAAACTCCCCTGTACCTATAGGGTAAGCCAGAACCCCTTTGTTTTACTGTCCCTTTTCAGATACATAGGGTTTATAAAATCCAGCTAACAAATTTTACATGATACTGACATTTGCCGGACTGTCCTGGGTACTATGTCTCATTTTTAACAAGATTCATTCTGTCTTGCACTCCTCAGGCTGACATCCCACATCACCATGGTCCCAGACTTCAAAAGAGTAAGTATTCTGTTTATGACCACCTATTCTACATGGAAAATACATCTCGGAAGGGCTCTTCTGCCTCCTCGGATGAGACGGTCTCTTAGGAGGGGATCCCAGCCTCCCTACATGGCTAAAACATCCTCCCCTCAAAGTCACTTTACACAAGAGGACAGTTCCTCTGACAGTGTCCCAATTTCCATCACTGAAAACACATTACTTGGGTCTATTTACCATTCCCTGTGGAATTGCTACCAATCGGCAAGAGCAGGTGAGCTGTTGATCACTCTTCTAAAGCACTATGGTCTGGGCTAGGCTTAACTTCTACCTGCCTGCTCTAGGTTTTCTCATAGTCACAGTATCCCCACTACTGGCCTTTCCCCCAAATTTGGGTTGTCCTGGTCTGGCCCTCAGCCTCCAAGTAGGCCTCTGCCTCTTCCACTGCTTCTGCCACTGATGCCAGCTTTTAAACTGCATTGAGACTCCTGCCACTGCTGCTGGGTGACAAACTGTACCTCCTACTGCTTTTGTTCACTTGGCAAAAGTCAACAGCAGGATCTGAGTCTTTTGGTTCTGTTCTGCGAATAATGAGACAGTGTTCTTCATCTTTTTTTTTTATTGTGACCCCTTCAGTTTCCACTTCCCTTTTGGTGGGAGAGGAGTTGGGATTCTTGCCAGCTACACTAGTTGTAGAGGGTTGCCATTTACTCAGCACCGCCTGAGACCAGAGATGCCATTTCTGTACTTTGCTAACAATTTCTCCCTTTTCTGAGGGTGTCCCATTACATGCCCATCAAACAGTCTCACAGCCACTCTTGGCCAGGCTTCAGTCTCCAGGCCCTTCTGGATAGACTTTTATTCCTTATTCATGTTCCCAGTACAGCAACACACAATTGAAAACAACAAAGGAATTACACTACAGGTCTTGATCTCTGTCCTAAGTGTGTCTTCCATAGCATACTGCCACGCCTCCCGCCTCTGGCAATCTCAAAAACTCTCACAAAAATCCCCTTCTCTGCATCTTCTCTTTCTCTCTCACTCTGTAGCTTCTTCACTGTAGCTTTCTTCTACTCTTACAGCCAGGTGTGATTCCACTGTAATCAGGGTTGGTAGGCCTAGGCCCTCCAGCCCTTGAAGGCAAGCCACCCTGTTACAGTGACACTTTCCAGGATATGGGTCCTTTATGTTCCATCAATTTATAATGATTTCTTTCTGTGCATTTACTTAGTGTAGGTAGGTACCAGCTGATGGATCTTTGCTGCATCTGCTCCATTTATGCACCACAGGATTCTGGTCACGCAAAACAAAAGTATAACCACTTGTATGTTATATTTTATTGGGTTGGATCCATGTAAAAAGACTGGTTTGCTACTTCTGGGTACTAAGACAGAATATTTTTTGTTTAGTTAACTGGTGGTGATCGAGCCTATCCCCTACTGCTGGTATTGTGCCATGAAGAGAACTTTTGGACAGGGGATTTGGAATAGAAGAGAAGGCACTTGAAGTATTAACCAGGCAGCCCTTCTAAATGTATAATCACTTACCAAGGGAAGCCAAAAAATAACGCATGAGTGTCGGCAGTCAAAATGCCATTGGACTGTTGATATTGACATGAGCGCAGCCTTGAATACGCTAGCCCCTATTTTTCTGCAGTGCTCTTATAATTGAAGGGTGTATGTCATTGATAATAATGCTTTAAAATGGAGTCGCTCAGCAAAATAGGATAGCTTCTGTTATGTAAAAACAGGTTTGGGACATTTAGAATGTTCTATTCTTTCTATATATGTTCTTGTACTGCAGTCATCACCATAGTATTTGAGCACCTTTATTATGTAGTGGGATATGAAGGATGGAGGTAAGTACTGTATTTAGTCTGAACCAGCTTTGAACTCCCTCAGAAAGGCTGGTCATAGGTTCTTCTTACCAGCCAAATTTTAAAGTCAGTAAGTTATGGAAAGGTGTTTTGATGTTTTCTTCAGCCTTTTATTCATCTTTCCAGAACAAATTCTAAAACAAGTGGTTTAGAAAAATGTCTCTTGGCTGTTGGGCCATTTCTCAGAGCAAGTGCTAAGTTTATATCTTGTTCCTGATTTTGTCTATGGTAAAACTTCTCTTGGTGACATTGTCCTTCCACTGGAAGAACTTTGGAAGGAACATTTGCATACTCCTATTCATAATCTTACTCTAGCTGCCAGTCTGTACCCATTGGCACATGGTATTTGTGATGGCCTTGTCAATTTGTGCCTGAGTAAATACAAGTTGAACTTGTAGACGTGACTGTAGACATACTATTACAGAGCTGTCAGATATCTATTTATTTAAGATATTTATCCAATATGCAGAATTAAGATAATGTACCACATCTCTTTCTTTGTAGTCTTGCTTGATCGTTTCTTTGAAAGTCGACTAATGAAAGTAAACCACTGAGTTCAGTAAAGGCATCTCCCCAATCTTTGTGAGTCTGCACAACATATTGAGCTGTTAGCTAAATGAATTACTAATTTTAAAATAATATTATAATCCTTGAGCTATTAAATAGTTCTGCTTAGTAAATCCATTATTTTTCCTTTGTCATTTCTCAGGATTACAAAAGAAGGTAGATAGTTTGGTGCAGGAACTAGAGCATTTTCAAAGAAAATACTTCAATCTTATAATTAAAAACAGAATTGTTCTTATGGTGGACATTGGTATATTTAGGAATTATTAACATCTCAAGGTGTCAAGGTATTTCTAGGTTGCTGAAGCTCACAGCATGCAGGAAACTGCAATGAAAAATAATCACCTCACAGAATCAAGATTTTTGACACACAGTAAAAGGTATAGGCCAAACCCTGCCTACTGATAGTCCTTTAGACTTCAAATGCCAATGTGACTTTGAAATCAGTGAGACTACCTGTGTAAATAAGATCATATGGCTTACTATGAGTAACATCAGTTCACACAGAAGTATCTCAAAATGTTTCACAGCCAGTTATACCAAACCATCCATTATAATTCAGTTATGGAGAAGTACAGTTGATAGATACTGATAGTAAGAATTGTGTAGCTAAATTCCCTCACACGTTGCTCTAAAAATTTGCTTCACTGGCATACCCCCTGCTAGTGGACATGGGGTAATTTTAAATGTATCTACAGAATCTATAAAGTTCTGCAGCAATAGCTCAGTGGTTTGAGCATTAGCCTGCTAAATCAAGGATTGTGAGTTCAATCCTTGAGGGGGCCATTTAGGGAATTAGGGTAAAAATCTGTCTCAGGATTGGTCCTGCTTTGAGCAGGGGGTTGGACTAGATGACCTCCTGAGGTCCCTTCCAATTCTGATAGATTTTCCCCTAATTTTCCAGCTAAATGCATAACAAAATATCTCTGTTGTTTCTGGGAAGTCTTGGCCCCGTAAACCTTGCCTTAGAGCTGTGGTTTTTTTGCTTCTACATAAATCATTCTTTCCCATAAAATAACTATGATATCACTCTATAAAGCTCTTGAGCAATAACAGCACTTCTGCATTCCTCACTGAAGGCCTAATTCTTCTCCCTCTGAAGTGAATGATAAATTTCACACTGACTTCAGTGGGAACAGAATTAGACCATAGAACTGGAAAAATAAAATAGTTAAATAAGGCCTTATTTTTAATTATAAACTTGTTATGAGGCCATTTAAATTCTCTTGAGTTTCTACTTTAGTCCAAGATATTTTGCACTCATATCTTTAATTTTCTTGGGAAATTCAGTTTAAAAAGCAGTGGAGACCAAACTCTGTAAATAGGACCGGTTTCCTAGTGTGGAGTGAAGTGGTTTTGGCTGCAGCAGACCCAGCTCTCTACCCTCCTGCTAGTAGCTGGTTAGCGGAGGGACTTTCCAGTGAGAATTGGGATTATTAAAGGCTGGACCCAGAAGGCGGTCAATATAAAATGTTAACAATGGTAGTATATATAAATTTCAGAATTATCATGTTTCACTACAATACTATGAGTTTAATCTTTTCTATGTAGGCATTAATCCTGGGAGGATAGGAAACGTGTATACAGTATAGGATTGTATATTGTGGGCTTGATCTTGTTTCTGTTGAAATCAGTAGCAAAGCTCTCACTGACTTCAGTGAGAACAGACTCAGACTCAATGAGTGGCTAAAATCACATGTTGTAAATCTGTAATACTTTACATTACATTTACTGAGAGGAAAGCGAATTAGTGATCTCATCGTGGTATCTGCCAGCTCTCCTGCTGCATGGAACTGGAACAGACTGTGTCAGCCACAGGGAGGGAGATGTCTTTACAAAGACCTTTGTGTTTATTTTTCTTATTCTGGCTTTCTTGGTTACTTAGTAACAGTATTGTATGTGCAAAATTGTATATTTGATGTCTGTTTAGTATGTGAGATGTGAGCATGTCTGCAAAAATTAGGGATCCATTTAATATATGTTTCCTCTACACTGCATGTAAATGGCAGATTCCACCTTTTTTTTAATTCTACAGGCTATCTGATTTCAGAGAAACTAGGGATAGATTAGGGTCTCTCAAGAGAAGTAAACAGTAACTTTAAGGTACAGTAGTTATGAAATGGGTAGCTTGTGTTTTCAGACTGTAAGACGGTCGTGTCAGGGCTCGTCCCTCTCAGGCGCGGCGGGGAGCCAGGGCGCCTCCTTACGCATTGCAGTCCGGGTAGACTTAGCCCCTCGGCAGGTGTTGAGCGGGGTACAAGGTCTGTAAACAAGGTAGAGCCCCGGCCCTCTAGCCGGGGTCGGGGCTCTCAAAGTAAATAAGCCCCAGCCCTTGGACAGGGCGGGCAGTAATAGTTCAGGCTCAGGCCTCTAGCAAGGGCTGAGCAAACACAGTATCAACCCAGGCCCTTGGCAGGGCGGGGCAGTAGAAGTTCAAGCGCAGACCTCTAGCAGGGGCTGAGCAAACACAGTATCAGCCCGGGCCCTTGGCTCAGGCGGGGCACCAAACACAAGTCTAATTAGCTCTGGCCCTTTGGGTCAGGGCAGAGCAGTGGCAAAGTCAAAGGGGGCCCAGCCCTTGGTCCGGGCGGGGCACCAAACACAAGTCTAATTAGCTCTGGCCCTTTGGGTCAGGGCAGAGCAGTGGCAATAGGCGGGAAGAGGGGGAGTCTGCCACCCGATTACGGGTGGCAGGGGGAACGCAGGCCCTCCCACTCCACTGCGTTCCAGCCCGGGGCCCTAGCAGCGGTCAAGACCCGCTGCGGTCAGTGAGGATCCTGGCCGCAACACACTGACATGGGTTCGGGCTCTTCAGGAGCCAAACCAGAGTCGGCTATCCCCGGGCCACTTCCAGCCTCCCCCTCTCTGGGTACCTGGTCCTTGTCAGCGTCGTCTGGTGGGTCCCAGACCATGGGCTCCTCCGGGTACCGGTCGTGGGGAAGCTCAGGCCACTCCTCGGCGTATCGGGCACACAGCAGGTCAGGCCGACGTTCCTCCGGGTACCGGGTCTGAGGCAAGTCCGGCCAGCACTCCTCCGGGTAATGGGCGCGGGGCAGGTCAGGCCAGCGCTCCTCTGGGTAGTGGGCGCGGGGCAGGTCCGGTACGGCAGGAGCCCGGGCACCAGCGTCTGTCCTCTCCGGCAGCCTGCGCCCAACTGAGCGCTGGGGCCGGGCTTTTATACTTCCTGTCCCGCACCTTGACTTCCGGGGGGCGGGGACAGGCCGTGCTGACTCCGCCCATTGAGGCACCTGCTCTGGCTCATCCCTCTCAGGCGCGGCGGGGAGCCAGGGCACCTCCTTACAAGATGGAGAATCTGGCAGTTGTAAAGTAACTTGCTTACAAAAGCATGCAAGCGTGTTTTTTAATAAATGGTACACAACCCCCTTCTGTAGTTAGTAACTGCACACTGTAATATTAGTGAACAATTACATCTCTTCCAGTTAAAATGATTTAATCCACCAAAACTCTCAATCTGCCTCCCAAAGCAGAGAAAAAAAAGATTGACAACACAAGACCAGATTCATTCTACACTGGTAGATTCTGAACTCCAAGCTCCAAAAGCAGAAAGTCCAGCAGGAATGGTGGCACTGGACTTGGCTGGTACAGCTTTAAAAGTGGCCAAGACCCTGTCAGGATGGGACAGTCTAAGGCAGCAGTCATAACCCCTCACAGGGTCATGAGGTTATTACGTGGGGATCGCAAGCTGTCAGGCTCTGCTCCCAAATCCCACTTCACCTGTACAGGGAGTCCTTGGACTTACGACACAATTGGTTCCTGAAAATCGTGTCTTAAGTTCAAAATGTCATAACTCGAATTTCACAGAGGAACAATGTCAGATCGAGCATTGTAAAGTCGAAACCAACGTCATAAAGTCAAAACACGATGACAATTTAGAAACATTGTAAGTGCTGTTGATCGTAACTCAAATATGTTGAGGACTGCCTGTAGTGTTAAATATAAAAAAATGTGTCTTTAATTTATAAGGGGGGGAGGTCGCACTCAGAGGCTTGCTGTGTGAAAGGGGTCACCAATACCAAAGTTTGAGAACCACTGATCTAAGGCAGCCGGGAGATGCATAGATAGCCTCTCCCTGGAGTCCTATACCAGTGGAGCTACTGGAGGCTGGAACAGATTATAAAGCTGCCCTCTTCTACAATGCAGGCTTATGAGTTGAGCTGGTTGGAGTTTATTGACCAAACATTTTTTCATTGGATAATGCTGATTCATTGAAAGTAAAACTGTTTTCTGGAAAAGATCTGTTTCAACACATTTCCCATTTTGAAAAGGTTTTGAGGAAAAAAGTTTATAAATTGTCAAAATGTCACATTTCAGCATTTTTTTAAAATTTAAAAATTTAGTAGTTTTTACTATGATTCTTTCTTGTTCTGCCCAAGCAACAACTAGTGTCCCTAACCAGGGTGTGTACACATTTGTTTTACATTTGTGGTGATCTGTTTTGTCAGATAGGATGCATCATCTCCAGGAGATGTTGCATTCTATCATCCAGTCCTTACTCAAGCAAGACGCACACTGACTCCATCTGAAGAAGTGGGATTTTTTTATCCATGAAAGCTTATGCCTAAATAAATCTGTTAGCCTTTAAGGTGCCACCGAACTCCTCATTGTTTTTACTGACTCCAGTGAGAGTTTTGCCTGTGAAAGAACTGCAAGACTGCCCTGCCTTTTCCTTCTATAGGTGTAGGATCTTGGACTTTTTCTTTTCTTCATTACAGACATTTTGTTCTACCTTTCCAACCACTTTAATTACTTTCTCAAGAAGATGCCAACAGACAGGTAGGTATTTATCCCTGAGGGTCTCTAGCTTGTCACAGTAAATTGTGTGAAGAGATCGGGGGGGAGGGGGAGGGAAGAAAAATACCAAAGAAATCGAAGGTTGTGTTATTTTACTCAGTGTTCTTTATGTTGAAATAAAACCGATTTAAACCATTTCATGTCTAATATATTTAAAACAGCTGGATGCGTGCTGATTCGAGAAGTGGATACTAGAGAGCCTCTGCCACCTCTTAAGCACTGCTTTCTTGCCTCAACCTCTGCAAAAGCAGCAGGAGCCGCAGCACAGCACAGCACAGCACACCCTGAAAGCTCTGTGACTTCTCCCCCTAAAATCAGAGAAGTCATGCAATCCATGACTGTGTGACAAATCACTAGCCCTGAATATTATTTTCTAATTTCTGGCAGAGTCCCATGTTTTTAAGTTGTCAGGCTCTCAGTGAAATAGGTTCAGTTGTTTACTATCACATCCACCCACCACATGCAAAAATCCTCAAAAGTCTCAGATTTTTTAAAAACAATGATAAATTACAGAGTCCGTGACTGCTGTGATAAGGCTCTAATTATCCCTGTCAGGCAGAGTGGGTTTGTCAGAGCATGCATATGTTTTCAGACCTCTTTTAAACCCTGCACTTTGTATATCTCACTTTGGCCAAATTTCTATTCCATTGGCCTGATTTTAGTGTGAATTTTGGATATCATCTGTTCCTATTGAGGTCAGTGGCAAAACTTCACTGGGAGCAGGAACACAACCTTAGGGCTCAATTCTGCCACCTACACCAATGCTGAGTGATTCCTTCTTGTGGATTAAAGAACTACAGGTCTGTCTCATCTTACGCTGGGGTTACATTCCGCAGTCAGCGTATAAAGCGAAAATCGCATATAGTCAAAATTACATTGAGTGTAATGGTGGGCGGAATCACCCGCACTACAGAAACAGTATTTAAATTGTTATTTTTCTCTTTGTTTTTTTCTTGTTTTTGCCAACCGCGTAAACCTGAAATCACACATGTTAAAGGCGCCTAAGATGCGACAGACCTGGACTCAGCATGTGTAAGAGCAGTAGAATCAGGCTCCTAGTGATTCATGACTTGTGGATTCCTTTTCCCCAGACATTAAGTGTAAAGTTTTGGGTGTTTTCAGATCATTTGGGGCTTTCTAGTTGTTCTAAGAATCATAGAAGTATAGGACTGGAAGGGACCTCAATAGGTCATCTAGGCCAGTCCCCTTCTCTCAAGGCAAGACTAACTGATAACGAGATCATTCCTGACAAGTGTTTTATCTGTTCTTAAAATCCTCCAATGACAGAGATTCCATAAGCTCCCTAGGCAATTTGTTCCAGTGCTTAACAAATCCTGACAATGGGGAGGTTTTTCCTAATGTCCAACCTAAACCTCCCTTGCTGCAATTTAATCCCATTGCTTCTTGTCCTATCCTCAGAGGTTAAGGAGAACAATTTTTTATCCTCCTCCTTAAAACAACCTTTTATGTACTTGAAAACTATCTGTCTCCCTCTGTCTTCTCTTCTCCAGACTTCTCCAATTTTTTTCAGTCTTCCCTCATAGGTCATGTTTTCTAGACCTTTAATCATTTTTGTTGCTCTCCTCTGGACTTTCTCCAATATGTCCAGATCTTTCCTGAAATGTGGCTCCCAGAACTGAACACAGTGCTCCAGCTGAGGCCTTATCGTGCAGAGTAGAGTGAAAGAATTACTTCTTGTGTCGTGCTGACAACATTCTTGCTGATACATCCCAGAATGATGTTTGCTTTTTTTGCAACAGTGTTACACCGGTGACTCATATATAGCTTGTGATCCACTATGACTCCGAGATCCCTTTCTGCAGTACTCCCTGCTAGGCAGCCATTTCCCATTTTGTGTGTGTGCAGTTGACTGTTCCTTCCTAGTAGAGTATTTTGCATTCATATTAAAGAAAATGTAATCTCATGAAATTGCACTTCCCTGAAAAAATGTAAAATAGAAGTACAACTCAGTCCTACACAATGCTACTCATATCATACCCAACAAACTCTTCATGGAGAGTACTAATGATAATTCTTATTCCATTTTTTAATGGTAATTTCTTTCTCAGCCTAGTAGCTATCACTAAAGCAGGGGTCGGCAACCTCTGGGACGCGGCTCACCAGCGTAAGCACCCTGGAGGGCTGGGCCAGTTTGTTTACCTGCCACATCAGCAGGTTCGGCTGATCATAGCTCCCACTGGTGTCCCTTGGCCCGTGCTGCTTTCCGCTGCCTCCAGTGGCCTGGGATAGCGAACTGCAGCCAGTGGGAGCCACGGTCTGCCGAACCTGCCGACGCAGCAGGTAAACAAACTGACCCAGCCTGCCAGTGTGCTTACCCTGGCGAGCTGCGTGCCAGAGGTTGCCGGCCCCTACACTAGAGCATCATATCATTAAGCCTTTTGAGAGGCGTGTATTTGGTCTTTTGAAAATTAAGAGGACAAAATGTATCCCTGTGCAGAGGGCCAGCTCTTCTGAAGCATTTCCATGGTTTTAGGCCTTGTGCTAGCCCTCCGTATAGGGGTGAATTGCCTTTTAGAGCATTGAGCCAGACCTTCTCACTCTGGCATAATAGCCTCAAACAATTGTGCTCCTTTTCAGCTCCTGGTTAACTACATGACAGCCCATGCATACACCACCAGATCACCTTTACACAGAATGAGATCAAACAAATCACTCAGTTATCACATTTGGGCCTTCATACAGTCACTGGTTTGCAGCTCTGCAAAACTGATGTACCTCCCTGAACTGATAGATGGATCCATATATGTGTCCATGAGAAGAATAAAGTTTGGCAAAATCCCATAGCTATTTCTAAAAATTCTAATGACCATTTAAAAGTAGAAAATATTTTCAGAAAGTAATACATCTATATGAACTGACTTATATTTGTAGTAATCCATTTAACAATAATCTGCTCCCATTTGAATGATGTTGCATTGTTTTTAATAGAACAAACTAAAATATAAACTACTCCAGTTTGCATTTTGTTCCTTCTCTTCCCCCTGCCCATGAATTTTCAGTACTGCCAAGAGAATTAAAATAGTCCTTTCCTTCCTTTAAGAGTCTAATGTAAAAGAAAGGAGGGGATATAAATGTTGGTTCTGTGTTCTCCTTGTAGCCTTTAATCTAGTTCATAAAAGGCAGCCCAACTGTCTAATAGTCCTGAGACTGTCATTTCATATATATGTCAACTTTTCCATTGCCAGAATGTGTCAGACTCCATCCAGTCATTTATCCTTGGTGTTCTGGGTTGCTCCTATATGACTAAGTGTACTGTACAACTTGGTGCCCATAGTATGACTAATAGTCTTTTTAGTCATACATCACTTTAAATAGCATACACAATACGTATACCTCAAGTTGCAAGGGTAAACTATTGTCTGAAGTTTTTATCATCTTTGTACCTTTAAGCATTTGGAGTCTATATTATCTCACAGAGGTTTTACCTCTGCATTCAGGACCCTATAAGGTGAGGCAAACTCCAGGCATAGTGGTCAGGGGCCAGCAGACAGATAAGGAGACAAGGTAGTAGTGTGGAGGCAGAGACCCTCTGTGTGAATGCCCCTTTTCTTCAGTGGATCCCCTGTAGTGTATAGGTTTGGAGAACATAAGAACTGCCATACTGGGTCAGACCAAAGGTCCTTCTAGCCCAGTATCCTGTCTTCCAACAGCAGCCAATGCCAGGTGCCCAAGAGGGAATGAACAGGTAAGCATCAAGTGATCCATTCCCTGTCACTCATTCCCAGCTTCTGGCAAACAGAGGCTAGGGACTCCATTCCTGCCCATCACAGCTAATAGCCATTGATGGACCTATCCTCCATGAACTTACCTAGTTATTTTTTGAACTCTGTTATAGTCTTGGCCTTCAAAACATCCTCTGGCAAAGAGTTCCACAGGTTGACTGTGCATTGTGTGAAGAAATACTTCCTTTTGTTTGTTTCAAACCTGCTGTCTATTAATTTCATTTGGTGGCCCCTAGTTCTTGTGTTATGAGAAGGAGTAAATAACACTTCCTTATTTACATTCTCCATACAATCATGATTTTATAGACCTCTATCATATCCCCCCTTTGTCGTCTCTTTTCCAAGCTGGAAAGTCCCAGTCTTATTAATCTCTCTTCTTACGGAAGCCGTTCCATACCCCTAATAATTTTTGTTGCCCTTTTCTGAACCTTTTCCATTTCTAATATATCTTTTTGAGATTAGGCGACCACATCTGCACGCAGAATTCAAGATGCGGCCATACCATGGATTTATATAGAGGCAATATGATATTTTCTGTCTCATTATCTATCTCTTTCCTAGTGGATCCTAACATTCTGTTCGCTTTTTTGATTGCTGCTGCACATTGAGACCAAATCTCTTTCCACTTCTGTGGCTGTATGCATGCTGGGCAAACTCTTCCCCTCTCCCCTTTTGAAGGAAGATTTTGCAGGAGACTTGGTTAGTTTTCTGTTCCTCTATACAGGTTATTTTCACACAGAGAGGCTGACAGATTGTAAAATCCAAGGAGGAGAGGGTTGGATTTTTTTTTTTAAATCTGTTTGTAAAGCTTCATGTATACCAGTGACATGATGAAATAATTATTTTTCCTATGAAATTCTTCAGGCTGTGGCTGTGTGACAAGAAAATCCCTTAAAAATGAAAAAGTTCACGCTGTTCGATTTTGTGAATGATAATTCACTACAAATCGGAGAGACTTCATGGATTCAGGATCTTCCCAATGACGGCAGTGAACTAGAAGGACTCCTGAAACCAAATGAGCAGGTGCTAGTTAACTGGCCTGTGGGAGAAAGGAAGACAGAGAAACATTTAGTAAAAGTAGTGTACATGAGTGGTGAGTCCATCTACAAAGCAGCCCATTTATAAGAATTTAATTTCAGATGTCACTAGATGACTAGCAGAATAGTATCATTTGCTTGGACTTCTCTTTCCTCCACTTCAGATGACCCTCAAGAGCTAGTTGAGATGATGCAAAAGATATTGCAGGCAGATGAAATTACAAAAATACAAGTTGTTGGAAAAGGCAAGAGGAAGAGGATTGAGATGATATTCTCAGAGAGTGAAGATAGTGACCTGGACAAAGGGCAGGTGGGTTTTCAGTCTCTGTTGTTTTCCTAGGTGTGAACCTGTTACTTTTGTGCCTTAGTATAATGTTCCAGTTCATTGTTACTGACTTTTCTGGGTACACAGTATGTGTATGTTGACAGTGGGGACAAAGGTAGGCTTCACATGCCTTAGCTCAATGACATGTTGGGGTAATTGATAACACAGGTCCAAATCTTCCCTCCATCCTTATCAGAAGTTGCAGAAGGAGAAAACGTATGTAGAATCTTCACAGCTTTGGATGTCATGCAGCTGCACTGCATCATCCCCAATATGAGAGGGGTCTGACAACACCATAAAGTGGGCAGGGGTCATGGCTTCTGACGTCTGCCATGGACTCAGGAGAACTCATGGATCTCAGAACTGACAAGAGATACAGACTTTTTTTTCTACTCAAAGGACACAGTAAGGCCAAAATGAATAAATGTTTGTAGTGTACAATGAGATCTTCTGACAGAAAGCACTGTGTGAACACAAATGTATTATGCGGTTGTTTTCAGGGGAAAATGATGAAGAGTATAAAAAGAAAGAAATCATTACAGGCCTCTGCCTCTGCCAACATCCTGAGTCAACTTGAAACATCTTTAATTAACAAACAGGTACAACATCTTGTCATCAGTAATTTGCAGCTGTGAAGCACAACAAAGCTGAGGTTCACATTTTAAAAAAAAATTATTTAAAATTGTAAGTGAATTTAGTGCCGCTGAAAGATGCTATCTTAGTAAATATTCATATAGTGCTGGAGACATATAAAGTAGTGTATTAGAGCTAAGTATTGTTAATATTGTAGTCAACCATTTTGGTTGTAGATTGAATTACAATATCAATGTTAGTTAAGTTGATTATTAAAGTGAACTCATATTTATACTTTGTGTGTCTTTGTAAATAGAATAGACTCCTTTAGCCAAAGAGTTTAATAGTAGATACTTTTATTTTCTGTTGTTGCTCTATAGCCCAATTTATTTATTTTTTCAGAGAGAACCATATTCTGGAAATGCGTTTCTGTACAGTGAAAGCAGCAGTGATGATGATGAGCCCTTGTTTCAGTTATCCAAAGTGGAACTATGTGCCAAAATAAAAAGTCTGAAAAGGAAACTGACAGACAGTATGAGAGAAAACTGTCGCCTACGGCAGTCACTGGTCATGCTTCAAGGTAAACTTTGGGAAAATGGGTTTCAGAGTGCTAGCCATGTTAGTCTGTATCAGCAAAAAGAATGAGGAGTACTTGTGGCACCTTAGAGACTTACAAATTTATTTGAGCATAAGCTTTCGTGGGCTAAAACCCACTTCACTGGATGCATGCAGTGGAAAATACAGTAGGAAGATATATATACACAGAGAACATGAAACAATGGACACTTTTTGATAAAGAGGAGAACTGAAAGCACATAAAGTCCTGATTGTTGTGAGGACACTTACTTGGGAATTGTGAGTGCTCAAGCACCTGTCAAGATCTAGCTCCAAATTAATAAAAAAAAAAGGCATTTCTGCATAACTACAGCATTTAATTCCAGTTAGCCCATAGATTAAATCAATTTAAAAAGAGACCATGAGATCACTGAGTTTAAAGATGGAAAAAAATCTGTTAAATCAGCCAGATTGTTCCTCATAGAACATTTCCATGTGCCTTGTATAACTGTAGGTCAAGTCTGAATAACTCCAGCAACTGGGACTCCACTGATCAAAGTCTAACTGACGTTATTGTTTGGCAATTTTTGATATTCTAAAATTTCCCCTGCTTAGTTCTATGACTTCAGTTCTAATTATTCATCCCTGAACCAGATAATTTCTTCCATTTGAAAATCATCAGTTATTTCTAGGTGATGCCTTGAAATCTTTTACCTAATTTATACTCATTTCGCTCTTTTAATTTTAATCACTTTAGTTGGTATTCTCCGGATCCCGCTCCAATTCATTGTTGTTTTCTTAATATGTGAGCCAAAACTATATGCAGCATTCAAAATGTAAATGAACAAATGCTGCTTAAATAGGGTTTGTCACCTGCTACCATATATACAACCCAGTATAACGTTTTTTTCCCCTTGGTCGCCATATGATGTTGCAAGCACATGTTCAGTTCACTGTCTACGTAGTCCTCTCTCATTGTTAATTTGTTTCAGTCTTCCCTCACCCATTTTACCTTTGCGTTCTGGATTGTTTTTCTCTAAATGTATCAGTACCATTTTTTCAGGTTGAATCTGATATTGTTAATATCTGTATACAGCGGTGGTGTAGCTGTTTTGGTTCCAGGATAGTAGAGAGACAAAGTGGGTGAGGTAATATCTTTTATTGGACCAACTTCTGTTGGTGAGAGAGACAAGTTTTGAGCTTACCCAGAAAGAGCTTACTCGCTCTCCAACAGAAGTTGGTCCAGTAAAAGATTGTTCATATCGGTCCATTTTATTTAAATCGCTAGGTCTATTTCTACTTTCCTCTTGAGTGCTCATATTTCCCCCTTGCTGTATAATTTCTATTAGTTTAATTACTGTGCTTTTTGCTTCCTCTTTATCTCTTACAGTGTTTCATTGGATCATGCTGTGCCACTCCGCTGAATGTAATCTTTGTAATGGACTCACTCCAGAAAAGCTCATGTGTGTAAATAATATGTTGACCAAATAAGGGGACATTTTAAAGGATTTCTTATAGCAAGAAATAAAAGGTCAAATGCAGCCAGACATACCTCCATTCAAGTGAATAGAATTGGACCTGCTTCTAACTATTCTGAATTTGGCCCAGACTCTTTAATCTTGTAGCGCTGTACATATTTTGAGAAAGTAGTGTAAGAGAAAGACATGAAAAACAGCCAGGTCAGCATTACAGTGGACATGTGTTAACCAATGGCTCCTTTTATCAATCTGCAGAGAGCTAGCACACTGCTTATATTGGAAGCGTGATCTCCATTGTGGGGTTTATTTGCTGACATGGAAGGAGTTCAAAAAAAGAAAACACCGTTCTAATTATATCTCTGCTGATTGCTGGGGTTGGTCTAAAAGGAGACTGCAACTCCTGTTCTTTTTACAACTGTGACAGGAGTTTGGTTACAAAAATACCTGCATACATGAAACTAAACCAAAGTTTAGTAGCATCAGTGGCTATTCTTAGTGATCACTCTTTCCAATTTCAGTGTTGCCACAGGCAGTCACACATTTTGAGGAACTGGTAGGTATGGCTGAGGCCCTGCTCAAGGGGGGAGTGACCACATCTGCCTCAAGTATTCATTCACACACTGTCTGGAAAGCATCAAACAGTTCTTTATCAGATTCATATGCAACTATCCACAGTAACTCCAATTCACCGATAGCATTGAACATGGAGGAAGAGGAGCAACAGCCTGAGAAACAGGTTAGCTGAAAGCTTATTTCAGCAATAAGAGTTAAATAAAAGTTGATATATTGCAACATTTATTGAGACTATATAAAGCAGGAATTGGCAACCTTTCAGAAGTGGTGTGCCAAGTCTTCATTTATTTCATTCTGATTTAAGGTTTCGCATGCCAGAAATACATTTTAAAGTTTTTAGAAGGTCTCTTTCTATAAGTCGGTAATATATAACTAAACTATTGTTGTATGTAAAGTAAATAAGGTTTTTTAAAATATTTAAGAAGCTTCATTTAACATTAAATTAAAATGCAGAGCCCCCGAGACCGGTGGCCAGGACCCAGGCAGTGTGAGTGCCACTGAAAAGCAGCTCACATGCCGCCTTTGGCAGGCATGCCATAGGTTGCCTACCCCTGATGTAAAGAAAAATAAACCTCAGTAATGATAATTTTATTATCAGACAGTAATTAGGATAGTTAAGGAATTTATGAATAAATAATCATTATCCTTTTGTGTGTGAGATGTTTCCCATTAGACACAGTGAATCACAGTGCACCCTCAGGAACAATTTTGCAACTCCCCTGACTTCAGTAGATTTTCATGTCTGTGGGTGAAGACAGAGCATGGACAAGTATGAAATGCTTTTCAATTCAGGGAATAAATCCTATGCTTGGCTGTGCAGGGGGGACTTTGATTAACTTCAAAGAGCTGAGGGGAAAATATTACCTTAAAGTTATGAAAGAAGGTCTAACTCTTTCTTTTTTAAATAATAAATAAATAAACAAAGGGAGAAGAGTGTCTTTCTGCCCATGTTAAAGAGATTGGCCAGAACTTAATTGGAGTTACTCTGATTTTGGATGGAGCGACCTGGGTCCCAGATGTTCCATTATAGTAATAGAGCATTACCAGGAGATCACAGGCACAGAATCTGTACAGGAAAAATATCAATGTAAAGATTTAATTAAATAATAACTCCATTAGTTTTTGCATTCATAATATAATTAAACGTTTCAATGTACTGAGTCATGCCAATCCGTACAGATCAATTGTATGGACTTTATTTCACATGTCCCTAAATCAGGGAAAATCCATTTAAAACTATTAAATATGATAATTTTATTAAATAATACAACTGTTATGTACAAAATCTACCCTGACATCTCCAAATAATCATACAGGCCCATATTTTCTAAGTGGTCTTAACTCTGCGTCTAAATTGACATGGGTTACAGTTGTAAACCTAGGTTTTGGGGAGCCCAAATACTCTGATTTCTACATGCAAACAGCAGCTACATTAGATAGCTAATAGCATAGGTCCAGATTTTGGAGCTCTTACTAACATTGGTGAGCGAGTAGTTCCATTGAAACCAGTGAGCCTGCTTGAGAAAACGTTCACCAGCATGAGTAAGGCGCCACAATCTGGCCCCTGCCTGGTATCTGCAAAATGTAATTTACATGTGCAATTCCAAAATTAGAGGTGCATACAACTTGGGCACACAGTTTTGAGTGCACTGGTGCAGATGCTGCTTTTGAAAATGTTAAAATATTGGAAATAATTTTTTTTTAAAAGCATGTTTACATTTGGTTGTATTTTGTGAGGATTGGAACAGTCATGTCTGTGACCATTGTATTTTTCAGTTCAAGATTGAAAAATGGCAGATTGCCCTTTGTAACAAGAGCAAGCCTCAAAAGTTTATAAATGATTTGATGCAAGCCCTTTATACACATGAATACATGGCCACACATAGTCTCACAGGTGCAAAATCCTCCTCTTCAAAGGATAAAGCAGCAAAACCAGCAATGAATCAGAATGAAGTTCAGGAAATCATAGGTGATGACTAGTTTATATTACTTGATATAGCATCGTGTCTTATTTTTCATTGCACTTTAAACTGCCATATTCATGTTACTGATGCATTTGTATTTGTTTTGGTCTCTTCACATTTATTATCTCATTACTGTTAAAAGTGCAGAATCAGTAAAAAGCAAAATACCTTTTGTTCCTATTATGTGGATTTTGAATTATTAATATTTATTATTAAACATTTATATAGCACTGTAATATTGCATGGCGCTTTACAGAAACTAAAAATACCACCTAAAGTAGTTAAACGGTAGGCAAAGAGAGGACAAAAGTTTATATAAATATAAGTAATGCTAGCTATATTCTGTAGTGAGTGAACATGGTAAGTTCTGATATTTTGAAAGAGGGTAAGATTGGGTGAGGCACAGGAATGGAAAGGAAGGCAAATAAAGTAGGGCTTAATAGAAGAGCTTAAAGACAGAAGATGGTTGATGCCCATGAAAGGGTGGTTCATTTCAGGTTTAAAGAGCAACGTGAAAAACAAAGACCCAAATGTGAAAGAGGGAATAGGAGATTAACTATTCTTCCTATCTTGTTTCTTTTAAGTGTAGGATGGCAAGATGGTTAGCAACAGGCAGTGAAATGTAGGCAGGGCAGAGCTGGGTGTCATCTTAAAAGGGAGAAAAAGGAGCTTGAAATGTATGCCAAAAGAGAGAGAGAGTGACCCGGTTCTAATGTAGAAGAGGAAGGTTATTTTAGTTCTCAAAGTGGTGACTAGACTGGAGTAGGGAGAAGCAATTTGGGAGGAGAGAAGGAGGTTATAGTAGTGTAGATGAGAGAGAGTCATGGCATGAAGGCGTATTTTGACAGCACATATGGAGAGGAAAGGGTGAATTTTAGAAGTGTTATAGAAGGAGGAGTGACAAGATAAGGGAAGTACCTAGTTTTAGTTGAGAAGAAGAAAAGAGCAGCTAAAGATAACTCCAAAGTTTGTTTATTTTGATTTTAGCATTAGGTGACACAGGGAAGTTGGAGTTGTCAAAAGTGACAGAGAAAGTGTGTTTGTAGGAGGAAAGATTTTGGTCTTTTCCATGTTTAGTTTTTAAAAAACATGAGGCCATTCTTGAAGTATCAGAGAGCTAGGAAGAGATGAAAGCCTGGACAGATAGGTGGGTAGATTGAGGAGTCATCAACAGAGATAAGAGGAGAGGTCTTGGTGACCTCATCCATTTCAAGTGTCAGTGGGTGGGGGGAAGAGCGCCGGGAGGGGAGAGGACAAAGGACAGACCCCTAAGAATCACCAGTATGTTGAGGAGAGGCGATGGGGGACCTACCAAATGCAGCACAGAAGGAGCAGTCAGACAGGTAAGAAGAAAACGACAGCTAAGCATGCCCAACACAGAAATGAAGATGTTGAGATGGTCAAATGGTTGAACACTCTGTGACAGGAAACAAAATGAGCTTAGAAGGGGCTTAATGTGAGTTGCTCCAGTTGAAGACAAGTTGAGGGAGGCTAGGCTATTTTAGTATGGGCATATCCAGCAGAGCCCGGAGAGTTGTATCAGTAGTACAGCTCTTGAAATGATTGTGGATGGAAGATGACCAAGGGGGAGACCAGACTCAGTACATGGACTGAATATCAATGGACCTCAGAGAGATCAATCTTCCTGACAGTCTGGCATAAAATCATGAATTTTGGAAGAAGGCTATAAAGTCACTGACCCCAAATAGGGAAGTGTCAAGAAAGATGATGACAAGCAGCTCAAAAATAAAGGAGAGGCTACAGAAAGAGACCTGGAGTCAAAGGAGGATTTTGTTAGGTGAGGGGAAACAATATGCCTGAACGCAGATGGGAAGGAGTCAAAACAGCAAGACCAACTGATAAGAGACCGAGAAGGAACGAGGAGCAAGTCAGATGTTTTAGGATGTGTGAGGAGATAGGAACAAGCTGGCCAATCAAAAAGAGTTTCAGGAAAATAGAAGCTAGAAGATTTCATAGTGGGACACATGGTTAAAAGAAGATAAAATCAAAGGCGGAGGTGAGGATGGTGAGGGAGTCAGGGAAGCAGGAAGTAGAGTGCTCCTGCTGGGTCAAGTGAGTGCTTCATTCAGAGAAGTCAGCCAGCCCCTGAGCAGACAGAGCCGGAAGAACAGAAATGGAAGAAGAAGAAGTAAGTAGAGACAAGGGTGGTGAAGAGGTGTCATGGGAATGGATGAGAGGGTAGGATTAGGATTAATTGGCAAGGAAGAGAACAGAGATAAAGGAAGAAAGGCAGAGTGTATATATAGGAAGTATATAGTACAGGAAGTCATCAAGGTCATGGATCTTCCTTCTGAGTTGCCCAACAAACTAAGAGCAGGACTGGCAATATGGAAGGAGAAAACCAGACTGGAAACTGGTGAACCAGGCAGAGCAGTGGGCAAGGGGATCAAAGAGGCCAAATACAGAAAAGAGTAGGGTAAGTCTCTTTTGGATGTTTATTTCATAAGCCCAATTGATGCAACTTGGACCATACACTTAATATTTTCCCTGATTTGGCACTTTCATCTGAAGGTCTCATAAATGTCATCTCTTTATTTTGCAGGAATCACAAAACAGTTATTTCCAAATACAGATGATGCTTTAATTCGGAGAATGATGGGGCAAAAGCTAAACAATTGCACCAAGAAGCCAATTTTAAGCAAAGATCTTAATTCAGTTGCTTTTCAGAAGCATAGCTTTTGGTAAGTCTTTTAAAAAAAAAGGCAAGCCTGCCTCCCAAATGTATATCAATATGTGGCTCTGTCATTGCAGTAACAGAAACTAAAGTAATCTCAAAATTATCTTTCATCTACATGTTCATACCGATACAGTTGCCCAATATGGAGATCCTTTCACATCCTTGTATAAATTTTACAAAATAGAAAAGTAGTCTTTATTTACATAGCAGCACAACAAGGCTGCTCATTCGAGACAGACCACACAGGGCAAATAAGTTAAGGGGAGAAAAGACAGAAGATTTAACATCCTCAAAATCAGTAACAGACTAATTTGATGAATATGTCTATTATCAATTCTACATTATTTAGTCTTCCTAATATAAAGCCATTTTGTCCTCTTCATATGAATTAAATGTGTAAGAAACTTGAACTTCCACAAGGTTCAGCCCCCAACACCAGTGGATCTGAAGTTCTGCACAGATCTCAGGATATCCAAAAGACACGGTCAGAAGTTCTGTGCTTCAACTACATTTTCTAGTGCTAGGATAGTGAAACTCCTGCTACCTGGATAAGATGATACTGACAGGATTTGCATTAATTTACCTGTTAAAGACCCGTGTCTTTGAGGAGGGGATTATGTCATGGAGAAACACCATCTTTCTAAGTGCAGTTTCTTCTCCTCTTAGCCCACTCCACAGACTTCTTTCACAAAGCAATTTGAGATCTACTGATTAAAAATGCCATGTAAGAGCTATTAATAATGATTACTGTTATTCTCAGTTTATATATATATATATAGGCATGGTCTAAAAATACTAAACCTGTCCCTGTTTTTAATGAAGTCACCAATTTCTATTACAATGTTTTCAAATGTCATTCAAAAAAATTGAGTTTAATAGAAAATGAGACCTATATGACACATTGTAAGTCAGTAAGAGTGGAGATTTTTGGAGAAAACCTCTTTAACAAGGGACAAAACTATTGACCTTACGTTAGGACTTTTGGAAAGAAATATCCTCCCAAAGGTCCACATTCTCCTACATCATTGTCAACCACGAAATGGTCAATTCACTTAGAGGCCCAATGGAATAGACAAATCTGTGTTGCATACAGTACTTCTGTCAGACTCCTCCAGTTTTTCAGCATCAATACTACATAGGTGTGACTCACACCACTTTTTAAATTCATGTGAAATATTGATTAGGCATTAATCAGAACAGTTATTTGTGCCAAAGATCTTGTTATTGCAATGATGAGATGAATTGTGTTAAAGATTCACATCCCAGTGTTTCAAGCCACTAGGCCGCCCTGATGCCTCAAGCAGTCTTCAAAGCACTATCATAAAGTGAGTGGCCATGTTTATTTGCATAGCATTTTGCATTAAATTTAAAAAAAAAACATGTTATTTGGAATGCTGGGATATTTTATTTTTAACTGTGATGCATTCTGGTATAGGGGGTTTGTTTTAGCACTGTGACTGTCCTTGTTACAGTTGGGCTAAAAGTGACAGAGCAGGATTGCCACAAAGTACCTGAGTAATAAAATTTGTAGTCAAAATTCTCTCACTTTCCACAGGCATGGGACACTGGCTCCTCAGCATTCTCCTCCAGCCTCATGGAAGCTCTTGTTGTTGTGGGAGCTCCATGAGGAACTGGATCCATGCCTAGGGAGCCAGGGAGAGGGCTGGGAGGACAGCTGCTCACCAGGGCATCACCACACTCCAAAACCATAGGGCATACCAAACCAAATGCAAACTCACTATGTTTCCAGCCTCCTGAGAACAACCTATAGGGGTCCCTACTTCACTTTAGATGTTTTTCATTTTCACATCTAGTAGATTATAGCAGAATTCAGTCTTCTGCTAACTTTCTTCTCCCTAACTTAATTACAGTGTATGCCTTAACAATGCAAATAGTCATATCTACATAAATCTAGATACTGTGTAACAAAAACTATATGCAGTTATGAACTATCAGTGTACAAAACATCACCTATAAACCTTTCAGAAAATGACAGAAACACTGTTATATGTTTTCCCAGACTGAAAGTTCACCATGAACTAAATTCATGTTTCATTATTAGATGCAACCCCTTACCAAATAGAGCTAGTCATATAATATTAATGAAAGGTATTTGACAAATTTAATGGTTTTGTCACATAATTTATTCTCCAGGTGTATTTTGCTCTATTCAAATAGCTCTAAAGTTTATCAGAAATGCTTTGTTGAATATATTATTCAATTGTTGTTCATTGTTTGTATTGCAGTGGTGCCAAGAGGCCCTATTTATGGACTGGAGAGGTCATCTGTACTAGATAATGTATAAAGCTAAGACTATAACCAAATAATGGGCCCTGCTCCAAAGAGTTTACAATCTAACAGATACCTTGGAAACTAATTGAATATCATATCCACCAGCTTCAGTCCCAAATACTGGCAAACATGAGATACCCAACACATGCTAATAGCTTGTATCACTTAACAAAATTAGGGTTTCACAGATAAACAACTTGGACAGAGGCACCATGCCATGAAAATTCTGGCCTTGGATAGGGGATTCTGGGGAATCACAGTGGGGCTGCAGGTGGACAGGCAGTAAATACATCTGAAACTTATTAAGAAAAGTTATTTTTATTCATTTAAGTGTAACAATGGAGGGGGTATATTTCAAGCTGAGAGGTTTCAATTGTTTCTTCTGTAGCTGCCATTTCAGAATTCAGCTTTCCGTCTCTGAGCTTTAAGTCAGTCTTTCAGACCGTCATCCGCTGTAGCCAGTTTTCATATTACATTGATCAAAGTGGCAAACAATCGAGGATTCGGGCTTTTTATTGATCTGAATATTTTACAAGACATTCTGTGTGGTAGTAAACAGAAATTACTTACAATGTAGTACAAACAAAACTACACAATCCATAGTCACCAAAAGCTCACAGATACAAAATTCTCACTGGTCCCAGAGAAAAAATAAAAGCATTAACAGTAAAGTACATGTAGTCTATTGTCAATTCCTATCTATGAATAAACACTGATAGTGAGATTTTGTGCTGCACCTCTAAGAGGGGCAGCACCGAATTCACAGTCCAGGACATGCCTGATCCTGGGCTGCTCCAGTAGAGTGGTCCCCAGCATAATTTAGACCACCTTGGAAGATCGTCTGTGTTACAGCAGCATCCCCACACTGCTGTGTGAACCAGAGTGCTGTTCGGAATCTTATCAGCAGTACTGTACATTACGCCCTCATCTCTAACACATCTCTACATTCACCAGTCCTACCCCTGGCATTCCCTTTACACCAGGGCTTACAAATGAGCCCTTAGAAAGCAGGAGTGGTGCCAGGGTTTTTGGCACCCTAGGCGGGGGTCCTTCCGCGCTCCCGGTCGTTGGCGGCAATTCTGCGCGGGGGGGTCCTTCCGCGGCTTCCGGTCTTCGGGGCACTTTGGCGGTGGGTCCCGGAGCAAGTGAAGGACCCGCCGCAGAATTGCCACTGAAGACCTGGAGCGCGGAAGGACCCCCCGCCGCTGAATTGCTGCCGAGGATGGCAAAATGCCGCCCTCCCAAATCCTAGCGCCCTAGGCGACCGCCTAGGTCGCCTAAATGGAAGCGCCGGCCCTGTTAGAAAGCAGCCTTCACAGCTGTCTTTGACAATGCCTGCACCAGGGGAACTCCTCCAACCAAATACAGGACATTTAAGATATGCAACACAGCAATGTAAGCCTAGGGTAAGTGGGGTTCGAGTCAGCTGACCTACATCAGGGAACCTTGGTCTTGAGCATCTACATTGTATCTTAACCCCAGGTTAAGAATTTTCTGACCCATGCTCGAACCTAGGGCTCTGGCATCCACACTGCAGTGCACAGACCTGAGTCAGAGTTAACATATCCCAAAGTGCTTACTGCCCCCTGACCAATGTTGACACTCTAGCCCTATGAACATGGCGCACTGCGGGAAAACTCTACTGTCCACCTGCTTTCCCAACTGTGACAGTGCTATTGATGGGACTCAGGTGTCCATAAGGAGAACGTGACTACCTAAAACTGCATAATTAGCTCCACTGGTGGCAGTCTCAGTAGAATGACTGTGGTTTGAGAAGGCTTTACAGTGAACTACCATCTAATCTGAGAATTGGGCCTCCACCTCTAGGCTGAGTCACATTGGCAGGAAAATGCCCCTGTGCACCTGTTCTGAGGATATTCAGGACATCAGTCTCCAGGGCTGTCACACTATTAAAATGAACCTTTGCAATTCTTCATTTTTAAAATGGACATTCAATGAAAGAGTTTTTGTTTGGTCGGTTTATTTGTTTTTGAAAATCTAGATTTCAGAGGAAAAAACACACACACACACAAGTTTGGTGCATGCAGCGTGCTCCAGTATGCCCTGGGGATCCCTTACACCTGCCCCTGCTGCACCCCGGCAGGCAGGAATAAAGGATTCCCAGGGAAGCTGCAGGGAAGTTTTGGGGCTGGCTCCCAATCACCAGTCTTACAGTGCATGCTGCCCAGACACCTCTGCACACGCAGCCCTTGGTCGGGGGGGAGAGGTCAGGCGGGGTCAGGAGCAAAGGCCAGAGAATGGAGCAGGACCAAGCGGCTGTCCTGCAGAGAGAGGGAGAAGCAGAGCTCCCAGCTCAACGCAGCCAGCGGAGGGTGACCCCCAACACCCTCCCTGCAGGGCAGCCACTTGGTCACTGCCCCACTCTGTGGTCTCCCTTACCTTCTGTGGGGCTGCGTGTGCAGGGGCGCCTGGGCTACATGCACTACCAGTGCAGGCAAGTGAGAGCCAGCCCCAAAATTTCTCCACAGCAAAGAGAAGCCAGAGCCACCACCAGGGGAGGCTGTAGGGAAGTTTTGAGGCTGTCTCCCACTCACCACCCTGACAGTGCATACTCCTGTGCACACAGCCCCAGTGGGGCCCAGGAGCAAGGGACAGAGTGGAGCAGGGACCAAGCGGCTGCCCTGTAAGGAGGGGAAAGCAGCAGAGCTTTTGGCTCAGCATGGCCAGAGGAGGAATGGCCCCCAATGTCCCATCAGCTGGGAGCCACTTCCCATGTGTCAGTTTGCTCCCTGCTCAGGGCAAGTTCTGCACAGCAGTGAGAAGCTGCAGCTACCACCACGAGAGGAGCAGGAATGAGGAGTGCGCTTGGCCAGGCAATAATGGCACTTCTGGCCGCTGCTCTGGCTGCCTGCAGTGCTGCTCTTCTGCTGCAGGGAACTTTGGGATATACCCAGAGGACTTCCAGGACCTGAGTCAAGCACACAGGAAAGCAATAGGGCTCAGACCCTAGGTCCCAGTTTAACTCTGTCTTAGACCTTCCAGTCCTGTAGAGTCCTGGGAGCGCTAGGTTAACAGAACTGGTGTGTGGGTGCAAGGAGGATTACGCTTGAGCCCAGGCTCAAGCCCAGATTTACACTGCTGTGTAGACATACCCTTAAGGACCCTTTATGCTGCACTGATCCTTGTATCTAGTGTAAAGGGGCTGGAGAAGAGGTAAGGATCTCACCCTACAACGTTCTAGTCAGGTAGAAGAGAGAATTCTGAGGCAATCTAACTGTAACCTGGTGTCAGGCTGTAAGAACCTGTAGGGAAGTATAGAGCTGATCCGCTGACTCATCTTTATCCAGAACAAGTAGATTTCATTAGCTTCACTAAGGAATGGAAAAGGTCAGAGTCTCTCTGAGGCAAAAGAGAGGATAGAGAGAGGAGCAGAACTTCCAGCGGAAACAGACCATACTCCCCATTCAGGAGGGTTTGGGACTAAGGCTTGTGAACCTGATCCTACAATTCTGTGACTGGTCATAGGAATTTACTCACAAAATTCGCAGGACATAGACTGGTGACTACAGTCTCGCCTTAAGATTTTGGTACTTTAATTATGAATAAAGATTAACCCCAGGAAGGAAAGCTTGAGTTTAGCAATATCAGATGCATGGGTAATGTATTTGCTGCCCCTGCAGTTTTGGTGTCATCTATAAATATGACCACAGTTGAATTCATGCTAAAAGAAACATCCAACACAGAAAGAGATGAAGCAGCCACACAGGATAAAAAGATGTACTCTATATTTTGTAGTTTAATTGGTTCATTAATAATCCAAATCCTATTACAGTATTGGACTGCACTATACATAGTAAGAAGCTTGAAAACTAACAGACACTACACTAATCTATTATGATACGTGCTAGTCCCCAAGCCTCTTGGAAGTGCTCCACTGACCACCAGTGGTCGATGGGTTACTACTTGAGAACCACTGAGATAATAGCAAGTGAAAGAATTTTCATATTTGTTTTTCACTTATTGGATAACCAATAAGGCAACACATAAACCAAAAAAATAAATATACCAGCATGGATAGACTACAAATTACTATATTGTATATTTTTGCTATTTCTCCCAAGGATGAGAGCGCCCCTTAAAACAATCATTATGCTTGTCTACATGGGGAGTTATTCCTGACTAACTTCATTTGTGGATGGAGAATAATAATAGTGCCAGAATAAGAGTGCCTTATTGCAAATAAACTTAATCCACTTCCAAGGTGGATTCAAGGTGGATTAAATTAATTTGGTATAAACACTCCTATTCTGGAATATTAGCATCTACACATGGAGATAATCAGGAATAGTAATCTGTTTTAAACTCACACACTACTTTATTCTGGATTAATCTTCACGTGTAGATTAGCCCTTTGTTATGTGTCAGTTCACTATAATATTCTGTTTTGTTTCTTGAAAGCAGCAATAATCTCAAACAATGTTATAAAACTATCTAAAAAACAAAAAGTATATTTTTCAAAAATTCACACAGGTTGTGAAAAATAATATAAACACTATATACATTATAAGAAAAGGAGACATACTTGGTCTCCATTGTGAATAGTCTGAATGCTCATAGAGTTTTAAGACCAGAAGGGACAACCAAATCATCTAGTCTGATCTCCTGAATATCACAAGTCACCAACACCACCCAAACCAGTACACTAAACCCAAGAACTGAAAATAGACCAAAGTATTACAGCCCATATAATACTAATCTATTACATGCCACAGGCAGAGAATAGGAGGGATCAAAGTGAACCAATGCCCGAGTCCCCTGCAAAGGCAGCGAATTAATTCTTTTTTATCCATCTCTTTTTTCTGGCATGATGATCCACAAACTTTTCTGCTTTCTTGCTTCCTCTGCTGCAGTAAAGATACAAGTATTCCTGAAACTATGACAGATGGAGCTAGATATAATACTATCATTACTTTCCCAATTGCTTTTTAATAATGAAAAGAGAAGGTCTTTCGGCAGTAAGTATTTTTAAACAATACTTACATCCCTTTAAAAAAAATACATTTATATCCAATTCAATGCTCATCGAAACAAGTGGAAAAATTTCCACTAATCCAGTGGATGCTGATCAAAATGTATAAGAGCTAAGTACTGTTATTTTTATTTTATTAACAAAAAATAAAGTAATAATCATTAAGTATCACAGTATCTTTATAATGTAGGTTATTTTTCTTTTAAAAAGTACTTGGTAATAATATCCTAGATGGATTGGGCTATACACAAAATTAAAGACTATCATGTCATTTATTTTATTCTTTGACCACTCATTCCTAAAGTCTTCTGGCCCTAAAAAGTTTGTATCTACCACTGATTTAAAAGTACTTCCAACATCTGCATGGTCAAATACAACTCTATATTGATTCAGTTACAACAACAAAGGAAGAAGCCATAAATAAAATAACAGTGCTAGCTGAGGTGTCCTCTAAGAACTAAAGATTGGATATCAGTTCCCAGTGTATTATATTTGGGCAGTAGGCACAAGATGAACCTCTGAATTCTCATATTATATATACAGGCCATTGCACTGCCCAAATTTCCACTAATGCAAAATTTTCTTACCTAAAGGGAAAAAATATCTCCAGGATAATTATTTCCAAAATGGTCAATTGAGAATGTAAAACCATACTCCCGAATTAGAAGAGATTTAAAAGTTATCAGTAGATCTATAGCCCCTTCAGTACACCTCCCCAAAATGGAGTGCAGGGAAGAGAGGTCAAGAAAAATAGAGCAGATAATGTAATGCTGCAGTAACAACTCATGCACAGACCAATAACCAATTTATTCTGATGGCACTGCAGGGAGCAAATTTAAAAAAAGAACAAACAAACAAACATCAAAATCCAGGCCACAATTCAGATCTACAAGTACTTCACTACTGAGTCCCAAGCAGAGAGAAAAAAACTTCATCTGAAAACCATCAGGCTGAGGAGACACAAGGAAAAAGAGAGAGTGTCAAAGGAGGAAATGAGCTAAAGTTAAATAAACAGAGTCTGCTGCTCAGAAATTAAGAGCAGTAGGAGTCTCAAAACTACTTTCAATAATCCCTAGTTTAGATATTAATTGTCTCAACAGTGGTTCACCAGCTCCTCCTCCCAGTACTCAGGACACCATCCCATCGGCTCCTGTTTCCAGCGTGCAAGATCAACAAGATGATGACTCACCGGCTCCTCCCACACCAGTTCAGCATGGTGACAGCTCTCTGGCTCCTCCTCCTGCCAGTACACAAGCTCAGCAAGGCGGTGTCACACCAACTTCTTCCAGCATGGAGTCTCAAGGCAGAAACTCACCAGCTCCTACTCCCAACCAGGGCTGCAGACAGGATTTCAGGAGCTCCGACAAGAAGTAAAAGCAGACCCTTCATAGCGGTTCAGACAGACACTGGAGGATGGGGACAGTAGAAAATGGGCAGGAAGAAGTGACACTTAACACTTAACACTTAACAGTGTGTTCAGAACCTAGTTGGTAAAGATAATGGAAGAGGAATAGAGGTCTGGGGCCAATTTTTTGATTTGTAATGAAAATTCCACAGTGTAGAAGAAAAATTCAAAATGCTTCAATATCGTCAGATTTAAGATATTATAAAATACATGCATGCCCTACTGTAGTTCAGAATGGATTATAACTTGTTCCAAAATAATACAAATGTTCTTTATAACCAGATAATGGACACACTATTTAAGATAATGCCAAAAATAAAACCACGAGGAGCTTCACAGCCCAGACCAAACACCCATCTATACATATGAGAGCAAGATCTTTAGTCTTCCAGACAGAAGAAGGTTCTTTACTATAATCCAAGGGATCCAGAGAGGTTTGAAATATGGACAGACAGTGTTAGGATGCAGACAGTGTTAGCCTTCAGAGGGATGAAAAAACAGGGACTCAAGGACCCAGACCTACAGAGACTTAGGCACCTAAACCCAAAGGGGTTCCCTTTCTTGATCCACGCCAAGAATACTGTTGGGTCAGCAGGGAGTGCTTCTCTCAGGAGCTGCTGTTCTTTTGCCCTAATAAGTGGAGTGGGGAAGAAGAGGGAGCTAAGGCTCACTTTTATCTCTAAGGAGTTGGGAGGCAGCTTAGGTTTCTTTTGGCCTAGATGCATGGAGGACCTGGAGCATCTTTTCTCTTCTGGATATAGTAAGGGTGTGGCTGCCAGCGTGTGAGAATTTTGCCAGGGCAGTTCTCCATTATTAGCCCTCCATATTCACCTATATGTGGTCTGGTGAATTTTAGATTATTTCTTAGAAGGGTGTGAGAGAAAAGGCAAATTACAGTAACCCGAAGGCAGATAAAAATCACCTGGCAGCACTGAGAGCCCTAATTTGAAAAACTGTCCCTTAAAGTTGTGTGTCTTTCTCCACTCCATTTCCCACAGCTTCCCACTCCGTTTTACCTCATGGGAGGAGGTGCAGGGGACAGACACCTGATTCTGCTGGCTGAGGTCATGACCTCCTCTTCAGGCCTCGTTTCTGCCAGTGCCCTGGCTCTACAAAGTTTAGTTGATTCACAAGTCCCAAATATCCCTTTTTTCAATGAACATGAGGAGTCTCTTCTCTTTTTCTCCAGGGACTAGAAAGGGGGTTATGAAGGGAGAGAGGAGCTCCTGCTCCTCTTGACCTGGAGGGCAGTTCTCTTGCGGAAGGGACTTCTTGTGGAGGATAAAGATAGTAGCTGCTGCTGCTGTCCATAGTGTCTGACATACCTCCTCTGGCTGGCTTGGAGAGACAATAGGACAGGGTCTGACAGGAAGTATGTTCCTGCTGTGGGTGCTGTAGCTCTGCGGTAACTATGGTACCTGCCTTTGAGAACTGACCACCCCCTTTAGCTTGGTCCACTGAATGATGAGTGTTCCACTGTAGCTGATCAAAAAGATGCAGCTGGCAGGCCAGTTTGACTTTGGATACTATAGGGAGGGGTAGTAGGATTGAGAGGGACCTCTGTCTTTGGAAACCTTAGAGACACACTTTCCCCATAATTCTTTGCAGGGTTTTTGTTGTCGACTTCTGGCTTCCCAAGAAATCTGTTTGTTAGTGATATATGGGCCAGAGTAAGCTTGGGTGCAGGAAGCATCTGAAATATTGCTTTTAATTTTGAGCATCTCATTCCCAGAAAGATATTGACAAATTAGAGGGAGTTCACAGAAGAGAAACAAAGTTATTGAAGAACTCATTTAGTGGAAAAAAACTAACAGAGCTACATATTTTTTCCTGGCTAAGCAGTGACTAAGGATCAGAGCCCACAGTAAAAGTCTACACATGTTAGGGTCTAAATGTGGAGGAGATAGAGATGTTATTTAGATTGGTTTAAGGATATATAAATATAAGTAACAGGATGAAGTTAAGAAAGAGAATATTTAGGTGAATGTCAAAAAAATTGTCTTGACAGTAAGATGTAATAGGCTGTGAAATGAGGTCTCCCAAGGAAAGTGCTGAAAGCCCAGTTTATGTGACAATGCACTAATAAATGCACTGTAAAGAAGATTCCTGCATATGCAGGGGACTGGACTAGGCGTTCTAATAGGTCTCCATCTTTGACATCTCTGGTTTTCCTTGTAGATAAGTTTAAGATGAAAGCAGATAAAACAACATGCCAGATGGCTCTGACTCATGGTGTTAACACCATAGATAAAATATAGCTAAAAGGACATTTTGCTACTGTGTATATATTGTACATAAAACTGTATGTATTGCATTATTAGTGTATATACTTAATCATATTTTTGAAGCGACTTTCTTTAAAAATACAAAAATTAAAATTTACTGTGTCTTACTGTCATATTTTATTCTTCTGCATTCTCCTTTTATGTCTGAACATTTCCTTTCATCAGCCTCTTTCCTTGTTCTCTACACTCCTCTTATCTATTTGCTGTAGGACTTCCTAAGCCCCAAAGCTAGAGGCCCACAAAATCCATGGTCAGTGGAGGCCTTAGCCTGGATCATAAAGGCTCCCTGATCTGAAAGACCTCCTCAGAGCTGCCTGTGGCTGTGGTGCATTTCCTTTGATGAGCTGCCAGCCAGGCTTCTGGACATGGGCAGCAGTAGTTCAGCCAAGGAGCTTTACAACATCTGAAGGCAGTAAGCACAACAGATGGAGTCAAACACAAATAGCTGTGCTCTGACTTTCTCTTGGCACAGGCAGATAACAGCCCTGAAAGATGTTGCTACACTCCTGATTATAACTACAAAAGTTTTTTCCTCCTGCTGACAACAGCCCACCTTAACTGATTACACTTCTTATAGTTGGTATGGCAACACCCATTTTTTCCATGTTCTCTGTGTGTATATCTTCCTACAGTATTTTCCACTGCATGTATCTGATTGGTGGGTTTTAGCCCATGAAAGCTTATGCTTAAATAAATTTGTTAGTCTCCAAGGTGCCACAAGTACTCCTTGTTCCTTTTCCTTCTACAAGGTTATTTCCAGGAGCTCTTCTAGTCCAGAAGGCTGATGGGCAGCAAAGGAAGAGATAATGATGCAATGCAGAGGGAAGAGAGCTGGAGAACTTGGAGGGCAGTGGTGAGAGAGTAAGGATGCTGGGATACAGAGGGAGAAAGTTGGAGGAACAGGGCAATTCTTGGTTCCACTTTGGGATTAGGAGGGAACAAAGTAATGTGTTGGAGCCAACTCCTTTTCCCTCTCCAAATAAAGGGCCAAAGATACTCCTTTGAACATACACAACTTCATGGTTAGTACATTTTTATTATTCATAGAATCATAGGTTTGGAAGGGACCTCAGGAGGTCATCTAGTCCAACCCCCGGCTCAAAACAGGACCAATCCCCAGATTTTTACCCCCAAATGGCCCCCTCAAGGATTGAGCTCACAACCCTAGGTTTAGCAGGCCAATGCTCAAACCACTGAGCTATTCTCTCCCTCCCATTGTTTCTCTTGTAATAATGATGGGGAAGGGGTACTGGAAATCCAGGAGGACCTCCTCACTCCACAACAACCCAGATTTGCTGATCTTCAGGGCACATTGAAAGACACATGCACCCTTCTCGCAAGCTTTTCCTGGGGAGCAGGAGGATGATTGATGGAGCGGATGTTGAGAAACATTCTCATTTCAGGTTATAAAGATGAGGTGACATCACATCATGGTGCGAAAAGAGGAGGTTCTAGAACCAATCTATATAATAAGTGGCAACATCAACAGTAGTGAATGGTAGACAAAATGTTCTGAAGATATTCGAAAAAGTAGTGGCTGAGCTGCTAATGAAAGTATGCTCATATTAAATCATCTTACACTAGCAAAGAATTGGGCAGTTGCAAGTATTATAATTACATTTTAAAAGATGTTGGGGTGACTCTGGGAATTACAGACTATTGAGCCTTCAGTACCAGAAAAAATGGTGAAATGATATTTAACTGCAGTTAAATTATGGCCATCTAGGCATTTTATGAGGGAAAAAACTAACATGTTTTCTGATCTACTATGATTGTTTGAGTATGACAACAAAACTGAATAAAGAAGAACTTTTTGGTATAATTTATTTGGCCTTCCAACAAGCCCTTGAGAAAGTTCCTTACACTAGATGATTAAAAAACTATATAGTTATGGATTAGAAACTGTGTAAGCGACAGAAAACAAAAGGCATAGATGGTCAATTTTCATCATGGCAAAAGTTGTTACCTCTAGGGCCTCCAAGCATTTGCATTAGAACAAGTGTTATTTAATATACTAATTCATTATCTGATTAATGGGATGGCACCAACCTCTCCTGAGCTCCCGCTTCTGGTTGAGTTTGTCTGCAGTGACCCCTGTTGGTGATTTCTCAGGTGGTTTTTCAGTGATTCCACCCTCCAGCCAAGTCACACATACTGTCTGTATGTGACTCAGAAGAGATCCCTTCCAGGGTGTACAGTCCACCGGGTCCTATTTCAGTACCCCTTGGTTGTTGTCTCTCTAGCCTTCCCAGACTCAGTCTTTAAGTAGTCCCACCTTGGTATGGGGCCGTACTCCCAGGACTTCCTCCCTGGAGACACTACCTTCCTGTGGCCCTCCCCAGGCTCAGTTCTCACTCAGTCCCAGCAGCCAGCCAGGAGCTCCTTCATTGTTCCCCAGGTCCCTGCCAGCAACTATCTTAGGCTCAGTCCTAGCAGCCAGCCAGAAGCTCTCTTGCTCCCCCAGTCCCTGTCAGCACTGAGCTGTCCTTTGTCCTGCTGCTCTTTCAGCAACCAGGAACACAGGCCTCTCTTCTCCAGCTCCAGGCAGCAACAGACTGCTCTGGTGCTGCTCCTTCCTTTTAGGTGGCCCTTCTGGTCCCTGATTGGTCGCTCCAGCAGCCCCTCTGATTGGTTGTCACTGAGCAGAGTGCACCCCTGTGAGCCCCACAGTCCTCAACATACTCCCAAAAGTAATATTTTTTAAATATGCTCCCACTTTCCACACAAAGCAACTGATGATAAAAGAGGCTGGTGGCACTGCAGAATATGGAGGCTTATCCTTTTTTACTATGACCTCAATGTGCTCACATATCTTGACAAAGTCATATTCCATCACCAAACAGCATGAAATCAGCAGCTCATGCCATAATAATTGCAATGTCACTAATTAGCTGTTGTCTGTTACAGTTCTTGATGAAAAGGTTGTTTGAGTACACTCACAGTTAATTCTCAATAACCAAACTTAGCTACATTTATTGTCTAAAGACAAAGCAATAGAATACGAAAATACATACCCTCCTTCTGAGAAGCAATTTTTATCTCACAACATGTTCACTTAATGTAACCTATGTAGAGGGGAGGTAAATCAATTTATTTACTAATTCTGTGCTACATAGTTCCTCTCTCCTGACAAAATATTTCCACAGAGCATGAATTCTTATCCTTGCAAGAGACTACAGCTGGATTTTCTATAGGAAACTTTCCAAATACTAAAGTGGAAATTATAATAGGATTGACTTTCTTTCTTTTCTTAGGAAACCAGTACTAGTCTTCACCATAAGACAGTTACACGGAGAATTAATAATTTCAAATTCCTTTTTATGTACAACACTCTAAATATGAACTATTAAAGCACAGCAGTTACAATGCATCCTAGCTAGACTAAAATCACTAACTACAGATTTGTTATTTTTCCTTTAAAATGAAGAATATAATGCAGGATCTAAACCCCCAATATATTTTTAAAATACCTTACAAAATCAATATAAGCTTTGGGATTTCTGACAATCAGAGATCTTCTGCTTTCACATAGCTTCACCCTGGGTATTATATTGACAATTAAATAAAACTGTTATAACTATAAAGAAAGGGTAGGCAACCTATGGCACATGTGCCGAAGGCAGCACACGAGCTGATTTTCAGTGGCACTCACACTGTCCGGGTCCTGGCCACCAGTCTGGGGGGGCTCTGCATTTTAATTTAATTTTAAATGAAGCTTCCGAAACATTTAAAAAATGTTATTTACTTTACATAAAATAATAGTTTAGTTATATATTATATACTTATAGAAAGAGACCTTCTAAAAATGTTACAATGTATTACTGGCACGTGAAACCTTAAATTAGAGTGAATAAATGAAGACTCGACACACCACTTCTGAAAGGTTGCCGACTCCTGCTATGAAGGGAAGGGTAACAATCCTCCTGTATACAATACTATAAAATCCCTCCTGGCCAGAGGCACCAAAATCCTTTTACCTGTAAAGGGTTAAGAAGCTCAGGTAACCTGGCTGACACCTGACCCAAAGGACCAATAAGGGAACAAATCCTGGGGGGGTTGGGGGGAGAGGCTTTTATTTGTGCTCTTTGTTTTGGTGGTGTTCGCTCTTGGGACTAAGAGGGACCAGACATCAACCCATGTTCTCCAAATCTTTCTGAACAAGTCTCTCATATTTCAAACTTGTAAGTAACAGCCAGGCAAGGCACATTAGTTTATCTTTGTTTTCTCAACTTGTGAATTTTACCTTTGCTAGAGGGAAGTTTATCTCTGTTTTGTTGTAACTTTGAAACTACGGCTAGAGGGGGTTCCTCTGGGCTTTTTGAATCTTATTACGCTGTAAAGTTATTTTCCATCCTGATTTTACAGAGATGATTTTTACATTTTCTTTTTAATAAAATCCTTCTTTTAAGAACCTGACTGATTTTTCCATCGTCCAAAGACCCAAGGGTTTGGATCTTTGATCACTTTGTAACCAATTGGTTAGGATATTATTCTCAAGCCTCCGTAGGAAAGGTGGTGTAAGGGCTTGGGGGGATATTTTGGGGAAAGAGGAACTCCAAGTGGTCTTTTCCCTGTTTCTTGTTAAATCACTTGGTGGTGGTAGCATACTAGGTTTCAACCTAAGCAGGTGGAAATAAGCTTAGGGGGCTTTCATGCGGGTCCCCACATCTGTACCCTAGAGTTCAGAGTGGGAAAGGAACCCTGACAAAAACATTTAAATAAAACATTTAATTGTACTACATAACCAGTTGTTTCAGCATCCACATTACTGAGCACATGCACAACTTTAAATAAGAAAGAAAAAAAACTTCATAATTAGTGTACAATTATTGTAGCTCCAGAGGTCCCAGGTTCAATCCCGCCCGCTGACGACTGGGGTCTGTCAGTGTTACAAGTGGGGGCTCGTCCGGGACCTCTGGAGCTAAATGCATGAGCTTCTACTGCATGAGATAAAAGCCATATGGCTCTTACCTAAGGCTGTAGAGCAGACTCATTAACTCTCTCTAAGTGGTCTCAGTGCCATTCGATAAGACAGAACACCACACCCAGGAGGCGTGTGGGTTACACTTATAAGTTCACCGTTCGGCACATGAACGTCGAAAAATTGCAATTAGTGTACTAGGCACTAGATATTTCCATAAATGTACTAGGCACTAGATATTTCCGTAAGTACAGTCTAATACAGATATACCCCAATCTAGTACAAGATAAAATGGTCTGACAGAACAATTAATAGAGATGTTGTGTCTGAGATATCAGGAACAAGGGGAGGCATCAAACAGATGTCATGAAAGGCATAAGGTAGTATGTAAGTTGTTTATCCCAGTTGTTTGTCTCAGGTTATAAATGTTGGGGTAGCTCACCTTAAACCCTCATGTGGCCTAACGGACAGCAGAGAATACCGCTGCTGACTGAGCCATTTCTTGCCACTAGGCACTTGTGTTAGTATACCTGTAACCACAGAGCCAGGACACTAGGACAGTGCCTTGAGGGCAATATAAGTTCCATAACTTGTTTTGTTCTGTACTTTGCTTATCTCTGTTTTGAACACTACATTCCAAACCAGTTTGGCATAGGGGTACATCCCAACCTGTGCTAGGACACACCATTCATGTATCTTGGCTTTGACAGGTTTCCTATTTTCTAATGCCAAAGCTGACTTCAGCTTTGCAAAGTGTTGTTGGATACTTGGCATGGATGAACAGAACTGTGTGGAGAGAGCATAATACAGTCAGTTAACATAACTTCCCAACACTTATATATGTGTAATGTATATTATACTAATATTTTGTGCAAAATACCCATTAATATGGTGTATACTATGCCTAACATATGTGTGTTAGCTCACATGGTATTTTTTAAATTCTATTTTTAGAATTTTACCAGCTAAGGTCCCAATCTTGCAAACATCTACATGTGCGAACATTCCACCGAAGCCAAGAGGATTATTTATTTGTGTAAAATTAAACATACATCCATGTCTGCAGGATTGGAGCCTAATTTTTAAAAAGCCTTTCAGAGTTGTGATCAAGTATAACTATGAATGAAAAAAGGATGAAAAAAACACAATGTAGATGTAAATGAGACACAATTATTTGATGCAATAAAATTGGAACAATGTTAGTATTTTAAGTAGCCTTTACCGTTTGAATTTCTGCAATTAAATTATTACATTAATAAATATTAAATATTGTATTAAAACAGAAGGCATATCCTTACCATCTTCAAATGACTGAATTCATAATTAGAAAACAGCTATGCCATCATCTATATCAATGCAAAAATATATTTTTTCTTTTAATTGAATGATTAAGAGCTGAAAAAAGCTGATGAGGTGAGACATCTCCTCCACATATGTCCAGGGTCTCATCTGTGGGTTAGTATATGTGCAGTACAGGGAAAAATTGGAAAATGGCACACATGCTTTTCTGCAAGAGAAGCAGAACTTCCAGGAGAAATTCAAATGGTTCTATCACAGAAGCCCTGATTTGTTGTTCTGGAGACTTTTGTTCACATGCTGGAGCATAAATATTGATAACTTCAAAGACCCAGCCAAGGACAGACCTGAATGGATAGCATCTATCAGTAAAGGTTGTAAACTCTTTGAGAAAGACTGACATAATCTTCAGTTTTGAAATGTGTGCTGAGTGAACTGTTGCTTCCGCAGTGTAACATTGGTCGTATAGGTGTGGTACTAAGTACAAAACATCTTTAGACAAATTTAAGGAACTTGATAAAAAGAAATTGAAAAAAAGGGCAAAGCATCATGCTATGGATGGGAGCCTACACATTTCTATACAACATCTGTTCACAATCTTGCTCCTCACAGATTGGACTATACAGCCTCACATACAAGATGCTGTGACACCGTCACATATGATGGACAGCCATTAAGCTCATAAACTGTAAATATATTTAAGTAATCAAACATGGATCTTGTTCATTCAAGTTTCTTTATGAGAACTAAAACAATACCTGTTTAACTATCAGTTTTTAAAGTAAATATTATTTATACAACTAACAGTAGTGATTAAGGTATATGTTAGCTATTACATTTTAATATATAGTTAAACAGTAAAAATACAGGACATATGGCATAAGAAGATGATATATTGCTTCAACTACTCTGTTTAAATGAATGTGTGCAATATCAGACGCAGATAATTAATGGACAAATATATAAGCACTTAAGATATTGAAAGACACAAAACCAGCGCACACAATAGTCCCAAATCTATTCTCAGACACACAGCTGCAATCCCTCCTGAATCCAATGGAACTTGTGCATGTGTCAATGAAGAGAGAATTGGGTCCTAGAGGTCATAGGTAAAGAGAGGCCTAAAACTATAATCAACACAGCAACCCAGACTTTAAGGGGGATAATGCAAATTATAGTAACAGGAAATTTGCTTATTGTCGGATTACCATATGATGTGCTTATACTCTAGCATTCAAAACTTCTGTAATAGTAGGATACTACATTGTTGTTTGTCCTTTGAGTTTGAAAATGACCATGACATCATTGGTTGGTTTCACTTCTGTGAACACGAGTCACTGATCAGGCCAATTTAAGCTTTGAACGGTCCTTGGCACACTGAACAAGAGATACTGCTATGGGTTACTTGATCAACAGCGGACATGCTGCTGTTGCGAGCTATATGCTGATGGCACTTCTGCTCACCTCAACAGTTCTCCTCTACTCATAGACTGTAGTTCCAGTAAGGATGAGGCTTCACCAGGCAGAATGATGATGAGCCAGATATTTCCCAAAACTCTGGGTCAATTTTGAAACACCCCAAGGATAACTTGAGGGAGTCCTTGAAATGTTTCTTCTGGCCTCCCAGAGAGTGCTTTAGCTCCTTTAGCTTGCCATAAAAGATCTTCTTTGGCAGTTGCTCATCTGACATTCTGGTGATATGGCCTGCACATCTCATCTGTGATTTCATCAACAGAGTACGGATGCTTGGAATGTCTGCCAGTATGAGAACATAAGTATCTGGAACCTTGTCTTGCCATCTTATTCTCATCAGTTTCCTCAGGCAATCCATGTGAAAGTGATTCCATAATATTAGGATACTACATATCATATATGAAAACCACTCTTAATTATATATATACATACACACACACACACACACACACTTTTTTTCATTTTTTTCTAAAACAGTTAATTTAATAGGGTTAATATTTGCAAGCAGAAAAATATGTTGCTAGGTTGCTGGTTTGTTCTCAATACAAAATGGCTTTGTACCACGTACTTTGTCCTTTTCAGGACTGCACAGGGTGGATAGAGAATTAATCCAGAAAGGTAACAAAAGTTACATGCTGTTTTTTGCAAGTTAAGGTATAATCACATTAGAGATTTACTAAACTTAGGGTGATCAGATGTACCAATTTTATAGAGACAGTCTCGATTTTGGGGTCTTTTTCTTATATAGGTTCCTATTACTCACCACCTCCGTCCCAATTTTTCATATTTGCTGTCTGGTCACCCTAATTAAACTTAATAGTTTATCAATTTGCTTTTAGCACTTTTAAAGTACTGACACATTTATCAATTAAAATGATGCTACAGGGCTTGTTAAAATGTATACGTCTAAGAACAGTTCCTTTAAAGGTGTCACAGGTGGCTGGCGCCATGTGATTGAAATAGGTCCAGTGGCCCTGTCATAAACATACAACTAAGGGTAGCATACAATCCCTCCTTTACCTGTAAAGCGTTAAGAAGCTCAAGTAACCTGACCAAAAGGACCAATGAGGGGAGAAGATACTTACAAATCTGTGGGGGAAGGTTTTTGTTTTGTGTTCCTTTGTTCTCTCCGGTCAGCAAGGAACCAGGGCAGGGAAAATACATCTTTCTAAATCATATCTGAACTAAGCATCTAATATTACAGAAATAGTAAGTAATAGCAAAGAAATGCATTAGATTATCATTTGTTTTAGCTTGTGAATTTTCCCTGTGCTAAGAGGGAGGTTTATCCCTGGTTTTATAACTTTAAAGTTTTGCCTAGAGGGGAAATCCTCTGTGTTTTGATGCCTACAAAAAACTTGACAACAGATAGCAAGCTGGTGTGCTGATATCACAGCCTATCATGCTAATCAATATTATCAACGTTTCCTTGTACTCTCCCATAATAAATAATAATAATAATGTCTTTCTGTATCCATCTGTTTTCTTTTATTATACTTAGATTGTAAACAGTTTTGGGACAAGGTCTATCATTTTGTTCTGTGTTTGTACAGCACCCAGTCCTGGTCCATAACTGGGTTCTTAAGCACTACCACAATACCATTCATACATTCACAGGTTTGTTTACAATTATTAATATATAAGAGTCAAGTTCTTTGGATTTTTTTCCTTCACTTTATAGATTACAGTTACAAACTGCTGACAATAACATGTAGTATTCCTTGACCAGTGACAAAAATATATATATTTATTCATTGTAGAAAAGTCTCCCCTCCAATTTCCTCAGATGTGGGCAATTATCATGGATACAGAGCTAGCTTTACCTCTGACCCTTCTCTGCTATCTCTGACCGCACCCACTCACGTCAGACTTAATGCCCTGGCCTTTCCTGGGGTGAAATGCTACAATTCTCCCACTCTTAGACTAGGTCCTGAGTTACAGTACCCTGTGGCTCAACTGTGTTTATTCCAACAGGTTCAACTGATTTGAATACCTGTGGTTCATCCATTTGGGAGCTTGTGAACAGTGATAAATACAATGACCCAAAGCGGGCTTCTTAAAACAAGGTATAATTCAATCTTAACATTAGGGACAAGTGAAAACAAAAGAGAAATATGCACATCTCCCTCACCTGAGGCTTACCATCCTCCTGGAAACCTTGGAAAGCCTAGTTCTTTTAGACCCTACATGGGTGTTTGTGTCTGTCAGTCTGTTTGCCACGACCAGCTCCCAAACAACAGCCTCCCCTCTGAATACTGTAAATATTTATAGTCATTTTCATCTGTTGGTCCCCTGCATCTGAAAAACAAGCTGTGTAACTTGGCTAGAATAGATCAGGCACTGTCTCTTAATCTCCCCATCCCCCAGTAGTGTTTACCTGGCGGCGTCTTACATGGAGCCATTGTCTCACCTTCCTGCTTTTTTTCCCTGCTAATAAACTAATTAAACATATTCATACAGTAAACATTCCTATAATCTGCTCATATACAGTATTCATAAACTATTACAGAGCAGCTTCAGGACTTTTGCAAAGACGACTCTGGAAATTTTTGGAAAAATTGAGATTTTGGATTCTTTTTCCAAAAGAGGGGTTCCCTTCCTTATTCCATCTTCTTAAAATTCAAAGTTACAATTACAAATTCACTGCCCAGTGAGTCCCATGATGCACTGCCTCTCATCTCTAAGAGATGATATTGTGGTAATCAGAGGAGATGCAGTCTGACCAGGAAATTTAACCCACAGAGGATGGGGACAAGCAGCAATTCCAAGAATATTTTTGTTTTGGCCAAAATATTTTTGTATTTGAATTTTCACTTAAGCATTGAAATTTGTGATGGAAACATTTTTTTTCCATTTTCTTCAACATTTTCAGTAGAAAACCCATCATTTTCCAAACAGCTCTAGATAGTACCCGCCCTCTGCTGGAGAGCAGTTGTAGATGCTTAGTGCCTCCCCATATATCATTCCTTAGCCACAACTGCTCTGTTTGGAAGCCTGGCAGAGTGGAGCTAGCCCTGGAAACCGGCGAGACTTGCATGGTAGGGTAAGTGTTACATGGGCACCTCAACCATTTCGTCTCAGAAAGCTCAATATCTTGTGTTCAATTTTGGTCACCGATGTACAGAAAGGATGTAGAGCAGGGGTAGGCAACCTATGGCACACATGCCGAAGACGGCACACGAGCTGATTTTCAGTGGCACTCACAGTGCTCAGGTCCTGGTCCTGCCCGGGGGCTCTGCATTTTAATTTAATTTTAAATAAAGTTTCTTAAACATTTTAAAAACCTTATTTACTTGACATACAACAATAGTTTAGTTATATATTATAGACTTATAGAGAGACCTTCTAAAAACATTAAAATGTTTTACTGGCATGCGAAACCTTAAATTAGAGTGAATAAATGAAGATTCGGCACACCACTTCTGAAAGGCTGCCGGCCCCTAATGTAGAGAAACTGGAAAGGATCCAGAGGCGAGGAACAAAGATGAGCAAAGGGATGGAATGCAAGCCATCTGAGCAAAGACTGAAGGAACTACATATGTTAATTTTGGAAAAGAGGAGATTAAGGAAGGGACATGATAGTGGTCTTCAAATACTTGAAAGGCTGCCATAAAAAAGATAGAGAAAAGTTGTTCTCTCTTGCCGCAGAAGGCAGGACAAGATGCAATGGGTTCAAACTACAGCAGAGCAGATTTAGATTAAATCTCAGGAAAAACTTCCCAAGTGTAATAACAGCAGGACAATGGAGTAGACTGCCTAGGGAGATCATGGAATCTCCTTCACTGGAGATTTTCAAAAGGAGGCTGGATATCCATCTATCTTGGATGGTTTGGACCAGTGGTTCTCAACCTATTTATCACTGTGGGCATGTAGCCCACAATGCATTAACTGGGCTGCAGTTTGAGAACCACAGCGACCCCCCCTGCCCCCAAACCTTCCTTCCCCACAGACCTCTATGCCCAGCGCCTCCTGCCCAGAGACCCCTCCTCCACAGAGTGAGGCCAGAAGTGGAGCCTTGGGTGGGGGCCGGGCTGTAGGGACCCCAGATCCCACTGTGTAGGGCCAGGTGGCAGCGTTGACCCTGGACCCAGCCATGCAGGGCCGGGTGGCAGGGCAGCTGGCCAGCAGCCCAGACCCCAACCCTGCAGGGCTGGCCAGCAGCCCTGATGCTGACCTCAGCCCCCAACTCTGTGGGGCAGCCCCAGGGCCCAGATCCCAAACCCAGTGGGGCCAGTCGGCAGCCCCAGATCCCATAGGACCGTCCAGCCACCCCAGCTCCTGGCCCCCTGGCCCCTGAACTCTGCAGGGTCGGCTGGCAGCCCCAGTCCCCTGCCACACGGGGCTGGCAGGCGACCCCGACCCTGCCATGCCGGGCTAGGCAGCCCAGACTACACCGCACCGGGCAGTCACGCATCTGGGAACCTGGACTCTGCATGGCCTGGTGGTGTTGCTAATTGGGCCACATGCATCCCGCAGGCCGGGGATTGAGAACCGCTGGTTTAGACATAACAAATCCTAAATCTTGGCAGGGGGTTAGACTAGATGACTGGTGTGATCCTTTCTAATTCTATGGATCTAGGCTCTGCATCTGTGAAACTTCAGTGTGTGGAGCAATTGTGGACATATTGCATGGATTCTGACTTTGGTAGAATAACAGTGGGGAAAGAAAGTCTCTGGTGACCACAGTGAAATTTTCCCTAAAGAGAGTGGGACAGAGCCAAAATACTAAGCAAAAGGGAAACATCTATGGCTACACTAGAGAGCTGTTTACATCCTGCAGCGGCACCAACAGCTAAGAGCTCAGGACAGGTTCTGACTTTGGATGCGTGTCTTACCTTCTTCAGTGAACCTCTGGGCTAGGTTAATACAGCTCACGGGGCAGGGTGGTCTGATGTACCTGCCCATCCACACTGTGATGCAGGGGCGGCTCTAGGCACCAGCTAAACAAGCAGGTGCCTAGGGTGGCAAAATATATGGGGTGGCATAATGCTGCGGGGCCACTGACCGCCAGAGAGCGGTGCAAACAAGCCAAGGAGGAGCATCCCATCCTCTGCAGCTGGGGCAGGGCCGTGATACCGGCTCCGCCTTTGGGGATGTGTGTGGCCACTTACTGCGGAAGGGCAGCGGGAGCCGGTAGCACGGCCCTGCCTGGCTGCAGAGGACAGGCCGCTCCTCCTCGACTTGTCCCTGCCGCTGCAAGCTGAGGAGCGGCCCGTTCTCTGCAGCCAGGGCAGGGCGGTGCTACTGGCTCTGCCTGGGGGGTGGCTGCTGACCGCGGAAGAGTGGCGGGAGCCAGTAGCCCGTCCCTTCCCCAGCTGCAGAGGACGGGCTGCTCCTCCTCAGCTTGTCCCCGCTGCTCTCCCACGGTCAGCTGCCACTCCCACCCCTCAGGTGGTAGCCAGTAGCACAGCCCTGCTCTGGCTGCAGAGGACTGGGGGAACATGGCACCTGGGTGGGCTGCTCCTCGTTGGCTTGTCCCCACCTCTGACTCCTCCTCCTCCCCTCTGCACCGCCTCCTGCCAGGGAAGGGGAGAGGGGAGCAGAGCGGCAGCCTGGGCTGAGCTCAGCTCATGCCAGGGCCAAGGCGAAGCTCAAGGATGAGCAGGGCTGGGATCCAGCAGCGGCCCCAACCCCTGGCCTTGGGAGCAGTGGTGACGGGAGCTGAATTCACCTCGGGCCAGATCCGCAGCAAGGTAAGAGTTGGGCCAGGCAGGAGGGTTTTGTTAAAATTAAACGTTAAAATTACACTAGTAGGAAATTGTTTTATTTCACTAACTGCAGATTCTCTGTTTTCATTTTTTTTTAATTTTAAACAGTCAAAACAAAACTGCAAAGTGCTAACGTGTAAAAGCCAAAAAAAAAAAAAAAAAAGCCGGGGGGGAGGGGCAGCAAAAAAACCTGGAGCCGGCCCTACTGTGACGTCTGTGCTGTACTCACCTAGGTGACGGGGCTGTCAGGTGGGTGTCTGCGCCTGCTGGGAGAGCAGATCCCCGCCCACGTGCCTCACGCAGCTGGCAGCGCCCGCCCAGCAGGGAGGCAGGATGCTCCCAGCCCCGGCTTGGCACCTGCCTCTTCACATGTAACACGTTAGGAAAGGAGAAGTCCCAGCAGCAGCAGTGAAGAGGGCAGGGCCCGGCCGAGGGGGGAGTGGGCTGCTTGGAGGAGGCCCAGCTAGTTGCGAGTGCCTGGCAGCGGCCCGTCGCGCTTCCCGCGCGCCACCTCTGCTGAGAACCACACCGACAGCCGCCGCTCTGGCGTGGGGAGGGGCGGGGGTGCGCTGGGAACTACAACTCCCAGCAGGCAGCGCGTGTCGCCGCTTCCCGGAGTTCGGAGGAAGAGGAGCGCGCGCTGGTCGGCGCTCACGGGGAGGTGCTGCCTGCTCGGGTGTATGGGCTGCTCGGGAGCCGAGGCGCTCGCGGGCTTGCAGCTAAGGGAGCTGATGCGTCCGGCGGCGGGGCGGGCCCTGGCAGCGCTCCCGTTCCGTGGTGAGCCTGGGTTTAAGGGGCCTGTGATCTCTCTGTGAGCCTTGGCTGCTGCAAAGTCCCCTGTGGTTGTAGCACAGCAGCCACCGGCCTCCCCGTGTCTGTGCTGCTGAGCTGTGGGCAGGGCCTGGTGGTCAGCAGCCAAGTGCATCTGCAGCATTACGGTGAAGAGGGTCTGTCCGGCATTATGAACTCTGGGGCAGTTTCTTAGCAACCTGCCCTTGTCACTAGTTTGGGATCTCTTTAACTGGCAGCTGGGGCAGTGAAAGGCTTGTGCTTTTGTTTCCCATTGCTGCTCCTTTCCCCTTCCTTCCCTCTGCTTATCCTCCCATTAAACATGTTAGCTGCTTTGATGAAACTGGAATGGAACTATTGGTGTCGTGTTATTTTGTGTCGCATCATATTATTTCCTCTGTTCCCTCTAGACTAGTACGTTCTTGCAGGTAAGAGAATGTTAATTACAAACTCCACTATAGCTGTCTAATACTGCAGTGCGCTGGCTAATCTGTACCTCTGTTCTCTTAGTATCAAAGCTGCTCACCTATGTGACCCAGGTCTCTACTGCTAAAAGCTTATAGAGAAATTTTCCTTTAGCTCAACTGGTCAGACCCTGTACTCTTGGAGGACGAGTAGCTATCCAAGTTAATCACTGTTGCCATAAAGTTCACAATGCCTGTGGTCATACTGACAAACATGAAGTTCCTAGGTATCTGTAAACTTGTTATAACTTAGCTCTTGTAGGATGCATTGATACTATAAAATTGATACCTGTATTGTAGCAAGGATGGCACTGAACTGATGCTGTTGCTAGCAGAGATGGAGCTCGGTCTTCTGTACTACCATGTTATGAAAACATAACTGAGTGAGTGTTCATACCATAGTAGTAGAAATGCCTGAGCCCTGTCTGTAGTAGAGTTTACAGCATTGCTATCACTGGAAATAAAGGTACAAGTAACTATTTTTCTTGTGTAGAAAAGGCAATATTTTACACAGTCCTTGGAAGATGCAGATATTAATAGTCACTGAGTTCAAATTTTAGCTCAAAGAATGTCTTTTCTCCTGTTCACTTGCTACTTTCTATTTTTGTTGTTTATCTTTAATTACCACTTAATGTGAAGTGTTCGTTTTTGTTTTGAGATACAGATTGGATGTGGGGGAAAGCTATTCAAAGTGGTATAAAACTGCATGGTTGTACAGTGAGGAAAATGAAGTCAATGATGAAGCATATTTTGATTTATTTTTGTCCAGATAATGGAGTCTCTCAGCTCTGCTAGGGCTTATAAGCGTGAATCAGCAATGGAGGATGAAAGTGAAGATGACATTGAGTTTATCTGTGTAAGTAGATGTTGGCTGAATAACTATAGATACTTTTGCCATTTAAATATATAAAATGTTTTAAGGTTTGAATATGCAATGTTGATTATCTCTACTGTATGTTAAATAAAATGTTGATGTCATTTTAAAAACTCAAATTTTCAAAGCACAAGAAAATAGCTTTAGTTTTCACTTGCAAAAAGCAGTCAACCTGAGCTGACATGCCTGTGTCAAGAGAATCTGTATTAAAAAGGGGTTTGGATTTGAGGCCCTAGTCCTACAATGACATCAGTCTGGGTGGGCAGGGGTGACTTCAGTGGGCTCTGCTGAGACACAATGAGCCTTGGCACACCTCATTACAGGTTGGGGCCCTAATGAGTTAACCATATCTGCTAGAACTGAATAGGAGCTCAGGGCTCTGGGCTTCAACCCCATGCAGTGGAGTGGTGGTTTCTGCCCTGGGCCCAAGTTAGTCTAATGCTGACTCTGCTTGCGCCCCCTTAGGAGGCCCCAGACCCATGGTTGAGAACCACTGGTGTAGTTTGTGTATGCATATTACTTAAGGCTGTCAGAGCCTGACTACAGCTTTTAGAAACATGCATTGCTAAACTTATGAGCAAAGTGGGGCATGTATAATGCTACATGGCCGTGGGCCTCAATCCTTTGTCAATGAAGGAATGCTATGATGGAAGGAAATATGGAAGAATGGAGGGACAACTTTCCTTTACAGGAGAACAACTTATGACCAGTCTTGCGCACGCACAATAAGGAAATAGATTTGGGTATGCAGTAGATTCAAGGACTGTGTGAGGAAACTGTAAGTAAAACAGTAATCCTCACAACACTATAAAATAGGTAGTGTAGATCAGCAATTCTCAAAACCCCCCCATTTTAATGAGGTTGCCAGGGCTGGCTTAGACTTGCTGAGGTTCAGGGCCTAAGTCCGAACCCAGCTGCCAGGAGCCGAAGCCTAAAACTGAGGACTTCAGCCCTGGGCGGTGGGGCTCAAGATTACAGGCTCCCTGCCTGAGTCTGCAGCCCTTGGGCTTTGGCCCCTCTCCTGTCCCCCCATCCACTTCCTTGGGTGGTGGGTCTTGGACTTTGGCCCGCCCACCTGATGGGACAGCAGGGCTCAGATGAGCTTGGGTTTTGACCCCCCTCCCCCTTCCTGGGGGTTGTAATTTTTGTTGTCAGAAGGGGGTCACAATGCAATGAAGTTTGAGAACCCCGGTGTAGATTTTAATGAGTCTGCTCTTTAGTGACCCTGGTCCTCAGTTATTTGAGGACATGGTCTCTGTGTGCACCTAGTAATGATGTTTGGTACTGAAGGAAGCTGTAACTTGGAGCAGACAGGCAGGGACTGAGGTCCCACACTAAATGTCTTCTGAAGAGAGTGAACATTCTTTTTTGCCTGTGCCATTACCCCTTGCCAGTTTTAAAAGTCCCAGAAAGGGTGATGGTTGTGGGGAGCCTTGAGTCCCAGCAGCTTGGTGGGAAGATTGGATAGTGTCCCTGGATTTTAGTTCAGTTTGATCTTAAAGTACAAGAGGTTTGGTGCTGCAACTGATAAACATAGCGACAGCTGGGGCATGTGAAACCTGGACAAGTGCTAGAGTAAGAGGGTCTATCTGTCATCACTTCCCCTTTTCCTCCTTATTAGTTAGGGTTGCCAACTTTCTAATCCCTGAAAACTGAACACTCCTGCCCTGCCCCTTTCCCTGAGGCCACGCCCCCTACCCTGCATCTTCTTCTGAGGCCCTGTCGCTCAATCTCCACCCCCACCTCTGTTGCTCATTCCCCCTATCCCCCTGGAACTCACCTGCTGTCTGCAGAGCCAGGCTGGGAGGAGCTGATGTGGAGCCTCCCCACCTGTCCAGATGGGACATGGCAGTGGTCAGTCCCCAGGGCAAGGGGCTGGGGTGAGTATACTGGAGCACAGTGGGGGTGTGGGGGGGTCCCTGGAGCAAGGGGTTGAGGTGAAGAAATTGGGGCACAGCAGGGTGGGGTTGGGAAATTAGGGCACAGCAGGGTGGGGGTCTGTCCCTGGAGCGAGAGACTGGAGTGGGGAAATCTGGGGGGGGGGGGAGAGGGGCATCAGTCTCTGGAGCAGGGGGTGGGGAAATTAGGACACAGCGGTGTGTATGTGAGAGTCAGTCCCTGGAGCAAGAGGTCAAGGTAGGGAAATTGAGGCATGGAGGGGTGGTGGAGGGCAGGAGGTGGAGACGGGTTACAGACATCTGTCTGTCTGTCTATCCATCCCAGATGGCACTGATACATACTTTGGAGCCCAGTCCAAGAGCCAGGCATTTCTCTCTGTCAGGCTGGGGGTGCAGCTCCTCCAGGCTCCAGCAGCTGCTGCTGCTCTTCCTGCCCCTCTTCCCCCCAAGTGGCAGAGGCCAGTTACTGACACTGCCAGTTTCCCTTTTCAACCTGCCAACTCTATTATTAGTGCTACACCTTTCCTCCTGCCTCTCTCCCAGAGAGGGCAAACGTGACTGTTAGGTGTGAGAAGAGCATTTACTTGCCTGGGCCCACTCTCCAGCAATGGGCCCAGGTTTCACGTACCTAATCTGCATGTGTGCTCACCCTCTCCTGCTTGAGCTTTCACAAGCTGATACATGAATTGGGGGTGGAAGATTTTTTTTTTTTTCCTCTTTTTCTTTCTAAAATAGGCTGTCAGCTTGGTAAGCAGGCGTTGAGCTGTCTGCAGGTGCTTCTTTCTCCTGCTCCAGTCACCATCAGTATATGCTCAGGCAAACCTTGCTCTCTATCAGGAAGTGACAGACAGCTTCACAAACTCTGAACTTGATCTAAAAACTAAATAGTCAGTTGGAAAATAAGTTTGTTTTTTTAAACAGATTTGGGGTTAATTTTAAAAGGACTGTAGAATATGAAAAATAGGGGTGGTGACAGCTATTCTTTAAAATATAGCGTGTTATCCTGTATTTTCATTGGACTTGACTTAGAGTGGCTGCTCATCAGAGACTTAATTTACAGTGTGTAAATGTGGGATTGTCTCCTGCTGAATAAATGTAAAGTATTTTAAAAAGTTGCAAGCACAGTTTCTGAAATTGTACCGTATGCATTTGTGTGGAAACTCTTCCTACTTCCCAGAGCACTGAACTAATAGAAAATCATATGTACATCAGGGTGGATTGATTTAAATCAAAGCAATTTAAATCAACAAGTAGGGAACCCTGATTTAAATAATTGATTTTTGAATATTGTTTTTCATGTGTACTTTATTTTTTGTTTTTTGTTTCTCAAGTTTCAAAGAAAGTCAAACCATTGAACTGGTGGAAGTCACCGGCTGAGCTCCTGGAACCAGAGTTTATTGAAGTACAAAACGAGCCTTTAACAGCATGTGCAGAGAGATATTTTCTTCATTTCAGTTTGTTCAGCTAGTTCAGTTCAATGACTAGTTCATTCAAAGTTAAGAAACCAATTGAGAATTGAAGAAGTAGGAACACTTGTTTTCCTCTTCCAAATGTGACAAAGTTCCTCATCTGCCTTGGTGGGTCCTGCGCTTATTGGCGGATTTGTTCGCCTCACAGATTCACCCCGTGGGTCGGGAAACAGCCCAGAGACCTTCCCTTCTGGTAGAAGCCACAGTCCAGGTCAGTTCCTCCTGTGTTTGATCAGGAGTTGAGAGGTTTGGGGGGAACCCGGGCCCGCCCTCTACTCCGGGTTCCAGCCTAGAGCCCTGTGGACTGCGACTGTCTAGAGTGCCTCCTGGTACAGTTGCGTGACAGCTACAACTCCCCGGGCTACTTCCCCATGGCCTCCTCCCAACATCTTCTTTGTCCTCACCACCAGACCTTCCTCCTGATGTCTGATAACGCTTGTACTTCTCAGTCCTCCAGCAGTATGCCTACTCACTCTCAGCTTCTTGCACGCCTCTTGCTCCCAGTTCCTCACACGCACTTCCTCGCCTCTGGCTCCCTTTGTCCTGACTGAAGTGAGCCCTTTTATAGCATCAGAGGGCCCTTAATTAGAGTCAAGTGCTTAACAGCCTCACGTAACTCTTAGGTTAATTAGAGTCAGGTGTTCTCATTAGCCTGGCGCAGCCCCTGCTCTGGTCACTCAGGGAACAGATACCTGCTTCTCCAGTGGTATACCTGCCTTTGAATCCTCTGCTGGCCGGATCCCCTGACGCTTGCTCAGTGCATGGGGCTCTCCAGACCTCGTACTCCCCAGCGCGTACTTCAGGAGGTGAAGGCCGCTTTGCCACCTGCTGCTCGAGCCTACCTCGACTGGGTCCTGCAAGAGGGCACACTCTGCTCATCCTCCACCCCGGCCCTTCGGACCTCTTCATCAGGTTCCTGCCCCGTGGACTCAACCGCCCCCCCTCGCACTTTCACTGTGAGCTGGCTGCATGATTTGCAGCCGGTTCGGTTCCAGACTGTGCCAAGGAAACATCTGTACACACTCATACTCCACACTCTTCACTTCCTCATCCTCACGTCCCGCCTTGACACAAAGTGGCGGGACCTACTGCCACCTCTCGAGGATGAGGAGCCCCGATGGCCAGCCTGCACTCCACCTTGGTTCCGAGGCCCGCCAGCTGTATCAGTTGGCGGCTCCTTCACGGGGTCGTGAGCATGGGCATGTACTTGGCACGGTTCACCCCTATCCCAGACACCTGCCCCTTCTGCGGCATGAGGGAAACCCTGGCATACATTTATCTGGAGTGCGCCGGGTTGCTGCCCCTATTCCGGTTCCTCTTAGATATATTATTATGTTTTTGGTTGCACTTTTCCCCTCACCTGTACATTTACGCGCTCCTCATCTGAGGCCCCACAAAGTCGCGGACCTCCTTGTCAACCTCTTGGCCCTGGCCAAACTGGCCATCTACAAAATCAGGGAGATGAGGTTGGCTGATGGGATTTCCTGCGACTGTTGGGCCTATTTCTGCTCCTCAGTCCATTCACGCATCCGGGCAGAGTTCCTCTGGGCAGCATCCGCTGGCTCCCTTGACGCCTTCGAGGAGCAGTGGGTGCTGTCTGGGGTTCTCTGCTCGGTGTCCCCGTTAGGTTCCCTACGTTTAGCCCTGTCATGGTATAATCCCCCACTCTGAACCTTAGCGTCGAAAAGATGGGGTACCAGCATGAATTCCTCTAAGCTCAATTACCAGCTCAGTACTTGTAGCGCTGCCACCAGCCAGGAATTCCAGTGCCTGGTACACTCTGGACCCCCCAAAACCTTGCCCGCGGACCCCCAAGACCCAGTCCCTCTGGATCTTAACACAAGGAAAGTAAACTCTTTCCCTCACCATTGCCTCTCCCAGGCTTCCCCTCCCTGGGTTATCCTGGAAGATCACTGTGATTCAAACTCCTTGAATCTTAAAACAGAGAGGAAAATTCACTTTCTCCCCTCCTTCTCTCTCCCCCTCCCAGACTCTCCCTGAGAGAGACAGTAATCCTAACACAGAGAGAAATTAGCCTCTCTCTCCCCCTTCCCTCCTTTCTCCCCACCAATTCCCTGGTGAATCCAGACCCAGTCCCCTGGGGTCTCACCAGAATAAAAAAAAAAAAATCAGGTTCTTAAACAAGAAAAGCTTTTAATTAAAGAAAGAAAAAACAGTAAAAATAATCTTTGTAAATTTAAGATGGAATATGTTACAGGGTCTTTCAGCTATAGACACTGGGAATACCCTCCCAGCCTAAGTATACAAGTACAAATTAAAATCCTTTCAGCCAAATACAAATTTCAACTCCTTCCAGCCAAATACACATTTGCAAATAAAGAAAACAAACATAAGCCTAACTCGCCTTATCTACCTAGTACTTACTATTCTGGACATATAAGAGACTGTATCAGAGAGATTGGAGAGAAACCTGGTTGCACGTCTGGTCCCTCTGAGCCCCCAGAGTGAACAACAACCAAACACTAACAGTACACACAAACTTCCCTCCCTCAAGATTTGAAAGTATCCTGTCCCCTGATTGGTCCTCTGGTCAGATGACAGCCAGGCTCACTGAACTTGTTAACCCTTTACAGTCAAAAGAGATGTGAAGTACTCCTGTTCTATTAACCCTTAACTATCTGTTTATGACAAGCCTTTTGACCACACTCCTGTCCCTGTTGTTTCATTTGTTGTCCCCCAGAATTACTTGGTTTTCCAGGTCCTGTGGATCCTCCCTTTAGGCTGAGGAGAAGTCCTTTTATTGCTAGCACTCAGTGCCCAAGGTGGCAACGGTTGGGTTCGTTGCCCGGTGTGCTCCGCGCCAAAAGGACACACCAGGGTGGAGAAGTAAACAAACTTTATCTGAGATCTCAGATAGGTGTTAGGAGCCACACAGGGCTCAGATCAAAAGCGCGCAAAACAAACCACTCACATACTTTTTATACTTCAACCAAAACAGTAAGTTGTTACGATGCTTTTTGTGACGTAAACTGTACCCGCCCAGAACCAAGTCTGCCCAGTAACTATTTCCCACCCAAGGCCAATTCTGCCTAACTACTAACCAGTTCTTACTGGTTTTCTTCTACAAGGAGTAGCCTCTTCCACAAGGGCAACTCAGGGTCAAACATGGAGTCTAGAGGAGAGCTGGTACACTATGGCTCAGAGCAAGAGGACTTCATCAGCCCTCATGGCCTTCCATTCTCTTGAGTTACCTGGTTTATGCCAAGTGCTTCCCCAACACTTTGGCAGTGGGCAGGCTTTGCCTGCCCGTTTCCTCACTACCAATAAGTCTACTCTGCTGTTCCCAACTGGCCTGAGTCTGTCACACAAGCTATGAATAAAAAAAGAGTGTGAGAGGATGAGATCCACTCATTCTAAAAATTTGAAGGACCCAAAACAACCAGTTCAGTTATCTGCGGATAATGCTTCCTTAGCTTAATAAATCATTATCTTGAACAAAACAAGTTTTGCATTTAAATGCTTAACTATTAATTTATATTATTAAATATTTAAACATTTAATAATTTTTATTTAAATAATTTTAATTATAGTGAGTTCAGGCTTTAGTACCCATGGTCATAATTTCAAATTTATTTTTAAATAGCCTTTTAAAAAGATAATGTTTTTAATTTAAATAAAAACTGATTTAAATAAAAACATCCCACTTTTATTTTCGTAATCATTGATTTTTACCCACTCCGATATAAAAACATTACAACCTGGCACACTCCTCTCTTCTGGACAGTCACCAGTCTTTTGTAAATAGACCTGAATCCTGGACCCCTTGTGCTTCTGAGCTACCCCAGGGTCTGGTAGTTACCTGTCACTGTTCCTGCTCTGGGTGTCTCAAGTGAAATCCCAGGTTTAGACCCCATATCTGACACCCTTCTTGGGCAGTGGGACCCTGTGATCTGGCTGCCTTAGATCTCCAAATTAATGCCCTAGCCACCCATGGGCCTGCAGTTTCGTACGCTTGTTCTTCCAGAGTCATCCTGGCTGTGGAAGCTCTGGTTTCTTAAACTCACTAGGACAGTGTCACAGAAGGGCGAAGAGCACAGGTTTAGCAAAGGAATTTCTTAACCAGAGACACTTTACTATTATTAAAGCATATTAGAGAGTTACTGATCTTGGAAAACAATAAAATCTTGAAGGTACACCCTTCTTTAGTCTAGTCTCATCCCTCCTGTGAGTCCTGGGTTTGATCAGTGTTTTTAGACTCAATAGCTCTTCTTGCCTTTTGTATCCTGAGGCTGGTTGTCTTGCATGTTATGATGATCTGGCCCCTTGCTCCAAGAAACACCCCTCTTTTAAAACAGTCTCTGTCCCTTTTTGCCCATGCGTTTCAGCTTGCAGAGAGTCATTCAAAGTCAGTGGTTCTACAGGTAGAAAACCCACTGTTCGACTAGGGGAAAGTCATTCAACGCTGATGGCCCTTGATGGTGCTCTCATTGTAAGACCTCTCTGAGGTATCCCATGCCTTAGCATGAGCAGGATAGGGTCTGCAATAGCTTTGTCACGACCAGGTTAGTTTTTTCAATGCAAACTGAATGTCTTAATCCAACATGGAAGTTACGATGCAAAGTGAAGGGCACCATTAAGGTTGCAATTAAATGTCATTCACGGAACAAAATGGAGTTGAAACTTTGACTTGGACGTATCCCCAGTCTCTTTCACATTGTTCACTCTGCTTACAGCAAATAATGAAATGCAGTTTGATTTGTGAAGGTTTTGTTTTGTTTTTCTTTTCAGTTGATGAAACCAATTATATCTAAATTCTTGAAAAAGGAATAAAAACCTTTCAACTCCTCTTAAGGGCTTCTTGACAAAAACTATCTTTGCAAAGAGTAAACACAGTAAACAAAAAAATTACATAGCTTAATTATTCCATCTTCTAGGGTCCTATCTGCTTCATCTTTACCTTTTAGTTTAGAAGTTCTTTGAGCAAGTGGAGCCCTTGGTTTGGTGGTGATTCTGCAAGGACTTATGAACATGTTTAATTTTCAAAGTACTCCTATGAAGTTCATCTTAAAGTCGAACTTGTATGTCAGTCTTGGCAGGATTGTGGCCTTTGCATCTTGTGCAGCACCACATATAATTAACGTCCTTGGACATTTCTATAAAATCAACTGTACAATGTTAAATTATGACGTATGATCCTGTCTGAAAGAAATTGTCTGAATTTATACAGTGCATACTGTAACTCTTCTGTGAGGGGTTGGGTTCTCTCCCCTTCTTTCTTTGTTCTTTGCTCTACAGTATGGTAGTTGGAACTGAAGTATGGAATCTGAGTGAAAACTCGGGAAGACAGAATCCATAGAATTTACATGTAGGTTTTCCAGAATCACAGGTAACTTGTGTACTCCAGAACAAACAGCGAGGTTGACCTTGCTCCTCTCTTTCAAATTCCTCCTCAGGCTTCGTTAACTTAATTGATCCATCTTGTAGTGACCTCTACTTATGTCTTCAGAACTGACTGATTTTTTTTCTTCTCCAGTGAGATTTTTCAAATGCAGTGTGAGGCGCCCAACTCTTGTTGAAACTCAGTGGGAATTGAGGTCTAGCTGCCACTTGGACCTTTGAAAATCTTCCCTTCAAAAATAATATATTGGAAGAAAAATAAAGAGGAACCAACAGGGGGTGTACCTCACAAAAGAAGTTGTTCTGAAACAATTCCTCTTTGTTCCATAACAATTATTTATTTCGTACAGTGCTATGTTGAATTCTGTCAGTTTCTCTGAGCAAAAACTTATTTTCATTTATCTGTAAAGCATCATGCATGCTTATTGTGCTGTAGAACTAATGAATTAATTCATGAACACAGTTTGAACAGCAAAGTAAAATAGATTATTCAGGATGGAATATTCTTTTAAAAAAATGGAACTCTATTCTAAATCATGCTAATAGGATAGTGACATAAAGAACCAGCAAACACTCACTTCTGAGGATAGTCCTACTGTACTCAGAATTTATTAGATGGGAAACTAAGAATATGAAGAATAAATAGCCAAAATATATAAAGACAATTATTTCTTTAAAAAGTACATCAAGTAGTAGGTTCTTGAGAGTTAGTGCATCTGCTAAGGTCCTCTGTTCCGCCCCCCACCCAAAAAAATAATAACCCAGTGGTCTGTGAAACACTTGTGGCGAGGTGGCTGGCTAGATAGTATTGTACCACCTCCTTGTTTCCATCTACTACACTTTAGAAAATGTAATGTAATTAGAAATGAAAATACATTACTAGCTCTGTTCTTCCAAGTAAACAGTTTCTGGTAATTTCTACAGTTTGACAACAAAATCTCAGCCAGACTCTAAATCTTGGAAACAAGGAGTGATAGTCTTGCAGACACTCTTGTGGAGGTAAGGAGTCAGGCGGAAGACTTGGAAGATAATCAAGAAAAACAGTGAGACCTGCTGATGTGTTCATAAAGAAAATGGCTGCCTTCCCATGAGATCTTGAGCATTTGGAGCATTATTCATATTCTTAGAATATAATTACAGATATTTTAGATTTTCTCCAGGGAACAGATGCAGACAATTTTTTTATTAGTAAATGGCTTCCCAAGATCTAAAGATGGACATACAACACATGGTTCTACCACCTATGAAAAATCTAGCTGCTTGCTGAAGTATCTTTCATTTTCAAGGCTGCCTTTCCTATCCATTTGAATCACTATGTACTGAATAGACAAACTCTCCAGTATTTTTCTTTCTGGATTTGAGTTGCACCACATGGATGCCAAGGAAAGCTTTGGTCCTGGGAGGAGCAAACTCTGGACTAAGACTGCCATTTTTATTCCTGACCAAACTCTGACAAGTACTTGGATTTTGTATTTACTACCCTGGAGAAAGCAGAAACACTACTAGATGCATCTGTCCACAATCCTAGCCAGTTCCTTTGAAGAAGTAGACTTGAACTAAATGGGAAATCTTCTTTTGCTATAAAATGGTGAGCACAAATAATCCGGTGGCAGTTTTGTAGTTTTACACTTGATTTTCAGTATACTTATGCTTATTTTAAGAAACTTCATATGTCACAGATGCAAACTCTGTTCATGGATGTCAAAATTCAGTTCAATTCTATATTTATATTGTATATGTGTTTATAACTATATTCATAGCAGTTAGGTTTTAGCATAAACTGGCTCATGCTGTTTCTGAGGCATTAATTTGATGATGTATGTAAATGCATACATAGATACATTTTCCAAAAGGTTTGAAAAATTAATAGACACCTGCTGTCCAGAGGCTGATACAAAATGAGAGGGACAGATGTGCAGATCTGAGGTCTTAGGGGAATGATGATGTGAAGCCCAACCCCACTATCCCAAAAGCTTCTTGAAAAGGAGGTGCTCTGGAATTCTTAGAGACTGATCCAGGGCTGCATCTTTCTCACTAAGCAAAGTGCAGCTGAGTTTTTTTTTCGCTAATAAGATTCTGAATAGTAGCAGTGAAACTAATTAGTTTTTTGTTAATTAAATTCTAATGTTCTGGGACAAGCTATGAATAGCTAGAGACACACTATAGCTGCCTGGGGATGGAAAAGACAATCTTGCATAATTTCAGATATAGAAGCTCTAGACACTTTTAAAAAAATGATTGTAGATTCTGCAGAAATTAATGTTTTTTAAACTAGGAGATGGGGGAAAGCCGACTGCTGCAGAGGAGCATGTGGATCGGACACAGACTTCTCTTAGGGGAGAGTCTGATGATAGGGAATCTCCAGGTTATAGTCAGGAACAAAGGACGGAAGAGGATAATGTAAGGGCAAGATCAGGTGATAAACAGTCACATAAAAAAGAAACTGGCACATCAGAAAAGGGCAGACAAATAAACAAGGACAATTTTTTAAAGTGCTTGTACACAGATGCTGGAAATCTAAATAATAAGATGGGTGAACTAGAGTGTTGTGATAAAGGAGGATATTGATATAATAGGCATCACAGAAACCTGGTGGACTGAGAGCAATCAGTGGGACACAATCATTCTAGGGTACAAAATATATCGGAAGGACAGAACAGGTCGTGCAGGGGGAGGATTGGCACTATATGTGAAAGAAAATGTAGATTCAAATGAAGTAAAAATCTTAAACGAATCCACATGTTCCATAGAATCGCTATGGATAGAAATGTCATGCTCTAATAAGAATATAACAGTAGGGATCTATTATCGACCACCTGACCAGGACAGTAATAGTGATGTTGAAATGCTGAGGGAAATTAGAGAGGCTGTCAAAATTAAGAATCCAATAATAGTAGGGGATTTCAATTATCCCCATATTGACTGGGAACATTTCACTTCAGGACGAAATACAGAGATGAAATTTCTCGATACTTTAAATGACTGCTTTATGGAGCAGCTGGTATGGGAACCCACAAGAGGAGAGGCAACTCTAGATTTAATCCTGAGTGGAGCGCAGGAGCTGGTCCAAGAGGTAACTATTGCAGGACCGCTTGGAAATAGTGACCATAATACAATAACATTCAACATCCCTGTGGTGGGAAGAATGCCTCAATAGCCCAACACTGTGGCATTTAATTTCAAAAGGGGGAACTATACAAAAATGAGGGGGTTAGTTAAACAAAAGTTAAAAGGTACAGTGACTAAAGTGAAATCCCTGCAAGTTGCATGGGCCTTTTTCAAAGACACCATAATAGAGGCCCAACTTCAATGTATACCCCAAATTAAGAAACACAGTAAAAGGACTAAAAAAGAGCCACCGTGGCTTAACAACCATGTAAAAGAAGCAGTGAGAGAGAAAAAGACTTCCTTTAAAGAGTGGAAGTCAAATCCTAATGAGACAAATAGAAAGGAGCACAAACACTGCCAGCTTAAGTGCAAGAGTGTAATACGAAAAGCTATAGAGGAGTTTGAAGAACGGCTAGCCAAAAACTCCAAAGGTGGTAATAAAATGTTTAAGTACATCAGAAGCAGGAAGCCTGCTAAACAACCGGTGGGGCCCCTTGACAATCGAAATACAAAAGGTGCACTTAAAGACGATAACGTCATTACGGAGAAACTAAATGGATTCTTTGCTTCAGTCTTCACGGCTGAGGATGTTAGGGAGATTCCCAAACCTGAACTGGCTTTTGTAGGTGATAAATCTGAGGAACTGTCACAGATTGAAGTGTCACTAGAGGTGGTTTTGGAATTAATTGATAAACTCAACATTAACAAGTCACCGGGACCAGATGGCATTCACCCAAGAGTTCTGAAAGAACTCAACTATGAAGTCACGGAACTATTAACTAAGGTTTGTAACCTGTCCTTTAAATCGGCTTCGGTACCCAATGACTGGAAGTTAGCTAATGTAACGCCAATATTTAAAAAGGGCTCTAGAGGTGATCCCAGCAATTACAGACCAGCAAGTCTAACGTCGGTACCGGGCAAATTAGTCGAAACAATAGTTAAGAATAAAATTGTCAGACACATAGAAAAACATAAACTGTTGAGCAATAGTCAACATGGTTTCCGTAAAGGGAAATCGTGTCTTACTAATCTATTAGAGTTCTTTGCAGAGGTCAACAAACATGTGGACAAGGGGGATCCAGTGGACATAGTGTACTTAGATTTCCAGAAAGCCTTTGACATGGTCCCTCACCAAAGGCTCTTACATAAATTAAGCTGTCATGGGATAAAAGGGAAGCTCCTTTTATGGATTGAGAACTGGCTAAAAGACAGGGAACAAAGGGTAGGAATTCATGGTAAATTCTCAGAATGGAGAGGGGGTAACTAGTGGTGCTCCCGAAGGGTCAGTCCTAGGACCAATCCTATTCAATTTATTCATAAATGATCTGGAGAAAGGGGTAAACAGTGAAGTGGCAAAGTTTGCTGATGATACTAAACTACTCAAGATAGTTAAGACCAAAGCAGATTGTGAAGAACTTCAAAAAGATCTCACAAAACTAAGTGATTGGGCAACAAAATGGCAAATGAAATTTAATGCGGATAAATGTAAAGTAATGCACATTGGAAAAAATAACCCCAACTATACATACAATATGATGGGGCTAATTTAGCTATAACGAGTCAGGAAAAAGATCTTGGCGTCATCGTGGATAGTTCTGTGAAGATGTCCACGCAGTGTGCAGAGGCGGTCAAAAAAGCAAACGATGTTAGGAATCATTAAAAAGGGGATAGAGAATAAGACTGCGAATATATTATTGCCCTTACATAAATCCATGGTATGCCCACATCTCGAATACTGTGTACAGATGTGATCTCACCTCAAAAAAGATATTCTAGCACTAGAAAATGTTCAGAAAAGGGCAACTAAAATGATTAGGGGTTTGGAGAGGGTCCCATACGAGGAAAGATTAAAGAGGCTAGGCCTCTTCAGCTTGGAAAAGAAGAAACTAAGGGGGGATATGATAGAGGTATATAAAATCATGAGTGATATTGAGAAAGTGGATAAGGAAAAGTTATTTACTTATTCCCATAATACAAGAACTAGGGGTCACCAAGTGAAATTAATAGGTAGCAGGTTTAAAACAAATAAAAGGAAGTTCTTCTTCACACAGCGCACAGTCAACTTGTGGAACTCCTTACCTGAGGAGGTTGTGAAGGCTGGGACTATAACAATGTTTGAAAGGGAACTGGATAAATTCATGGTGGCTAAGTCCATAAATGGCTATTAGCCAGGAAGGGTAAAAAATGGTGTCCCTAGCCTCTGCTCATCAGAGGAAGGAGAAGGATGGCAGGAGAGAGATCACTTGATCATTGCCTGTTAGCTTCACTCCCTCTGGGGCACCTGGCATTGGCCACTGTCGGTAGACAGATACTGGGCTAGATGGACCTTTGGTCTGACCCGGTACGGCCGTTCTTATGTTCGATGTGCTACATATATAGGCTTACTTATCCTGCTCTGGTGTGACTCAAACAATATGGGATACTGTAGACCACCATATATATGTCTATTATTCAGAAGGTCAGACTACATAGTCATAATGGTCCTTTTTCCCTTAAAATCTATTAACATTTTGTCACAACAAGGAAGACCTGGAGCTCTAGACTTAACTTTTAATGACCCATTTTTAAACAATGGCATACTCCCTTTATTAAAGACATTGATTGCTGTTCCTGCATTGTACTTTGGAATTTTGTTCCCGTCCCCATCGTTAGTTCACTTATCATTCCTTGACAGTCTGCATCTATGTGCTGGTTTATGTTACGCCAGAGTTGTGCAGACTCACAATGGCAAGTCAGTTGTCTTTATGGGATAGAAATCTACCATGGTGAGCAGTTGGCACGTGCCATTCTTTCTAGAATCCTCACTTTTGAGTGTAATAACGTACTGGAGTCCAATCCAGTTCCTTCTTACTTCTGATAAAAATTTAATAAAACAAATTAAGACAACTTTTTCTATTCATTGGCTTGTGCAGTGCCTTTTGAGTACATAGACACATATGTCAGGATACAGGACATATATTACTTCTGTCTACATAGTGCTTATTATGTATGAAAAAACTATTGGGGGGCAACTGTTTGATACTATTTCCTGTGTTTAAGTGTTAAGTCTTTAATGCTCAAGAAGGAATCTGTGGTAATGCTTTGTTCCCTGAGTGTTGATCTCTTAACTTTTCTGATAGAAGCATTTGTTCTGTGGGGTGAGTATTGCTTTGTATAGTGAGATCTAGCATTCCATCTCTTGATAATAGACTGATGCCTAAGTACAGCTGGAGAAATAGAGTCGGATATTTGTGTCACTGACATGGTATTCCTTAAAGCATGTGAACTTGGTAAACCAAAAACCAATGAAAAGGAACGTAACAGAAAGTTGGGTGGTGAGGAGACAAATAGAAAGAGTGGTAAATAAAATGAATAGTTTCAAGTTGATTACACCGTTTGATTTTTATATACAGAAGAAGCAATGGAAAAGAGGAAGACCAAGAGAGAATTGTGGGCTGCAGGGTCCTAAGTAAAAAGATTTTATCACAGCATGTGTTTGAGAAACCCATTAATAGCGTTTCTGAACACACCATGAAATAACTGGCCAGTGTATCCATATATGTGATATACTAGATCCCAATATATTAATGTATAGAAATTTAACTTCAAGAAAAACAACCATGCTTTTTTAAACCTCTTTTAGGAAGGGCCTTCAAGACCTGTGCTTGATTGCATTGATCTTGTCAGTAGTGATGATGAAGAACCTAGCAGCAGCTCTAATGTCTATGTGAGTATGTTGTTATATTTCATTCTTGGACATTATCAGTTGAAATAATTCTTCCAAAAGAAACCCAGAACTGATTTTGTATCTTTCTTTATGTAGAATTTTAATAGTTTAGACTCCGTGTTGGTACATAAACCAAAGCAAACATATGTAAGGTGATTTGCAGTCACAGCTGTCTTTTGTGGAGTTAATAAATACTAATCTTTGGGACGTCGTTACACTCAACTAACTGCCAGGAGTATTGTGAATCACATTAATTTTAATAGCTTGTGCTAGTATGTGGTCATTCCCTATATGAAAATGTTTTTACTCCATAGTCCAAACTGCAATATTTTCTCCCGACTGGTTGTAGGCCTACTACGCTAGTGCTGTGCAAATAATAATACTGTGTCTTCTGTAACCCCATTCTAAAGCAACCTGATCCGTCCTTCCCCCATGGTTGCTGATATTTTCTTTAAAAAGAGATGCTGCTTATTTGGATCATTTAATGTATTTTGCTAATTTAAAAACAAACAGAAAAGAATCCATTTTTTGTGCTTTATCTAAATTTCTTTTGCCAACATTACTACTGTTCCAAAATACTTATGTGCAAAATAGAATAAATCCCATCTTAATATACCTAATTGCTTGATTTATTCAACTGGTCCACAGTCCAGTTTTTGCAGCATCAGTCCCTTACATGGGAATATTTTGTCAAACCCTGAAGTATGACATTTAACAAACCGAACAGGAAGTAAAAATTGATTATAAGGATGTACCTTTTGTTTGCAAAGGTGTGTTAGTGTGATCAGTAATAAGAGGAAGGGAAGCTTAGAAAAAGTACAGGAAAAGGCTTTGCTGAAAAACGATGTTTTTTCCAATTTCTCAGTGCAGAGATGGTCTCTCTAATGTGGAAATTGTTTTCCTTCAATTCATATTAAGCTTGACAGCTGAGTTGGGGCACCTACTCTTTCTGTGGAGGACGTGGTTGATTGGCTTTGATCTTCTGTTTGAGTGCTTAGTCAAGGAGCAAAGCGAGGCCTCATCTATACTTAAAAATTAGATCAACCTAGCTATAGTATTTTTCACAGCCCTGAACACTGTAGTTAGGTTAACTTAATCCTCAGTGTGGCTAGATCAATGGAGGAATTCTTCCATCAACCTAGCTTCCACATCTCAGAGACGTGGATTAACTACATAGATGGAAAACCCCTTTCTGTTCATGTATCTAATCATCTGTACTACAATGGCACAATCAGGGCCAGTGCAAGGATGTTTCACGCCCTAGGCGAAACTTCTACCTTGCGCCCCCCCCCGCCCCTGCCCTGAGGCGCCCCCCCCGCAGCATCTCCCCCTTCACCCTGAGGTACCCCCCCCGTGGCAGCTCCCCTCCCCCCCGCCCTGAGACACCCCCTTGTGCAGCTTAGGTGCCGCAAGCCTGGGAGGGGGGAGAAGTAAAGCGGCCACAGCATGCTCAGGGAGGAGGTAGGGCAGGGGTGAGCTGGGGCGGGGAGTTCACCTGCGTGCCGCCCTCCCCTTACTTGCTGCAGGCGGCCCTCCCCGCGTTCCCCTGCCCCAGCTCCCTCCGCCTAAATGCTGGCGGTGACTGGGGCGGCCGAAGATCCAGCCACTGCAGTCGCTGCTGAAGAAAATGGCGCCCCCCAAATGCCAGTGCCCTAGGCGACCGCCAGCGTCGCCTAAATGGTTGCACCGGCCCTGGGCACAATTGCAGAGCTGTGGCTATGGCGCCCAACCAGTTGTAATGTAGACATATCCTGAGTTACTGAAATCTTCATCTACAACTCTGTAGAAACTGAGTAAATGGTATGTTTGAGAGACAGGAGAGCAAGTCCATTAGACGAGCAGCATGATTAACTGAAGCATCTCCAAAAATGCTAAATACACTGTGGTTTCTGACTCAGATTGATGTGTTTTGGAGAAGTACTTTGTAGAACCACAACATATTGTGAATCTCATTTGACTGTATCTTAGGCAAGGCATTTAAGTAACATGCTGTAAAGAGCATGAAATGTGAAGTCTACATCCATAAAAGACTTTGCACATGGCAAATTTACACCTTGTTTATTATTTGTGTAAATAAAAATCTTACTAACAGAAAGGAAAATGGTTGTACTGTAACAGATTCTCATGCTAAATTGCCCTTAAACTTTGTTAGTACATTTCAGTTTCAACACTTAAGTTTGCAATTTAGTCTATTGCGCTTAGGGACTGCTGCATTGAATCTTACCCAAGCCATTTCCTTGCAGTGCTTATGCTGTGATGTGGTGATTAATCCCCAGAGAGATGTTTTTTGGTGTAAATACATTGTATATATGTTTAAGTGAATTGCAGTGTGTGACCACGGTCCTGGGGGAGTGGGAGGGACACTGAGAATGCTCAATTAGGGCAAATTGCAAAGAATGGGATAGACAATCCCTCAAAACTGGTGGCTATTTTAATACTTAAATTCACCAAGCCAGTGACAAAATAGCTTCTACAATACCTTTCTGGGTTACACAGAAGCCAAAACACAGCTTCCTTAAAGCAACCCCGCCTTGGGTACCCACCCAGACAGCCAAGTCAAATATGATGGAGATTATTGAAAATCTTGTTCATCATATGAAAAGTTCTACCAATCCCGAAGGATTGGGGACACTGCCTCCCAGGTTAATGAATACTTCACATTTTACCCAAATACATGCTTACAGCCAATTTTTATTAATTAAACCACAATTTATTAAAAAAGAAAATAGGGAGAATATTCGTTAAAAGATGATTATAAAGACAGACATAAGTAATAGTTCTGAGATCGGTTTCATAGCAATGCTGAGCTTTGGAGTTGCAAAGAGTTCTTAGTCCTAGGGTTGCCAAGTTTGGTTGAACGAATTCCTGGAGATTTCATCACATGACATAATCTTTAATTAGAGAGTCATCTTTAATTCTTGGGGACTCCAGGACAATCCTGGAGGGTTGGCAACCATAATTAGTCCATAGGTTTAGTCCAATTTCCAATACCAGAGTGCTCCAAATGAAGTTAGAGACCACAGTTTTGCAACTCATGCTCCCCCTGATAAACAGATTTGAGATAAAAGGATCAGGTCCCAAGGGCCCTTTATACAGTTCCTGGGCAGCACAGAGTCCTTGGGTGAACAACAGGTTTTTCAAGAAACCTCCTGTTTCCTTAACATCACTGGTAATTAACTGAATGGATAACTATTTTATGTTAATCCATTAAGCAGTTTATAGACAGTTTACCATAAACTTTAAAGAGACACGTAGACAATGACATTATTTCACCCAAGTTTCATCTGAATGTTAATATTTCCTTTTGATCTCTGCATTAACAGAATACAGCCTTAGACAGGAACTTTTTGGTTATATTGTTAACCTTTAACAAGATCTAAGAAAGCATAGTAATTGTAATCGTACCTCTGTCTCAAAATTCTTTAACAATGCAAGTTTACATTTAAAAGCTGTAACCTATTTAACATGGAATGGCCCTAATTACTATTCACATACTTTTATAACATGTCTTTAAACGTTGAATCTGGGTCAGTTAGTCTGCAAGTTGCTTAACCCTTTCTGTCCATGTGTCACACACACTAATTATGAGTTAAAAGGGTAAAAAGTGAGTAGGGGCATCCTTGTCCCTGCTCAGAGTTGCCCATGGAAAGACTGAGGTAAACACCCAGGAACTCCTGGGCTTAGCTCTTCCTGTGTGGTTCACGTCCTAATGACATAGGGCCTGAGAGGGAAAGTCAGGGTGGGTGGGTATGAGGATAAAGTTAATTGAGGCAGAGACTCAGATCTTTTGGTCACTCGGTTCAGCTGGGGAACTGTGCGAATAGAGAAATTCCCCTACTGTGGTGGAACAAATCCCCCACTTACATGTGGGTTTCATGTATATAGTCTGTAGGGTTCCATTGTTGAAGCTGAACTTAGTGTCCAGGAAGTTGATGCTGGTGTCGGAGTGTTCTAGAGAGTTCAGTGGGTAGGTGGTGGTGGTTGAAGATGTGGTGGAAATATATGAGGGAGTTTAGGTCATCTCTCCAGAGGATGGAAATCTCACTGATGTATCTGTCATATCTTTGGTTTAGTAGTGCATATTTCCAGAAATTCTTCCTCAATGTGACCCATGAAGAGGCTGGCACATCAGGGAGCCATCCTAGTATCCATGGCTGTTCACAGGGTTTAGACAAAGTGTTTGTTGTTGAATGTAAAGTTGTTATGGGTGAGGATGAAATGGCGATGTTTGGGATGGATATAGGAGTGTTGTCCATTATCTTGTAGGTATTTGAGGCAGGTAGCAATGCCGTCCCAGAGGGAGGTATTGGTGTATAGAGAGGTGACATCCATGGTGCAAGGGTGGTTTTTTGAAGGAGGTTGTTAATATTGCAGCTTTTCTAGAGGAAGTCGGTTGCGTCCTGGAGGAAACTGGCCTTTTGTGTGGTGAGTGTTTAGGAGGATGGTTTCTGAGAGTCCTGATATTCCTACAGTGTGACTGCTGTGGTCAGATATGGTGGGTCTTCCTGGGTTCCCTTGTTTAGGTGTCTTGGGAAGTAGAAAGGTCCTTGGGATGGGTTCTTTGGGGTTGGAGGGGGGTGAGATTGTAGAGTTTCATCTGAAATTGTTTGGGGAAGGATTTGATGATACCCTTAAATTCCTCTGTGAATAGTGGTGTGGAGTCTTCTCTGAGGTTTTTATTAGTAGGTGATGTCCAGAGAGTTTTGGACCAACCACAAAAAGATATTGCCTCATCCACCTTTTGTCTCTGAAATCTTGGGACCAAAATGATTAGAACATTCCATAAAACATATAGATATTATCTTAGTTTAAATGTTATTTGTCCAAAAATATCTCTCTAAAATCCCTTACAATTCCTCTTACTGTCGAGCTGAAGGCAAAAGTACCCTATTTGCTTCTTCTGTGAATGATTTTCACCACCTTGAAACGGGAAGCATTTACTTCAAGTTTCTGATTTGTTTTAGTCTTCGTTGTTAGTTGTTTTTTTTTTTTGTTTGTTTGTTTTTTTTTGCCAGTATAATGAAGTAAAAAGATGAAAGAATTGACCTCTTAAGGAGAAGCAAGAGAACCTGTTTCCTCTTCACTGTATCATGTCTGTACTTCTGGTCCTGGTTGACTTCATTCTACTGGGGTGTTGGCAACAGTGCTCTCAAACTAAAATTGCCACCGGTGGAAACTGCTGTCCTTTCCAGTGCTCTGGCCAGTTTAGGGCAGGGCAAGCGTCACCAATACTAATTTGGGGTAAACTCTTTCTTTTACAGAAATTACAAGTGCTCCTAAGTTGATAAGACCAGTCACAAGGTAGCTCATAGAAACTGAAATTGGTGTCTCTGCACTGAATTATGTTCTTGTGCCTGGATACCACCTCTGTGTGACTGCACTTACACCTTTTTACTATCTAGAGATTACAAAGTAACAGTTTGCTTTTTAATTGTAGAGAAATGTAAAGCATAAAGACCACATTGACTATCAGAAGGAAAGGGTTGCTTCAACCCTAGATCGCCTAGCACGCCATGTGGAGGTAGAGAAACAACAAAAAGAAGAGAAAAACAAAGCTTTCAAGGTACAGTGGATATTTTGTTTTAATAGAGACATTTGCTGCACAGTTTGCGTCCCAAGTGTGTGTTCCATATTTATCTATTAAATATTTTAAAGAGACTTAAAAGTATATTTTTAACTGACATGGCTTTGGCCTACTTTGGAAATAGATCAATCTGTGAGACTGGTATATTTGGGAGACTAGAGTCTTTTGTTCTTAGGTCATTGGTTCAAGTACGGCAGAACTTTGTAGAATCCAAAGTCCTTGGCTGTTCGGTGGTCTTTGAGTAATTAATCTCAGTCCAGTTCTTAGTGCGCAACTGTCAACTTCACACAACCCGTGGCACTTGGCACACTTTTGGCATATTCAGCAGAGAAATCTGGATGTAAATGAGCATGGAGATAGACTGTCATCACAAATGTTTTGACAGAACAAGAAAAATACTGAATGGTGGTTTGATCTAACTTTACATTACCAAATTGATTTTGCCAAGGACTGCAAGTTGTATGAGGTTGTCTTTAGGGGATATAGGCTAGTGTTTTATCAATTAATGAATTAATCTTGGTATCAGGCAATATTTTCTGATGATTAAACTGGAACAGACTTCTCCGAATTTGCAGTTTCAAGCAGACATCAAAGGCCATGGATTTGTCTGAGTCAACATTTATGCATTATCCACTTTAAAAAAAAAAAAATTCTAAAAAGGACAATTCTAGAGTGTTACCTTCCATAATGCATTCTTTCTTTTTAATCTTGTTTGAACATATTAATAGCTTTCTCCTGTAGATAACTGAATTATAATAATTACAGATGGGGGGGGGAATTAAGTTGGTCAGGAGGCCTCGATTCTACTTCTATCATAGACTCTCAGGTCAGAAGGGACCATTATGATCGTCTAGTCTGACCTCCTGCACAACACAGGCCACAGAATCTCACCCATCCACTCCTGTATCAAACCCCTAACCTATATCTGAGCTACTGAAGTCCTCAAATCGTGTTTTAAAGACTTCAAGGTGCAGAGAATCCTCCAGCAAGTGACTCATGCCCCATGCTGCAGAGGAAGGCAAAACCCCCCCAGGGCCTCTGCCAGTCTCCCCTGGAGGAAAATTCCTTCCTGACCTCAAATATGACGATCAGCTAAACCCAGAGCATGTGGGCAAGACTCACCAATCAGACACCCAGGAAAGAATTCTCTGTAGTAACTCAGATCCCACTCCATCTAACATCTCATCACAGGCCATTGGGCGTATTTACCGCTAATAGTCAAAGATCAGTTAATTGCCAGAATTAGGCTATCCCATCATACCATCCCCTCCATAAATCTGTCAAGCTTAGTCTTGAAGCTAGATATGTCTTTTGCCCCCACTACTCCCCTTGGAAGGCTGTTCCAGAACTTCACTCCTCTTATGGTTAGAAACCTTCATCTAATTTCAAGTCTAAACTTCCTAGTGTCCAGTTTATATCCATTTGTTCTTGTGTCCACATTGGTACTGGGCTTAAATAATTCCTCTGCCTCCCTGGTATTTATCCCTCTGATACATTTATAGAGAGCAATCATATATCTCCCCTCAGCCTTCTTTTGGTTAGGCTAAACAAGCCACACTCTTTGACTCTCCTTTCATAAGACAGGTTTTCCATTCCTCAGATCATCCTAGTAGTCCTTCTCTGTACCTGTGCCAGTGTGAATTCATCCTTCTTAAACATGGGAGATTAGAACTGCACACAGTATTCCAGATGAGGTCTTACCAGTGCCTTGTATAACGGTACTAACACCTCCTTATCTCTACTGGAAATACCTTGCCTGATGCATCCCAAGACCATATTAGCTTTTTTCAGAGCCATATCACATTGGCAGCTCATAGTCATCCTATGATCAACCAATACTCCGAGGTCCTTCTCCTCCTCTGTTACTTCCAACTGATGCATCCCCAGTTTATAACAAAAATTCTTATTAATCCTTAAATGCATGACCTTGCACTTTTCACTGTTAAATTTCATCCTATTACTATTACTCCAGCTTACAAGGTCATCCAGATCTTCCTGTATGATATCCCGGTCTTTCTCTGTATTGGCAATACCTCCCAGCTTTGTGTCATCTGCAAATTTTATTAGCACATTTCCACTTTTTGTGCCAAGGTCTGTTTTAAAAAAAAGATTAAATAAGATTGGTCCCAAAATCGATCCCTGAGGAACTCCACTAGTAACCTCCTTCCAGCCTGACAGTTGATCTTTCAGTATGACCCATTGTAGTCTCCCCTTTAACCAGTTCCTTATCCATCTTTCAATGTTCATATTGATCCCCAGCTTTTCCAATTTAGCTAATAATTTGCCATGTGGAACCGTAATTAATTCTGGCAATTAATTGATCTTTGACTGTTAGTGGTAAATATGCCCAATGGCCTGTGATGGGATGTTGAAGTGGGATCTGAGTTACTACAGAGAATTCTTTCCTGGGTGTTTGTTTGGTGAGTCTTGTCCACATGCTCAGGGTTTTGCTGATCGTCATATTTGGGGTCAGGAAGGAATTTTCCTCCAGGGGAGATTGGCAGAGGCCCTGGGGGGTTTTCCCTTTCTTAAAAATAGGAACTATGTTAGCAATTCTCCAGTCATACGGTACAACCCCTGGGTTTACAGGTTCATTACAAATTCTTGCTAATGGGCTTGCAGTTTCATGTGCCGGTTCCTTTAATATTCTTGGATGAAGATTATCTGGGCCCCTCGATTTAGTCCCTTTTAAGCTGTTTTGAGTTTGACTTCTACCGCGGCTGTGATATTATCTACCTCCATAGCCTCATTCCCATTTGTCATCCTACATTATCCCTAAGCTCCTCATTAAAGACTGAGGCAAAGTATTTGTTTAGATATTGGGCCATGCTTAGGTTATCCTTAACCTCCACTCCATCCTCAGTGTTTAGCGATCCCACTTCTTCTTTCTTTTTCTTTTTCTTTTATATGGCTATAGATCCTTTTACCATTGGTTTTAATTCCATTTGCAAGGTCCAACTCTACATGACTTTTGGCCTTTCTCACTTTATCCCTAGATGTTCTGACCTCAGTAAGGTAGCTTTCCTTGCTGATCACTCCCATTTTCCACTCCTTGTAGGCTTTCTGCTTTTTCTTAATCACCTCTCTGAGATGCTTGCTCATCCAGCTTGGTCTACAATTCCTGCCTATGAATTTTTTCTCTTCTCTTGGGATGCAGGCTTTTGTTAGCTTCTACAACTTTGACTTGAAGTAATTTCAGGCCTCCTCCGCCTTTAGATCCACAAGTTCTTCAGTCCAGTCCAATCCACTTACCTAACTAATTTCCTTAATGTCTTAAAGTTAGCCTTTTTGAAATAAAAAAACCTAGTCACAGATCTATTTTTGTTTATCCTTCCATTTGGTTTTAACTGAATTAGCTCATGATTGCTCGAACCAAGATTGTCCCCTACAATCATTTCTTCTATGAGGTCCTCACTACTCACCAAAACCAAATCTAAAGTGGCATCCCCTCTTGTTGGTTCAGCAACTACTTGGTGAAGGAATCCATCAGCTGTCACTTCCAGGAAAATCTGAGCCCTGTTGTTATTACTGGCACTTGTCCTCCAGTCTCTATCTGGGAAGTTAAAGTCTCCCAGGATCACACAATTCCCATTGGTATTTACTTCATTAAAAATATTAAAGAGGTCTCTATCCATATCCAGATCGGATGCTGGTGGTCTATAGCACACCCCAAGCACTATCCCAGGAGAGGCACTAATGTGATTTTTTTGTCCCGACAGACTCCGTCTTATCGATTCCATCACTTCTTATTTCTTTACAGTCTACCTCATCATTGATATACAATGCTACTCCACCACCTTTGCCTTTATTTCTGTCTTTCCTAAACAGAACATACCCTTCAATACGTGTACTCCAGTCATGACTACTATTCCACCGTGTTTCTGTTTTCCCTATAATATCTGGTTTCACTTCCTGCACCAGTAACTCTATTTCCTCCATTTTGTTACCTAGGCTCCTCGCATTGGTGTATAAACATCTTAATTCTTGCAGTTTGGCTTTGCTCACATTCTTTACCCGATTAGGTACAGACATTCTACCGCCAGTATCGCCTATTAGAATGGTATCTACAGTACCCTTCCTCCATATGTCCATTCTCCTACCCACAGCTGTATCCTTTCTTTCTTCATTTTCTTCCCTCTCAATGTTAAAATCCGGCATGGAGATTACCTGGACATCTCCCAGCCATCTCCCCCAAATACCTAGTTTAAAGTTCTCTTAATCAGTTGTGCCAGCCTCCATCCTAGAAGTCTATTTCCCTCCCTACTCAGGTGAAGTCCATCCCGAGAGAACAGTTCTCTGTCCGTGAATATCTTCCAATGGCCATACATCCCAAACCCTCCTTATAGCACCACTGTCTGAGCCATCTGTTGATTGTCATAATCTTGTCACATCTTTGTTGCCCTTCTCTAGGAACAGACAGAATCCAGATCACCTGAGCCTCGATTTCCTTAAGCGTCTTCCCCACCCTGGCATAGTCTCCCTTGATACGTTCCAGCAAGAATCTAGCTATATCATTCCTTCCCACATGAAGGACAATCAATGGATTTTTTCCCGCTCCCGTTAGGATCCTCTTCAGCCTCAGATCCACATCCCATATCTTAGCACCCGGCAGACAGCACACCATTCTGTTCTCTGGATCAGCTCTGATTACAGGCCTGTCTGTCCTTCTCAGTAAGGAGTCCTCAGTCACGTAGACCTGCCTTTTCCTGGTGATGGTGCGATTCTCTAGTCTATCCCCTGTTCCTTCTGGCTGCAAGTCCTCTTGATTCCTATTCTCCCTTGCAATCTTCTGCAACCCATCCTGTATCCTCCTGGGGCTGATTTTTGGTGGTGTTACCTCCATTGACTCTTCCCCGCATCCTATAGGACTAGCTGCTTGTCTCTTCTTCCTTGCCCTCTCACCTTCAGTGGCCACCTGCTGTGCCCTTTCTTCATTTTCCAACTCTGCAAACTTGTTCCTGAGCTCTATTTCTCCTTCACTGGCTCACCTTTTCCTCTGCCTGGTTCTTTTAGTCACATGCTTCCAATGTCCACTTTCCTCACTCAGCAGTCTCCCCTCAGAGTTCTTTGGTCCTGCTTCCATCTGCAAGTCTGAGCTTTTACCTTCAGCCTCCTTGTGTCTTTGCTCCATCATCTGCTCGAACCCCCTTCTAAACTCAACCAGAGTTTCCACCTGCATCTCCAATCCTTGGATCTTTTCTTTCATCAGCTCTATCAGGCGGCACTTCATGCAGATGAAACTCTTTATTCAGGTACCCCCTCCAGGATCATGTACATGCAGCTTCCACATCCAGTCATCTTCATTGTGTCTTCCACTGCTTGGGTCACTACCACTGCTGCCTCTGTATCTGTCATAGCTTTCCCACCTAAATCCTGTAAGTCCGAGAAACATAAACCAAACCAAAACACCACCACCCACAGCAAAACAAACCCCCAGTGAGCACAAAAACACAGCACTACAGACTCCCTTCACTAGCCTGTCTGTTCCTCTGCCTGTTTCTCTTAGTCTTCCCCCAAACTCCCACCCTGAGTCCCCTGTTTACAGCTCTGTTTGCTGGCTCCTTTGCTGCTGCAGCTGTCTGTGTCACTTGTGTGACTTTGGAAGTCACTTAGTCTCTGCCTCCATTTTGTTATCTGTAAAATGAGGATAGTGATGTTTAGCTGTCTTTGTAAAGCAATGAGAGAGTTATGGATTAACAGCATTATATTAATCCTAAATATTATTCTGTTGCACAACTTCTCTCCTCATTCATCACTTATAGGTAATGCCACCCACCTGTGGAATTCAGAGATGGTCCGTTGATGGAGGCCCCAGAACTAAACCCACTCTTCAGCTCACACCATCAGATTTTCTGTCTCACAGGGATAGAACAAATTAGCAGTTCAGTTTCTGCTAACCTTCTTGTTTTGTAACATTAATTTGTATTTTTTTGTGTGTGTGGTAGTAACTTACTTCATTTCCCTCTCCTGAGGCAAGGAATCATTGGAGTAGTGGGGCTCTAACCAGTACTGGATTTACCGTGGCGCCATAGCACCAGGCCCAAGCTCAGAAAGGGGCCCGTAACACTTGCTTCATCCCCTCTGCAGAAACGGAGCCTCAGCGCAGCCTGGATCCAGCATGGGAGCTGAGACCCCATGGGGCCCTGGGAGATGTAGCTTCTTGGCCAGCTCCCTGGCTAGAGAGCCTGCCCTGGAGCACGGAAGGAACTACATTTCCCAGCATTCCCTTGACCACTATCAGCAGGAAAGGGAGGGGGGAGAGCTGAGAGATTCCATGCGGTGCAGCTTGCTGTGAATGGAGAACTGGCTGCTAGAAGGAGGTGGCAGTGTGAATGGGGAGCAAGTATGCCCAAGGAGTAGAAGGCTTTGGCCCAGATAGCACCCTCAAAAGACTTCCCTAGACTGGCTTAGGGATGCTGGTGTGACCTTGCCTGGCTTCCCCAAAAGAAGGAACTGGGTGGACTAAATGGACAGTGCACCCCTCTATCTGAAGCCTAGCAAGGGAGGTATGTGGATCCCGCTAGAAGTTAAAATGAAAAGTAAGGGAGGGGTGGCTCTACTAGAGAACCTGGGCAGCTTCAGATACAGTACAGGAGGATTTCCACTTCTGAGCCATGAAAATAGACATTGACTTTTTCCTTTCCAGATGTATCTAATATTCAGAAAGGGAATCTAGCACGTGCCTTCCAGATTTGAACACCCTCAAAATTCAGGAGTGCTCAAGCTCAATTTGGGCAACTATTACTTCATTTCTCCCAAATCAAATATGCTGATCCACTGTAATTTGCTGTAGAAAAAGTAGGATAAAATTGAGCAACAAATGCTGGGGTCTTCCCAGTGCTAACTAGGACTGGAATTGCTATTTTCAACAGCCATTACCATTTTTTTTTTTTTTTTTAGTTTTGTTTGTTTAAAAGGAAAAGGGTGATATTGCACTGGCAAATTTCCCATAGAAACAAAGAATGGAACAAAAGAATAATAAAGGCACCTCAACTTTTCCTCATTTATGTAGGTCAGTCTTATAATATGGATCCAGACATCTTCCAATCATACAAGCTGAAAATTGTTCCACTTTACTGCAGTTCTGTAACCATGCGGAAACCAGTCCTGTCTGTTCTGTGCACATCTAAATTCTTACTGAATTCAGAAGTGCCTTGCCTTTGTGACCATACTGCCTGATATTTTCAGCCCATTTTAACTAATGTTAAACTAAAATGTTGCATTTAAAAAATTTCATAAATGTTGGGAACCTAAGATTGGTGAAGCAGTAGCTCCGCCATTGAAATACAGCCACAGCTTCAGAAGAGGACTTGCTACCAGGAGATCCCCGGCACCACCAAAATGTGGACACACTGCACAGCAATTTCAAAGCCTCAGCTATAGCCATTCAGTCCAAAAGTTTTTCCTGTACTTCATTAAATAGAGCCTATTGCATGACAAATATATGGCTCATCGTGTGGGGTCTGATCCTTGCTTGAAGTGAGATGTCTAGAGTTCTGTCTTGATCAGACTAATTTGAGACAAGATCAGTGGGCTCAGAATTCTGTCTACAAGGAATCACACCCAGCAATACCAATCAATCATCATAAGTAGATACTTTACGCATCTAAATTTGCAGGCAAAGATCTGTTCTGGGAAACATTAGAGAATTAGCAGTTGAGATTGCTGAGGTGCCTTGATAGTCACTTTCAAAGCGAGCATAGCTATACATTGGTTGCTGCCAGCACCAAGACTATCAAAGAAACTGTTTCCCTAGCAAAGAGAAGAATCTGAAGCAGAAGCTTCTAGGGAATTATTTTCCCAAACCAACAAAATCCTCAGGCTGACAAAAACAAAATCATCCTTTTTGTGTACAAGACTTTTCCTTTGAATCGACCCTCTAAATGCATTCTACAGTTAGTAGAAACAGCAAGGCTCCACTCACAAGTTACATATCTATATCCATTCAGGGACCACATCCCAAAAAGTGCCCTCTCCAAAGAAACAGATTCATTCATAACTGGCCAGATGCTGGAAGGGGTTCATATCTACCAGCTGTTCAAAATCAGGAAGAACTGTTTGAACCCAGTGCAAAGAATTACTCACCTACGGGGCAATATAGGCATGATTCTTTCCATAATTTTACCACCATAGTAAAGGTATACAGAGATCCAACCCTTCATCACATTAGTCACCTGCTGGCAGTGATCATCCATATCTAATTATCTCCAGTTCTAACATTGCTGGTGCCATGCAGCAGTACCATCTCTTAAATGGTGTTTCTCAAAATCTGCCTCCTGAAATTCCTTATGAGGACAGAGAACCACACGCATGATCCAGTACAGAATTAGAAATTATTCTCATAGTTTCATAGATTCTAAGGCCAGAAATGACAATTTGGCTAATCTATTCTGTTCTTACCTCATATATTACACAGGTCATAGAATTTCCCTGAAATAATTCCTGTTTGAACTAGAACATTTCTTTGAGGAAAATATCTAATCTTGATTTAAAAATTGCCAGTGATAGCGTATGCACTATGACTCTTGGTATATTGTTCCTGTGATTGATTACCCTCACTATTAAAAATGTGTGTCTTGTTTTCAGACTGAATTTGTGTAGCTTCAACTTCTAGCCATTGGCTCTTGTGATACCTTTGTCTGCTAGACTGAAGAGCCAGTTATCAAATTTGTACACCATGTAGATGCTTATAAACTCTGATGAAGTCACTCCTTAATATTTTCTTTATTAAGCTGAATAGATTGATCTCCTTGAGTCTGTCACTCTTGGGCATATTAACTAATCCTTTAGTCATTCTCATGGCTTTTCTCAGATCACACCTGTATGTCCCTTTGTGGGCAGATAAGTACAAACATGCTGAAAGCCAACCCATGTTCACTTTAAACTCCTGTATAATGTCTATGGATGCCAGCGTCACAGTGTGGAGAGCATAGTGAGGGCTGGTCTACACTGAAAACTTATCTGCATAGTTACATCTTTAAGGGGTATGAAAAATCCACGTAGCTATGTCAGGCTAACCCCTGTTAGTTGAGATGTTTCTTACCTGATCATTTTCTGCTAGCATGCTCTGACCTCATTCAGCCTACCCTTGTAGTTTGGAAAATATAGTTGAACAAATTGAATTTTTTTTCTAAAGATGACATGAACACAATTGCCTAAAGGTTAATTAATACAGTGTATCACGTTGTTGTCTTAACACTAAGAATTGGTTGCTTGAGAGTTAATACAGCTTTGAAGAACTCTCTCTTGGTGGCCTGACCTGAAAAGTGGGACTCTAGTTCTGGAGCCTCCAGCAACAGTGTTGGACTGCCTCCTGATTCCACAGATGGAGGCATTACCTATGAATGAGGAGAGAAGCTCCTTACAGAATTATCAGGTAAGAAATTTCTCATTATGGTTATGACAAATTATCCTACCAGTGCAGGATTATTCACTCCAATATATTTTCTAGTACACCACTACCCCGATATAACGCGACCCGATATAACATGAATTCGGACATAACGCGGTAAAGCAGTGCTCCCGGGGGGGCGGAGCTGCGCACTCCGGTATATCAAAGCAAGTTCAATATAATGCAGTTTCACTTATAACGTGATAAGATTTTTTTGGCTCCCAAGGACAGCATTATATCGAGGTAGAGGTGTATGTTGTCCAGTCTAGTTTTAAAAATCTCCGGGGATATGGTGTCCATTACTTCATAGGGGAGAATGTACTACATCATAGGCCTTGTTTGCATGAGAAAGTTGCATTATGTAATTAAGAGGTCTGAATCCACACTGCTGTGTGTGCACCAATTTCAGCTACTTTGCCTGTAAAGCACTGTTTCCATGCTGTGCTGCTCTGTAGTGATGCGTGTGTGTTGTATTGTGGGTAGATACCTCAGCAGCAGTGTTTACTGCTGGTATGAAGTTCTCTACATTCAAAGTAACTTTCTCAGAATATTGAGGAATATGTATTAAAGCCCATAGTAATTGTGGAATTTGGAGTCAAATTCCTCACAATCCCTTCCCGCTGTGTCCAAAAAATTGCTTGGTTGGGGAATACTTGAATCTTCCATGGCTAGACTAATGTGAGTTTTTTCAAAGCCACTGAAATATGTTTGAAAAATGATCTACAAGTCTGGAAGCCAGCATTTCAGACTTCTCATGAAAAAGAAACCTTTATTGATAATACTCAAACAAAACAAAACCAACCAGAAGAACCTCTTCCCTTCAAAGGATACTGCAGGATATCCAAGGTGCTCATGATACAGGCATATACTTTTCTTATAAGCACCCTTGGACTTGTAAAGAATTGACCACATAATATATTTCTTTAAAAAGAAGAAACAGCCACTGGTCCAACTCCTGGTACTGGTGTGGAGTGTGGGATACAAGAGCTACCTTAATATGTAGCCTGTTACATGCACCATTCCAATGCTTGGTATGTCTTTTCAATAACCGATTTGTGCATTACAAGTACATACCCTCAGTTGCATTTTATAACCTGTATAACTCAGATGTCTTTTTATCTATGATAAATGTATTAAATCCTGTAAATTCCACATCTGCTCAGGGCAATGTCCAAATTGTGATGAAATGCCTTGGCCAGTGAGAGATCATGATAAACAGGATTTTGATGTGATGTGTGTTTTTACCATATGTTTCCAGCTGCTTTCATGCCATTTTGTGCCTGGCCACATGATGTTTGTGAGAGGTGGGGAGCCTAACCAGTGTCAGGATGTAGTGGATAATGGGATGAGGATGGTTGTTTTTGTTTGCTTTGTTTTAGAGACCAATCTATTGGGGAGGGGAAAGAATGGAGGCAGGGAAAATAGGGATATTTCTGCCCTTTCCTGTAGCTAAATTCACCTGATTACGAAGATATGGCATTATGCAGTCAGCATCTAGAAGGTGGTGCCTGGGACTCATCAAAACCCAGGCCAATGGGGCATATTGATTAAAATGACATTTACAAGATGAGTTCCCCTCATCAGCATTGTCTGTTGCTGCTGAGCTGTCTAATGTCTCAAGGAAGCCCTAGTTATTTAGGGGACTTGGCATCCTCTCTGGTCCAGGGATGTTCAGACCCCTACCATTTTGGCTTGCTTGCAGCCCCCAATGAGACTGTGGAGTATAAGCAGGGATTATCATATCCTGCTGTTCAGAATAGACCCATATGTAATATGAGCTGCCATACAGCTGTGTTATACAGGTTTTTATCACAGCTTCTTGTCTTTGCTTCAGCACAGGAAATTGCCCCGGGAGTAACCAAGTCCTTCATTTGTTGTGATGGCTGCAATTAAATCTTAGCGCTTTTGTAGAGAGGAGTCTGGATGTGCTCCTCTCCCAAGAGGATAAGAGAGTGTCGAACCTCTCTATGGCACTGCACAGAAACACAAACCTTAGTAGTGGCAGCAGCTTCAGGATCTGTGCTCTTGCACCAAAAAGCAAGTCCAAAATAGAGACTTTTGGACTCTCAGATGTGTCCTTTAAATAGAAGGAGGACATCTAGTCCAGATTACCGTGAAGCAGTGGAGTACAGACAGGTGCCAGACAGGTCTCTTCAGATCTGAACCAATGCAGTATCACATAGCAATGAGGAAGACTAAATTAATCAGTGTAGTTATATCAGAATGGCAGTGCAGCCATACTGCCTTTACACCAACATATCTCCGACAGAAATAGAGGTAGGTAGATTCAAAAGGAGTGGACGGGAAATGTTTCCAGTGCAACTTTTTGGTGTAAACAACCTCAGGCATTTGATGTCAGGAAGATTCTCCTACTATTTACCAACAGTGTAAGTTTTCCCTTTTTCCGTCTTTCTTATATCCTATTACTGTTAGTTATACCCCACTATGCAGCCCCAAATAATTCTGCTCTTTCCTTGGTGTTTACACCTTTCAAATAATTGTAGATGTAATTATATCACTGAGGAAGAGCAGTATACCATCACTAGGTTATTTATAAGTTTTACTTTTCTTCTCCTCTGCAGAGCACTCTGACACCATGATAGGTGTTATATAAAAACCTAAATAGCCAATTCCGTAGCAGGATTATATTCTGTCAGTACTGACAGCTGCAGTGTATTCGCTTTCCTTAGATAATTTTCTGAGCTAAGAAGCATGAAATGAAGTTTTTGACTTCTGATCTTAATTTCTCCAAATTGAGAGTTTCGTAACTAATATGTCTGTCTCACAGAAGAAATGAAGGTCATTTGAAGTCACAAGTTCTCTATAATGGATTTTAGGTGAGAAAATTCCGTATGGTGAGTGTACCACAGATGGTGGCAGTGTTGATAGGTGATGGAAAGGCTGGCAGTCAGATTGAGGTGGTTTTTCCTGTATTCAGTAGCCAATAATGAATGAGTGTGTCAGATTTCAAGAGCGTATCTCACTGGGGATATGGAAATTAACCACAAGTCATTCATTTACCTTGGTTCGAACACCTACATTCCACTGACAATTATACAATAGAATATATCTATTCTAGGCTCCTCCTTGTAAATCAAACTTTCATCCACATTTGAGTACTGAGTGTTAACATGGGCTAATTCAGTGTGTCTAATCAGAATAAATTGGTTGTCTTTTTATCTAATCTGTTCACTCTTTAGGAAAAAGTGGACTCCCAGCATGCTCATGGATTGCAGGAGCTGGAATTTATCCGGGGACATAGTGACACAGAAGCAGCAAGACTGTGTGTAGACCAGTGGCTAAAAATGCCAGGTATTTAATTAGAAAGGGTGGGAATTTAAAATATGGCACTCACAACTGTTGAACAATGAATACTCATAAGAGCAGTGAATATTGCTCCAGTAAAATGAAGTCAAAGAACTATCGGCAACATGTGTTTTACACCACTTTTATTTCAGCCAATATTGGTTTCTAAATGTTATATTACACAGTAAATCACCCAGTTATTGCATTAACAATGTCAGCAATGAACAGATACATGACTCCCCAGAGATCCTCCAATACCAATTTTGTGCAGTGTGGCATTTAAAATTTCTCTTACAGTGGTTGCTGTAAGAATTCTCTCAAATGCTTTTGCAGCCAGTTAACTTTAATATGTTCCCAGTGGTAAGAATACTGCGGTAACATAGCTACTTGCAAAGGCAGAATGGTTGCATGGAAAACTTTATATTGTGTGATTGTCACTAGTAGGAGACCCAATAGGGAAATATTTGTCTCTATATAAATGTAAGTGTTGGTAAGTACACTTCAGACACAAGGAAGTTCAAAGGAGATTTCAAAGAGCAACGCTACTAAATCATATGGTGTAGATTGAATAGAGGTTAGCTTTATGCAGTGTAGAAATAACATTTTTCTCATAACAATTGAAAAATGTAAAACTAATCTTCTAAGTAGTGGGATTAGGAAAACCTTAAAGAGATCAAACTTCCTCTTGTGCAGCTTGACTAGTTTATATTGTATTGCCAGTATAATCTGGGCCTTGGATATTTGATTTAAAAAAAGAAAAGTCGTCTGAAATATAATCAAAATTGTATGTACTTACGTATTTTGCTCTACAATCTAGGTCTCAAACCAGGCACCATTAACATGGGAAGAAAAGCTGTGCCCCACAGAACCGGCCAAACACCAATCAACAGCAATCCCATTTTATGTCCTGTAATGCACTGCAACAGAAAGTTTGATAATGGTCATCTTCTGTTAGGTCACCTGAAAAGGTAAGGACATTAATCATAGATCAGAATAAAGAACACCACTGACCCGTCTTAATTCTAGGGCACTGTGCTTTACGTTGCATCAAATTTCTGTCGTCCTGCCCTGTAATCCCAATGTTCCTTGGGGAAGGAGGATGTCAATATATTATTACAGATGTTATGCAGACTTGATCCAAGGAACTTTCCAGTACAGTAACTCCTCACTTAATGTTGTAGTTATGGTCCTGAGAAATGCTACTTTAAGTGAAACGATATTAAGCGAATCCAATTTCTCCATAAGATTTAATGTAAATGGGAGGGTTAGGTTCCAGGGAATTATTTTTTTTTTTGCCAGCCAAAAGGCATTATATACATTTTAAACAATTTGTAACTAAGCAATTTAATACTATGCTGAGGGGGGAGGGGGAGAAGAGTAGTGTGTACGTGCTGTGTGTTTACAAACATACTGTACATACAGTACATTACTACAGTTGGGAGGTGCCCCTGCCTTACCCTACACAGGCACAGCCCACTGGCACTGGAGATGAGGCAGCAAGAAGGCTGAGTGTGCTGTAGGCTAGGGGAAGCACATTGCACAGCAACGGCAGCTTTCCCTACTCTGCAAGCATCAGAGATGGGGGGGAGGGGTCAACCCTCAGCACACCCACTCTCCCCCTTCTCCCAAGCCTCCATCCTTGACCTGCCTCTTCTCCCCCCCCACCTCTTCCCCCTTTACTTCCCATGCTGTATCCTGGCTCCTCCCCTCCCTTCTAAACGCTACAAGCAAGCTGATTGCTGCTGGCAGGAGGAGCCTGCATGCGGAGTCCTCCTTCCCCCTCCCTCCTGCCTGGGGCAATCAGTTGGCTTATGGTGTTTAGGGGGCAGGAGGGAGTGCGGAGGAGCGAAGACTGGTTGCGCTGGTTCCCCTTCCCTCCCCCTAGCCTTCTGCCTAGGGCAATCAGCTGGCTTGCAGTGATGGGGAGGGAAGGGGGAGCCCGTGTGCCGAGTCCTCACTCCTCTCCCCTCCCTCCTGCCCCTGAAATGCCGCAAGCCAGCTGATTGCCATGGGCGGGGGAGAAGGGGAAAAGTGCTGATCCGCGAGGTCTGCTGGCATGCGGGAGGCACTGGGCGGGGAGAGGGGACTTAGGGAGATTGCTAGCTGTGGAGAAAGCAGGCAACCAAACAACGTAAGAATGGAGCATTGCACAACTTTAAATGAGTATGTTCCCTAATTGGTCAACAACGAAACAGTGTTACCCGGGGCGACTTAAAGTGAGGAGTTACTGTATTTCTTTCTGCAGTTGTATTAAAATTCAAAATGGGGGTTTCTTCCCCTGGTTAAGCACTTCTGTTTTTTCCCTCTCCAATTGACCATTAAAGTGAAGATACTTCCATTGTGACCACATCTTTGACAAACATTTGAATTGACATGGCCAATATTAAATGAAGCTATATATTAAAATGTCTTGTCATGTTCACTGCTTTAATGGAAAGTCAGTAGTGTTGGATTGTGGTTTTGCCTGATTCTTCAAATATTACATCACACAATAAATCTTTTCTCTCAAAACCCCCTGTTATGTTACTTACAGAGTGGGCTAATGATGTTGCTTATTTTTTCTTTTATAGGTTTGATCATTCTCCATGTGACCCAGCAATTACACTGCATGGACCTCCAACTAATGCTGTTGCCTGTGTGGTATGCTGCAAAAGATTTGTCACCTCACAGCAGTATAGTGATCACCTTTTATCTAAGGCAAGAACTTATGGATAGGTATTCACCTGACCTGAATATTATGTAGGACTTAGAAAAATTATAACTACAGACAATCTTGCATTTTAACCTACCTTTGCCTCTGATTCACTGAACCTTCCTAACTTACAGAATTTTTATTGTGATGGTGTTGCTTAGAGTTCAAATTATCCTGAAAACATTTCTGTATATATTGCCATAAAACTTAACAATTAAGTTGTGATTTTCATTTCAAGTGTGATGTAAAAATTGGTTCACCTGGCTTGAAAACTTTTTTCCTGCCCCATCTTTCCTGATGCTGACAGTACAGACTAGTGAGGGAAGGAGAAGAAGCAGACTGCTAAAAAGGAGGGAAAACAATGGAAAAGAGAAGCAACTATGGTGATTCTGACATTATCTATCCTTACTCCACTGATACCTCCATGGACCACCACTAATTGATCTTTGTATCCCACTAGATTGGGCCTTGAACTCAATTTGGTCTGCGGAAGGAAGGGAATTCCAAAGAATTCATGAGTATTAATTTTTTACTGAATGTAAGTCAATTGGCTTGTTACATGAGGAAAAACTAAGCAAGTCATTTATCCCAGTCTTTCTCCCACACTCCTTTTATTGATTTATTCATTTATTCAAATTATCTTCGCACTCAGGAGCCCTAGTCATGGATCAGGAGACTTTGTGCTAGATACTCTAAAAACAGAAAAAACACAGTCCAGCATAGTGAAGGGGGTGCGTGACTCACCAGCAGAATGAACAGTGTGAAGATGCCAAAGGTCATGTTAGTTCCACAATATTTTATTTTTTAGAAGGGGATCAGAAAAATGGAAAAGGGCAGGCAGGGAGGACAGGAGAAGTGGACATGGGCAGAATGAAGCTGAGGTGATGTGACTGTGAGGGAGGGGAGGGTTGGAGCCAAGAGCCAGTCAACACAGGGTAAAGGAAATCCAGTCAAAACCGGAGAAAGTTCTCCAAGGACCAACAGTCCTGGCTTTGGCTGATATTTGCCCCTGCCAGCTAGAAACACTGGCCATTGTTACAAAGCAGTTCTATCTTTCGCCTGGACAGCCCTTGCTCTGAAGAGTTGGGTCTTCAGCTAAATGTAACAAAATCCATGTTGATTCCATAAAGAAGATAAAGGGGCTTCTTTGGACACTTTGACAGACAGCGACTATCTTCTCTTAGACAGGTTTGTAACCTTGTCAGATTTGCTACAGACAATTCAGGGGAGTCCACGGACCGCTGCAAGGAAATGTCTTCAGCTCCTGGGACACATGACCCACATGCGAGGGAACACCTCTGTTGCTTTTTGGCTCAGAATGATCTATTCTTCTCTCAGAGATATTTTGGACAGACAGGTGACAGTTCTTCTACAGGTGAGGAACTCCCTGCATTGGTGGAAATATCAACTCAACATCTGTGCGAGTGTTCCCTTCTTCTGCCCAACTCCATCACTGACTTGAACAACAGATGCATCACTGTTGGGGTGGGGAGCTCATCTCAGTGCTCTTGTGACTTAGGTCAGATGAACAACTCAGGACATCTCCACATCAATTTGTTTGAGCTCAGGGCTGTCAGGAACAACTGCCTCCATTTCCTACATCATCATGGTGAATCAATCAGAGTCATGACGGTCAACATATCCTGTGTGTTGTGTATCAAAAACAGGGAGGAGATTGCCCTCTCTGAGCACCGAAGCTATGGAACTGGTGCATAGCTCATCAGATCCAAATTTCAGTAGTCTACCTCCAAGGCATTCAGAATAGCACAGCCAGTGTTCTCAGCAGGCACTTCTCACAGGACTACAATTGGACCTAGGCTCAAGCCCTTCAAAAAGCAGGGGGTCTTCCAGAGTTGGGTCTCTATGCAACCTCCAGGAACAAGTGTCCTCTTTTTGGCTCAGGAGAAAGTCTGAGCTGCTGTTTTTGTGGGGGATTCCTTCTGTCCTGGAAGCAGAGTGTGTTCTTTGCATTCTCTCCGACTCAGCTAGGTTGGATCTATAAGCAGAAACCAGTGTGATACCCTTACCTGCTTCACCTTTGTGTACATCCACTTCTCAAGACCACTGCTTATCACCTGTCAAAGGATGTGGGTCACGTGCTTCACCCCAATCTAGGAGTTCTCCAGCATTGGGTGTGGCTCTTTGATAGTTTGCAGGGTTAAAATCCTTTTCCTCTGAAGAAGTGCAACAAGAGTTATTGAATACTAGAAAAATGTCAGCCTGTACTACTTCCCTTCAGAAACAGGAGATTCTCCCATTGATGCTGTCATTGCCACTTCCTGCCTGGATCTATGCCTCTTTCAGTCATACTGGATTATCTGTCTGATGAATCTGAAGAAATCAGGGTTATTAGCTCAATTAAGGTCCATTTGGCTGCAATATCAGCTTTTCATCTGATATAGAGTGGTTTTCCATATTTGTTCATCCTGTATCGTGTAGGTTTGTTAAGGGTGTCAGGAATCTCCACCACCAGACTAGAGACTCCACCCTGATCTGGGACCTCAACCTGACACTCAACTACAAATGTATGGCAACATGCTCTCTACTCCATTTGTCTGTGAAGACAGCTTTTTCAATAGCCATTATGTCAGCTGTAGAGTTAGGGAGATTAGTGTCTTGATTCCAGTTTTCCACCCCCTCCTCCCTTGTACAGAATGTTTCAAGAATAATGCTGCATTATGCCTACATCCTAAATTATTACCTAAGGCTTTCTCGGAGTTCCACCTTAACCAATCTATTCATCTATCGATGTTTTTCGTGAAGCCACACAATTCTGCAGGGGTCCTGTTTTCGTACTCTGGATGTTAGAAGGGTGCTGGCCTTCTACTTGGATAAGACTAAGTAATTTTGAATGTCACCCAGGCTGTTCATCTCCTTCGCAAATAGATTCAAGGGAGCCACGATTTCTGCTCAGACACTTTCGAGATAGTTATCTTGATGTATTGCTATTTATTCTGAATCTGCCGGAGTTCTTCCTTCTCTAAGCATGATAGCACATCGTATCAAGTCACAAACAACATCCACAGCATTACTTAAGAATGTACCAAAACTTGGCCAAATTATGATCCTTCAATTTTTTTTTCTGCCATTCTAGATACCAGTTGCACAGGCATGCTTTGCTCAGGTTTGCAAGGACTGAACAGGATTTTCCTTGCTCCTCCCAGCCACCTAGAATCACTGTGATGCCAGATACAGGAACTCAAACTGGGGAGACACTCTTTCTTGTCCACTCAGTGCCCCCTGTTGCCTAGGCAGCATGCAATGGGAGCAGCTTTATGCAGATCTGGAGCGGTGAGGGAAAAGGGTTGCCTGAGCAACCTTAATTTGGTCCCCTTGTGCATTTTGATAACTCCCTTTAATTACGTGATCAGAAGCCCTGCTTCATTCAGTGCAGAGAACGGATGGTGCTCAGGGAGTAATTCTGGGTTGTGTAGTGAATGAGGTTTTTCGTAGAACTCCTTTTTCGTTTGTTGCAAAAGTTGGAAGATGTGTAGTTACTGAGGCAAGGGATTCTGGGACGAGACAGGGTGGTATTGTGGGTTTATGCAGATGCATCCTACCTGGGAGAACTGGATTTTTTTCCCCATCTCTACCACACCAAAATTTTCATAGAGTGGTCACTAATTGTGTTGTCCTTATTTTCTGAGTGACCAACATGAGATTCTGGGGCCAGTTTAGAAGAAATGCCCACAATGCCAACTAAATTAAAGGGAGCTATACCTTAAATATATGAAGTACTATAAAAATGCTAAGTAGTGAAAAATCAAGCCCTGTGCATCTCAAAGTGAGCACCCAAAATTAGTTGTAATTTCTGACAATTTTGCCTTTAATCTCTGTGCCTTAGTACCCCACTCCATCTGTGAAATGGGAATAATATCTTCCTACCTCACAAGGATTTCATGAAAGCAAATTCATTAATGTTAGTGAAACATTCATGGTTAATGAGTGCTATGGAAAAGACCATGAGGAAATCAATAATTCGGTAGTGAGTACTAGATTTGAATAGTGTGCAATAAAAATGGAACAATGAGGATGAAACAAAATTTTGTATAGCTTTCAGAGAGCATCCTCTATCCTGTGCACTGAATGTTGTAGAGGTCCGAGTGAAGGGAGGAATAATATGATCATGTAATTAGAGACTATGTTATAATGCACAATGGGGCAGGCTTAAGGTTGAATAACCAACCTTAATTCTGGTGCTTCCTAACTTTTGAATGCTTGAGTTTGCAACTGTAACTTTTTTTCACCATAGATTTTTTTTTAATATAAATCATATAATATTTACACAATAATATGACTTCACAAAAAAAGTAAAGTCAAAGCAAACTTTTAACTCATTGCCTCAAGTTTCCATTGAATTCATAATCTCACCTGGACTGCAGTATGGAGACTATAACTCTGTTCAAAGTTTTTTAGAAAGTTTAATAAAAGTATAAAGAATCTCTAATATGCATTAAAATATGTGTGTTTATTAAATGCAAAATAAATATTTTTATAATTAGGTTGATTCTTTTACTAACCAGATTAGTTTTATTTTTCAGATAAATGAAAAAGATGATGGGCATAAAAGAAATCTTCTTCCACAGCTTATTCAGTGCTTTGCATGTCCATACTGCTTCCTCCTTTTCAGCATAAGAGATGAATGCCTGCAGCATATGTCTGGAAAGAATCACTTCCTTCAGGTTTTTAAATTGAGTGGTATGTTGTAATTTGAATGTAGCATCTTTTTTAGGTCTTTTTGATAATGCATCTATGCCATGTGAGCGATTGTGTTTTCAGCTTTGAATTAAAGAAAAAACATTTATTTCTTTCAATATGTCTGAAATTGAGGAAAAGATACACAAACTGTGTAGATTTACCAGGTTATCTTCATTTGAGATTAATGTTTTGTTAATATGTTGTTCTATTCTGATAGAGATTGTATAAAAAGGCCTAGAATTCCGTATTTCTGTGTCTCTCCCTGATTTTCATATCAAATTTGCTCCATTTTAAATACAATTTTTTTTTTTCTAACCAGCAGACCTTCCAAAATAAGGCTGGGCTCTAAAAGTCAAGCTGGATTTTGTCCTAGTCACACACCACCAGTAACAAAGTTTAGCAGGCCATATCAGACCCTCAGTGATATCTGTGAAACTCCATTGTCTTAGGTATGCTTGCAGAGGTGTAAAGATTGGAACTTAGGCATCAGTTATGTTGATGCACAAGAAATGATTCGGTTATCCATTCAATGTGTCCAAGTTCTAACACAAGGAATAAGAAGTAAGCACTTATTTTGTGACAAAATAAATGAATAAGAATCTGAATATACGAATGGAGAGTTGACTAGTTGAATAAGAAGTCACCATATTAATATAGCTATTTTTCATGGTAGAACTGCACTTTAAGGTTCATATGGTCATAAGGAATCCATTGTGATTTGGTACAGTCACCTGTTTCATAATCTTACCACTCAACAATGAAGCTGTTGACTGACTCATGATATGTATTCTAAATCTAACGGGCCTGTGTGAGGCCCATGAGAGCTGCAGCTGTTTATCACCTCTGAAAATCAGGCCTCCCGTCTTCAAATTTGTTTTTTTACTGTTCTTTAACTGCCATGAAAAGACCAATAATGTAAAGAGGAGACAATATCCTTCATCAGATACAATCCAACTTTAAATATTTAAATACATAAATGCTTGACTACTCAGCTTCTTTCTTTGAATTTATATATCTTTGTAGTTAATAATAGCAATATTGGCCTCCATGTCAGGCAGTTAATGCTTCTGGACCTGGCCTCAGCTGCCAGAAAATGCTCTTCTCACTGGTTGTTACTACTTAAATATATGAAAGGTGAACTGCAAGGGGAAAAACGATCGCCTTTGTTGCCTCTTTGATGTATGAAAATCTTTGTGGCCATCATTATAAACTATTCCTATTCGTTTTATATTAGAAACTATTATTTTCATTCTGTACGCTGGCAACATGTTAGACTTTGTGCTCATATTCACCAATCCTCCTGCCCCATAATGTTTAAAATCTAAGAAGGAAGTACTATGAAAGATGGGAGAGATGGAGGCAATCAAAACATGTAAAAGCTTGTTAAATGTATTATGGCGTATTTTTTTCCCTACACATTATATACCTTTTTTTTGTTAAAATGCATTAATAAGGGCAGGAGGGGAGTTGATAAGGTCCTTGATGAGAGCAGCAAGAAGCTTGAATTTGAAAAGGGTTGGAGAGGGAGCAAGTGGTGGAATTTAAATGGGATGAGGTGACATGGTCATAATGATTGGCAAGGAACGTATTGTTAATAGCTGTGTTCTAAGAGATAAAATACTACATGTTGACTTTGAAATATGTGGCTTCATTTTATACCATCTCATATTGCAGATGAAAGTGGAACACCGCTTCCTTTATCTTTCCCATCATATGCAAAGAAACTTCTTATAGCTTTATGTAAAGAGGTCCCATTCCAAGTGAAGTGCACGTCCTGCCACCAGAAGTTACGTTCGCATATGGAGCTAACAGCTCACTTCAGGTTTGTGAGAGTCTATTGTCTATATACAATGAACTTGACTGCATAGATATGTATTGTTTCTCTGAGGTTTTTAAATATCTAGTAACCCAGTACAGTAGTTAGGCATCAAACTCCTCACAAATTCCACCTTTTTCCTCATTTTCCCCAGATAATTGAATGGGATGATGGTGGATTGTGTTTCAGTCACTGCTAATGCCTGGGGTGATGCAGGGAATACCATAGGGCCATTAAAATGTTATAAGTATTTGAGGTTGTGATTCTAATAGTTTTAGATCTGGAAAACACATACTGTATTTTTAAATGGGTCACAGGCTAACTGTTATGTACAATTTAAATTAAAATCATAGTAAGATTGTGGCACTATATATAAGTGCTTCACTGAGTAATATGTGTTCCCAGCCAGAGAGCATACGCAAGATACAGGTACAAGATGGGACAGTCTTTCAAGAAAGGAGACTCAAAAGAGGGTTATTGGTAAGGGAGAAGTAGAAAGGAAGTGTTCCTGGAAAAGTCGGTTTTAAGGAGGGGACTTGTTTGACAGCAAATGGAAGGCTGTTCGAAACACAGAGGGTGGCATAGCTGAAGTCATGAAGGAGGGCAAGGGAGCCATAAGAGAGGATTTGAAAGAGCGTAAGGGACACATGGAGCAACTGGAGGAAAGGAGAACAGTGATGTAAGTGAGAGCACGACTGTACAGGACCTTGGTGGTGGGGAGGAGATGGTGCTTGAATGTAGGTTAGAAGAGGAGAAGCTAACAAGAGGATTCTGTGTGGGAAGACATGTAAGAGGGTCAGAATTACTTAAAAGGAAAGATTTTAGCTGAGGCGTTTTGGATACATTATGAGAGAGAATGTTCAGAAAAAGAAAGGCCTGAAAGGTTACAGTAGTCCAAGTGAGAGAGAGAATAAGGCGAACAGGAGTCTAGTAGTATGTAGAATGGAGTTTGGTGCATCTTCTACAGTCCAAACCAGGGGTGGGCAAACTACAGCCCACAGGCCGGATCTAGGCTGTCAGGGCTTTTGATCCGGCCTGTGGGATTGCCATGCCCATGGCACTGTAGGCCCTGTGCCGCTCCCAGAAGCAGCTGAAAGCACATCCCTGCAGCCCTGGAGAACCACGGCCAATGGGAGCTTTGGGGGAGGTACCTACATGTGAGGGGCAAAGCGCAGAGCCTTCTTGCCGCGCCCCCCCCCCCCACCATTCCCACCAGGGGCCACAGGAACGTGATGCTGGCCGCTTCTCGGAGCGGCACGGGGCCAGGGCAGACAGGGAGCCTGTCTTAGTTCCGCTACTGCCCTGGAGCCACTCCAGGTAAGCGGTGCCGGGCTGGAGCCTGCACCTCAAACCACTCCAGCACCCTGCACCCCAACCCCCTGCCACACCCTGTACCCCTCCTGCACCCCAACCCCCTGCCCTGAGCCCCCTCCTGCACTGTGCACCCCCTCCTGCACCCCAACCCTCTGCCCTGAGCCTCCTCATACACCCTGCACCCCTCCTCTGCCCCAAGCCCTCGCACTGAGCCCCTTCCTGCACACTGCACCCCCCCCACACCCCGCATTCCCTCCTGCAACCAAACCCCCTGCCCTGGCCCTACGTTCATGGCCCTGCATGCAATTTCCCCACCTAGATGTGGCCCTTGGGCCAAAAAGTTTGTCCACCCTGGTCTAAACAGCTGTCTTGCTGCAGGAGTTCTTAGAAATGTCCTAACCCTTCACTACGGAGTCTACAGTCTGTCTTCTATCCCTCCCGACACCCACAAAGTTATCTCACAAAAATGGGTTTTTAGCCCACAGTAAGACTTGTCTTTGCCACCACTGCCTAGTATTGAGTGCTATTCATGCTGCTCATACAGCTGGATCAGTTGAATTCCGTGGCTGATGTACTGCTTCCTTTTCCGAGGGTTAATCAGAAAAAGGAGAATATGGGTCACTTATGTAAAAATAGCAATGCACAAACTGGCCTAACAGTCATGGAGCTTCTGGGGAGAGGAGAGCTGTGTGGAATTCCCACCCTATAAATCTAAAGTGGGTATAGTTTAGGGAGATGATCCCACCACTTCCTCCTGCCAGGCAATGAGATGGTATTATTATTCATTTCCCCACTCCAAATTCCTCTCACTTCCAGAAGAAGCTAGAGTGGGAAAAGACCCTTCCAACATAGCATTCAGGAGAAAGGATTTGCCCCCAAGCAGTAGCAAGGAGAGCGAAACTCTCATAATCAAGTGAGTTATTCTATCCCAGACAAGCTGCCATCCCTCTTCAGTTTACCAAACATTCACCTCCAACAAAATGAGAAGCATACTTAACCCAGTGCCACTGAATGCAAGTGACTCTCCTTTGAGCTTGAGTCTTTCCCCTCCTACTGTGGGCCTAAGCTCCCCTGGCGTGGATACAAGAGAGAGTATGCCATTCTCAAGCCTATTGAGGCATTAAAAATGTATAATGAGATGCTTTTAAAGTACCCACTAGATGTAGAATATTCAGTGGGCATCTTTCTCTATGTACCATGTGACAGGTTGGATCACAGAAACCCACTTGGAAGCTGCCACCCGATGTGCCCAGACTACTTCTACCCCTGCTTTCCCTGCCAGCTCAGGACACCAGTACCCTGTCTTGCTGAGCTAGACACTCCCCGTCTACTCCAACAAAGACCCAACTTGCCCCAAAGCTGCAGATTTACCCGAAAGGAGCTAACAGAAGTGTTCCTGTCTTTAACACTCAGATACCCAACTCCCAGTGGGGTCTAAACCCAAATAAATCCATTTTACCCTGTATAAAGCTTATAGAGCTTATAGAGGGTAAACTCATAAATTGTTCACCCTCTATAACACTGATAGAGATGCACAGTTGTTTGCTCCCCCAGGTATTAACACATACTCTGAGTTAATAAGTAAAAAGTGATTTTATTAAATACAGAAAGTAGGATTTAAGTGGTTCCAAGTAGTAACAGACAGAACAAACTAAGTCACCAAGCAAAATAAAATAAAATGCGCAAATTTATGTCTAATCAAACTGAATACAGATAAGATCCTCACCAGTTCCAGAATGCTCACTTTTACAGACTAATCTCCTTTTAGCCTAGGTCCAGCAATCAGTCACACCCCTTGCAGTCAGTGCCCTTTGTTCCAGTTTCTTCCAAGTATCCTGGGGGGTGGAGAGGCTCCTTCTTTAGCCAGATCAAGACCAAATGGAGAGGTCTCCCAGGGGTTTAAATAGACTTTCTCTTGTGGGTGGAGACCCTCTCCTCACTCCTATGCAAAGTCCAGCTCTAAGATGGAGTTTAGGAGTCACCTGGGCAAGTCACATGTCCATGCATGACTCACATTTTTTATAGGTAACATCCATTGTTTACATGCTACCTTGAATGTCCTCAAGTAGACTTCTTATGTGGATTGGAATATTCCAAGATCCATTGTTCTCTAAGTGTGTCTTGCTTAGGTACATAATTTCAACATTCCTTTCTCCAGGAACTGACCAAATGCTCTACTAAGGTTATTTAGAAATCAAGCCGGTACACAGCCAACATTCATAACTTTGAATACAAAAATGATACATGCATAGAAATAGGATTAATACGTTCTGTTGATCATAACCTTCGAGATTTATGCTACATATGCCATGTAATATAATACTTTCTAAAAAAGCATATTTTCATAAAACCTTATGGGATGGTATCACATACCACACCTACCACAGCTTAGTACTGATGTAATATAAACGGTAAATTATATCAGTTTTTTAAGTCTGGGGGAACTTATCTGGAATGAGCACTTCATTTTCTATAATGTGTAGTGACTTTTACAAAAAATAACTGGTAGGCATTGTACAGTTTGATGAGCAACTGGGCCTGTTAATATGCATTTAAAAAGAGCAGTATTTCCCTGTGCAGTGTAGTTGTATCTGTGCCATTTCCAGGATATTAGAGAGACTAGATATGTGAGGTAATATCTTTTATTGGAGCAGCTGCTGTTGGTGATCGAGACAAGCTTTTGAGCTACACAGAGCTCTTCTTCAGGTCCGGGAAAGGTATTCCCAGCGTCATCCTCAAAGGAAACCTACACAATGCTTTCAAAAGATGAGTCTTGGAGCTTAAATTCATTACTTTGCTAGACACTAAAAATCATGGACTGAAGAGAGACACTGGATTTATGGCTTATTACAAGCAATCTGTAACCCACTAACCCCTACTTTTATGTTATGACTGCGGAGATGTTAACAGGCCACTCTTCTGTGAATGGTCCCTTAGAACAGTAGTTCTCAGCCGGGTGTATGTGTACCCCTGGAGGTATGCAGAGGTCTTCCAGTGGGTACATCAACTCATCTAGATATTTGCCTAGTTTTACAACAGGATACATAAAAAGTACTGGCAAAGTCTGTAAAAACTAAAATTTCATACAGGTAATGAATTGTTTATACTGCTTTTTATACTTATATGCTGAAATATAAGTACCATATTTATATTCAGATTGATTTATTTTATAATTATATGGTAAAATGAGAAAGTAAGCAATTTGTCAGTAATAGTGTGCTATGACACTTTTGCATTCTTATATCTGATTTTGTAAGTCAGTAGTTTTTAAGTGAGGTGAAACTTGGGGGTATGCAAGACAAATCAGACTCCTGAAAGGGGTACAGTAGTCTTGAAAGGTTGAGAACCACTGCCTTAGCATATGAGCTAACTGGGTATGCTAAACAATCTGTTCCACCTTACATTTTGCTGTGAAACTGAGAGTACCTTTCCCAGACCTGAGGAAGAGCTCTGTGTGGCTCAAAAGTTTCTCTCTCGCCAACATAGGTTGGTCCAATAAAAGATATTACCTCACCCACTCTCTAGTATTTCCTTAGTAATTTATGTAGTTAGTGGAGCGAGATGTCTGTTTAGTGTTTTAAAGGATCACTTTGTAGGTATATTTGTAAAGTTTGGAATATTTAAACCTGTGAATGTGTCATTTTTATATCCAATTTAGAACTCGTTGTCGTAATGCTGGTCCTGTATCACTGTCGGAAAAGAGCATCTCCCAGGTTGCAGAAATATTTAAAGCAAAAGGTCACTGTCAAAACTGTGACAAACTCTTTGTAGATGAAAGCCAGATCAACCAGCATAGCCACGCAACTCAACACAAAGTTAAAATTATTACTACAATGGAAGCGTCCATCTTGATGTTTTGCCATATTAATGAAAGAAATAAAAACCCATCTCAGTTGAGGCAGATTATAAATCAGTCAAGATCTTCACTCCTTAAGAGACCATTGACTTTGAGTGAGCCTGTCTGTAAAAATGAGTCTGCCATTTCAAAACGGAAAAAAGATTTAGAAGAAACAAATCAAGAGTCTGGAGTAAGCCTACATCAAGACAATACAGGCAAAATAAAAGCCTGGTTCTGTGAATGCCTTCTGAAGTTTTCTACTGAAGAGTCAGTTGAAAAGCACATTTTGTCAGCAAATAGAATCTGTCACAAGTGTGGTGTATGTGGGAAGCTTGCTGAAAACTCAAGCATCATCCGTCTGCATATGAGTCGGTTCCACGGAGGAGCACACTTAACTAACTTCCTTTTCTGGTGCCGGGCATGCAGTACAGACCTACTCAGAGAAGAGAACATTATGGCACATGTGACCGAATTTCATGGTGGACATTCTTACTATTATGAACAGGAAACTCTAGAGAATGAGCCTATGGCATCCTCTTCTGACACACTGCGCAATATGTCTATTAAATGGAAAGAGCGTCTTCCTAGCCCTGTGGATCAGTCCCTTGAGAGAAGTCCTATTTTAGGAAAATGGCAATGCTGCATTTGTGAGGAAATGTTTGAGTCTGAAGACAGTGTTAAACAACATTGTATGTCTTTAGGAAGCCATCAGTTTCACAGGTATTGCTGTGGCTTGTGCAAAAAGCATTTTCACAAAGTGGAAACACTATACCGACACTGCCAAGAGCAGCACAGTCATGAGATACAGGTTAAATATTTTTGTGGCCTTTGTGGTGATCTCTTTTTCGATGTTGAGGAAGAATTTCTAATCCACTATAAGAGTTTCCATAGCACAGATTACATATATGTGTCTGAAGAGTCAATAAAAAATAAAGACGACATTACACTATTAGAAAAAGGTGACTTTCTAACCTGTGGCTGCCGGGAAGAGTACATCTCCAGAATAAACAGAAAGGAAGATCACCGGAACTGTCAGAAAACCCTACTGGAAAAAGGCAATCTGTGGTTTCGCTGCTGCTTCTGTTCAGCAACGGCACAGAATTTCACAGACTTGAATGACCATCTCAGCAAAAGTCACACCCCAAGGAAAAGCCATGAAGAGATGTATGTTGTGAGATGTGGTGCATGCAACAAAAATTTCCACGATATTGTGAGTGCTCATCAACACTATCATGATAAACACTGCTTCTTGCAAAAGCCTGATATAACACATTTCAGATCAGAATCAGAAAGCAAAGTCTTCAGCTTTACAGCCAGTGGTGCTTGCGTGAACAAGAAGCCTGATAAACTAAAGTTTCCAGCAAATGTAACTAAAGTTCAAAAAAAGTCAGAATCTCTTTCTCTAAAGAGAGAAGAAGATAGAAGGAAAGAAAGAAGTGAGAATAAAGCATGTTCTGAAGAGCATGGTGAAGAAGGTATGTAGAAATTATGGCTTTAGTTTGTTCTTTAATGCACAATAGGAAAATACGGTTGTAATATGCTCATAAAGAAATTATTCAACGGAACATGTCAATATACCATGCGCCTATATCCAGTCTGTACATATGAAATAATGAAAACTTAGTTATATGTTTAAAGTTGTAATTTTAGTGAGTTTCTAGTGCTAAATCCCGAGAACTAAAATTGAACTTTTTATTATTAAATGCTTTATAAAATCTGTTTGCATTGTACAAACAACAAATAATTTACCAAGACTCTGTGGACCATGCATAACATGGAATTCTGTACTGACCACGGGAATTAGCTGGAACTGGACAGCAGTCTTCAGATGCTGCTCTTCCTCCTCTTTTTCTACTCTCAATCACCCTTTCTATGAAGGGAGAAAGACAGTCTAGTAGTAGGTAAAGTCAAAGCTAGGGAAAATCACGTGGAAGCTGTGACAACCACATAGCAAGAGGAGGTAGCTTTTGACTCCAAAATGGATGCCATTCAGGAAAAGCATTCCTTCTACCCAACCTGGTATACATAAGCAGCCACTTGTAACCTGCACCACTACTCTATCCTGCCTACTATTAAGTGGTGTTTTAAAATAAGCAAACAGCTGGTGTCCCAGTGGGAGATGCCTTTGGAGAGACTTGTGCCCAGATTCGCTCATTATCAGATAAAAAGGGACTTGGGAGCACTTGATATCACTTAAAAATTCCCTGTCATCATGAAAAGACCAACAGTAAAGGCATCCAAACAGATTCCTATCAAAATCCTCCCTTTCGCTAAGGCAAATTGTTGCAATGTGGAGTCCTCACTGGGAATAGAAGTCTCTGGAAGACCAGGGTGGGTAAAGAAAGGTCTCCTATGAGAATACAAAGTGTATGTGTATGTATGTAAGAGAGATTTTTCTGTTTTCTTTATACGTACGTGTGTGTGTGTGTGTTTCAGTCTCATGTGCACTCACGTACATTGATGCTGGGTATCACAGTTTATTATTAAGGTTGCCTCAATGCTTTCTATTAAGACTGATTTCATTTGCTTATAACTTTTGCCAGACTATAATCATTTTCACTGAAATTTTCTGTACAGATTGTTTGCCTCGGGCTGAATTTTTCTGACAAATTATTCTGTAACTGTTTCCGAGAATGAAGCTAGGGAAAAGTAGTTTATGGCCATATTAAAAAGTGCTGGCAAACTTTTCTTTAAACTGCCCTCATGCTTTTGAGCAGAGACTTGAAATGTAGCCAGAGGGTGACCTTTTTGTCAGGAATTTGCCTTTTTCTGTCCCCATGAAAATCTATCCAAATTTAGACAATTTATAAGCCATTGCACATGCTCAGTCAACACTTGATACTGGGTCAGAGCTAAAATCCCCAGAGATTATTTGCACCGAGCATGCTCCAGCACAGAGCTGAAGATTGATAAGCAGCATTTCCTGGCTGCTCCACTCCATGATGAGTCCATGTCCTGGCACCTGAATTAAGAGCAGGAGACTCCCTTGCTGGATCCATGCAGTGTGAAGGAGGAAGTCACCTGAATCAAATGCAGAGAGGAGAAGAGCTGGATCTGAGGATGAAAAGTTGTAAATGAGACAAGAAGCCTCTAGGGGAGAGAAGACTCATACTGGGAGCCAGGGAGGGAAATACAGGGATGGGAGAACAAGGGGAATTTTCGGACTAGCTGGGGAAAAAGGCTGGAACTAGGAACCAATGGGTGAGACACAAGCAAGATAGGTCTGATGAGGAGCCATAGTGTGGAGTGGGACCTGGGACTGGCTGGGCTAAGTGATTGGAACAAGTACACAGTGGGAGTGGGGGACGCTGAAGCTGGATGAAGAGTTTATGGAGGGAGACTGGGACTGGAGGCCAGTGGGGACAGTGAACACGGGTGTGGTGGTGGGTCAGGGAAAAGAGAGATCAGATAAGAAGCCAGGATAGGTGACTTGGGACTGGCTAGGCAAGAGAGAGGAAGGGGAAAAAAAAGATCTGGATGGTGGTGGGGACAGGGTGTGGCTTGGCAAGGAGACTGGAATACAGAGTCCAGATGGTGAAACTAGGATGGACTGGACAGGAGACTGAACCTGTGATGGGAAGCCTGAGGAGTAACATGGATTGGCTAGGTGAGGAGACTGGGTCTGAGACAAGGAGCCAAGAGTGGGAAGAGACAGGACTGGGACAGGAACAAGTTGGAGGGAACTGGGCAGAAAGGGTCAAGCTTAAGGGAAAGAGGTATAAAAGTCTGTGCCCCTTGGAGCACACTCCCCTGCAGAGCCTGGCGTGGAACCCAAGATTCCAGAGTTTCTCCTTTCCTCAGCTTGTCAGCAAATATCAGTAAAACCTGTTGGCAAAGTCTGTGTCATCTCCCTCTAGTAGCTGATCCACATAGAGAATGAAAACCTACTACAGCTGTCAGTTATTCTGTTAACTTATGTGTCAGAAGTCTGTGCGGTGGACTTTAAGGTTCCAACTTGATGGCCCATGTGGGTGTCAAGATGAAGCCACATGATAGAATTTGGTTTTGCGGGTTTTTAATTAGCTTTTTGTGGGTGATTTCCTGTGGTAAAGGGACGTTATTAAGGTTGCAAAGTTAAGCACTGAAACATTAGGAAATGCTAGAATTAAGGCTATTGCAACCTTTGTTGGGCCCGCTTGTGTGTGTTCATTATGATAAGGTCCTTTATTACATGATCACGCACTGTGCTTGACTTTCCAATCATAAAAATGATCCTTTAATGTAGGTTTTTGTGTGTCATAACTTGACACAACTTACATTATTAACTGCCTGGGTTTTTCTTTGCCCGCTAAAATGCACATTCTGTAAATGCATGTTAGATATTTTGTTATAATATGACCAACACTCCCTGTTCATATGCCATGTCTTTGCTGATCATGGAGTTGGCCAGTTCTTAAAAATTAATTTCATTTTAATGTGTTGTGTTGTAAATTCTAAAACTAAATTGGATGATCAACAGCTTAAATGTCTTGTAGGAAGATTGATAGAGCATAAAAAGGATATCTTTTATGCTTTGTGAACAAAGTTCCATCTTGAACTAATAGTTATAGTTATTACATGCATCAGTTATAGAATCCTGAGTGTGGTTCTCTGCCTAGTAAATTTACAGATTACTAGAAGTTTCCTCAAGTGGTTAAAAAAATTGCTATGAAAATAATTACATTTGGTGATCATACTATATTTTATAGTTTTAGGAGTTATTGCTTAGAATTTCTTACAGAATAGCAAATTATGTGGATTTCTTTTGAAAGCACAAATGAGCTTGGAGATGTACAGGTTGAATAAAAATTGAGGTGAATTTAAAATATATATTCTTATCCATTTGAAGACCGTGAACTGCCAGATTTTGACTATCTGCGCACCATGACTCACATCGTGCTGGTGGACTTAGACAACTGGGGAAGGTTTTTCATTCATCTGCCAGCCAACCTGAACCAAGGGACATTTGTCTGGGGCTTTCAAGGTAAAAGTTATCTAAGAAAATAGCACAGAGGGCTTAACAGAAACCCATATAAATACACTAACAGCATCCTAGAACCAGACTGGGCAAAGAACAGGATCCTCGTAGTCCAAAGTGGACTTCCTATTGCATCAACATGGTGTTTACGAGGCAGTCACCTATAGAAAACTAAGATGATGGGTTTTAAAATACTAACACGCAAACCCACTTAATAAAGAGCATTGCTGCCTGTTAGCTAGAGAACTTCCTTAAGAGAAAACGTAAATGTTAGCTAACCCTCTCATACTGGAAGTTTGACTTCTGTGTTTGACTTAATTGTGTAGCAGAGAACTGTGAAAGGAATGATAAAGAAAATGGTTTGTGGGATCCATCTTGTTCATTTCCACAATTCAAACTTACCAGTAAGGGAGCTCTTGACTCACAGCATTGCATACTTGTAACTTTCTTAAAATATTTAAACTTTTCTTGTACTCAAGTTCGTGGTTGTGAAAACTCCAGAATATGTGGATTTATGTGAGACATAAACTAATATCTGATAGATACCCCAAATATATTAGGCATATTTTGACTGTACATATTATATAGTAACTATAGTTAGGTCCCTTATTATATCTAATATATTAATAAATTCTTGTGGAAACCTCTGATTATGACCCTCAGATACGTTGGGTTAAACACTTTTTATATTGGGATGCAGCCTTTGATGCAAGATGTACCTATTTATGCTTATGGAAACTATATTCAGACTTTCTTCATTTCTGATCTGAGAAGATAACTCTTACAAAAACTAATATTAGAGGCACCATACAGATATAGTTTACCTCATAATCAACCTCTTTTAGAAATATAGAATGGTATTTAGTTTTATACAATGTTTAGTCAAAAAATAAGATGTTCCATTTTTCAAACCTATTGGTTTGTTTTGTCATTTTCCTTTCCTTGAACTGTTTGACTGCTGTTGCTTATGATGATGTGGTGGCATGCATCTTTTATCCTTTGTTGCTTAGGAGGAAACAGTAATTGGAAACCTCCAGAACAGTGCAAAATCTTTAATTACCTTAACAAGATTGGATGTTTCTTCCTTCATCCACGCTGTGGTACCAGAAGAGAAGCAGCAGATTTTGCACTCTGCATGCATGTAAGTCATTGCTCTATCAATTTTTGTGGTTTATTTTTTTTTGTTGGTGATAAGGTGCATGGGGATGGTATATTTGTGTATAGTAAAGTACATTATAAAACAGTCATGATGACAATTGCCATAATAAAACTTCAGATGAGAAGAACAGATTGTGGATCTGACCAGAGAAAAAGGGAAATGCATTATAAATATAATGCTTAAAGGGGGACTTCTTCTGCAGAGGAGTTTTCTGTTTCAAAAGACTACCTGGTAATTGAATGTTTAGTTTAATGTCTCCCTCACCCCCACATAGGCTGGCCGTCTGGATGAGCACCTGCCCAAACAAATTCCTTTCACCATTCTCTCTGGAGACAAAAGCTTTCTAGAACTGGAGGATCAGTTTAAGAAGACTCAGCGAACAGCTCATATCCTAAACCCTCATGACATCGATGGAGATATGATGTGTGCCTTACTAAACAGCATTTCAGATACTACAAAAGGTAGTACATAAACAATTAGTAGAATCCAACCAATAAAAGAAAGACATTACTGCTGATAGCAATGGCTATTCTGTTATCCATAGTGTTTCTTTAGTTAGCGTTCTTATTTAATGAATTGATCTACAGCTAAAATTGTATTTTTCACTAATGATTCTTAACTGGGAGGCATGAACAATGTGGAAAGAAATAGTTCAACATATCCTAGAGACTGGAATTATGGACAAAAAATAAAATTACTCAACTGGGAAAAACACACACACTAATACATCTGGAGGGAAATGGTCTGGGATACAGATAACGGACTGGTAACACTGCCGATTATTAAGGTTGCCCAATGCTTCCCATTATAAGACTCTGTTTTCAGTTACATATTACTTTGCCAAACTTTAACCATTTGGGCTTAAATTGTACGTTCTGGGTGTAGGCTGCAGGCAGAATACTTCTGGAAAATTTCAGCCAAAACAATTTAGCTGTTTGCAAATGAAACTAGGGGAAAATATTTTACCCATGTTTAAAAAAAAAACAAAAAAAATTCTTGAGACCTTTTTCTTCGAAATGCTTTTGGCAGAGACTTGATATTTGGCTGGGGAGTGGCTGTTGTGGTTAGGAATGTGCCTTTAGCTGTCCATGTGAAAATCCACCCAAATTTGGCCAAATTATAAGCCTTTGAAAAAATTTCAGTTGACACATGGTCAGTAGACTTTTATCACCTATGACTTCCAAAGATTCACTCGGTCCTCTCACAGCGCTTGTGCTGAACTGAATGCACATGCAGCATTCCCACTGAGGAATTAGGAATGATTTCTCTAGTCCAGGGCTATGAAGGCTCAGAAGGACTTTAACTGTATTTGCTGCTTCTAGCTCCTCTGGGCCAGGGGGCACTGGGGCTCTGGAAATGAGAGAGCCTTTCTCTCCTTTGCTCTGTGACCTCCTGTTAGCATCCATGGAACAGGAATCCATCCAATTTGAATGCAGAGGGGACAAAATTGGATCAGTGTGAAGAGAGGAGAGAAACTGGGAGTTTGGAGGGAGAACCTGGTACTGGTTGGTGAGGGGAGTCTGGAACTCCATTGAGCTTGGAAACTGGGACTAGGAGTCTGTGGGCAGGTAGGACTTGTAGCCAGTTGGTTGTGGAGGAGGAAATACAGAGATCAGACAAAGAGGTGGGTAACTAGGACACACTGATCAAAGACTGGGAAAAGGAGCCAGGAAGGGGTGAGGTGGAAGACTGAGATTGGATGAGGAGCCAAAGGAGTGAGGCTGGGGGGGTGGGCATTGCTTTGAGGGGAAGGAGACTGATAGGACATGCTTGTACAACTTGAGTTTGAGAATAGTTCTGGGGTGTTTTGTTTGAATGGGCCTACGTTACCAAGCAGTCCAGATCATTATATATGAATGCCCTGCCACAACTCCACTAATCTTTGTCATGCTGAAATTTTATCAGCAGTGATTTTATATTTACTTCCAGATCATTAATGAAAATGTGGCATAGCATTGGGTCTAATGCAGATCCCTGTGCAACTTCAATAGAAACACCCACATTCTGTGATGATTCACCATTGACTTCTTTTTGAGCTGTCAGTTATCCAATTCCTAATCCATTTAATGTGTGCTTTGTTACTTAAGTAAGTTATTAAGTATTAAGTTAACTTAATACTTGATAACTTAATCACAATGTTGTGGTGTACTAAATCAAATACCTTACAAAAGTCTAAATTTATTCCATCTACACTGTAACCTTGATTGACGAAACTTGTAATCTCATCAAAGAATGAAATCGGGTTTGTTTGGCAAGACTGATTTTTTTCCCCCCATAAAATAACGTTGACTGGCATTAATTACGCTTCTCTCCATTAATTCTTTATTAATCAAATCCAGTATCGGCTTTTTCATTATTTTGCTCAGGATTGATGTGAAATTAGCCCACCTACTTACAAGGGTCATCCCGCTTACCCTTTTTGAACATTTGACACATTTGAACATTCCAGCATTCTGGAATTCCCCTGGTATTCCAAGATGTATTAAAAATTAACATCAGTAAGTCAGAGATCTCCTCAGCCATCTCTTCTGATTCTTGGGTACAAGCTAACAGTACCTGCTTAGTTTAAAACGTTTATCTCTAATAGATGTTGTCTAATGGACTGGAAAGTTCTTCACCCTCATGTAATACCGGTATATCATCCTGTTTCTTTTCAACTACAAAACAGAAATATTTATCGAACATTTCTGCCTTGTCTCATCATTAACAATTTTACTGTCTTCCTCTAGTAATGGTTCTATATCATTGCTATGATTTCTTTTGTTCATAGCAATGTACTTTTTAAAACAGCTTATTGGCCTTAGCCCTGCAAGTCAGAGATATTTACCCTGATGTCTTGAGCTTCCTTTCTCAATTTTTTTGCAGTTCAAAACAATTGATATAAATGAGACGTTACCTTCCCCTTTTTTCCATTTGTTATTAAATATTCCTGTATTTCTAATTGCTGCCTTCACTTTGCTACTGAACCAGGATGGGCTTTTAGCCAAAGTTTTTCTCTTGGTTGTGGAATTTTGGCTCTTTATCCCTCTAATAAACTCTCTTTAGATAATTCCATTTTCATTCAAAGGTTTCTAAGTTTTTCCTCCCAGTTAAATCAAGATAGCAATAAACGCCAACAAGAAAACCCTCTCATGCTATAACAATGTCCAGCTGGTGCAGGAGGATTCCTATTCAGCAGCTATGTCTGTCAGTCTACAGAGACATCTGGTGGCTCAACTGGAGTATTGCTGAAGTAATGAGGTTTTTGTGTGTGTGTTGTTTTGACAAGAAGCAGCTATGGACTCATGAATACATTTGTCCCATATCTCCTTTCTCTGAGGGCCTCATATTTCAATACCCTGTGACATTGCTTCCCCTTGGAACAGCCGTAGCAGGTAGGATTGTATCACAGGAGATAGAAATTTTGCGGAGAGGTGCATCAGTGGGGAGGGTGGCTAAAAAGGAGAGAACAAATGTGGTGCCAGCTTTCTTTTTCATTTGTCTTTATAATTAACTTTTTGGCACTAATAGTAGGGATTTCCAACAATGCTTAGCAACAGAAAGTCTTTCTGACTAACTTCAGAACATCCAGTTTAATCAAGTCAAACACCTACAGTTTTCTAGAACAGTGGTCTCCAAACTTTTTTGATCACGCATCCCTATCAGTAAAATTTTTTTGAGCACGCGCCCCCTGCCACACCAACTCTAACATTTTTGCCAAAGCGCAAAAAAAAAAGCCGCTCAGACTCCCGCCCGAATTGACAAAGCAAAAATAAATAAAGCACTCCTGCACACACCCCACTTTGGAGACCACTGTTCTAGAAAACCTTCTCATGACTTATAATTTCTCTTTCAAACGTGAAAAAAATCTTTTAGTAACTGGGCTGGGTTATTAAGACACTACTACAAAAATATTCTCATTCCATTCCTTTGATTGTGTATTAAAAAATTTGCATAATTATAGGGGAGTAACAGACAACTAGGAATAATAATCTCAATGTGGTGTTGTAATTCTATAACCCTGTTATAAACTTGTTCAAAGAATTGAATCCACAAGGAATATTACACATCCAAAGTAACCCAAATATTTTTCATACAGTAACGTCTTTGTTGTCCTGCTCAAGGGTAGCTGTTTAAAGTGTTTATTGATGTGAGTAATAGAGTTCTACCTTCCTAAGTTTGGGCTGTTCGTATTTTTTAATTATCTTGTTTTTCATCAGCCTAGGTTAGCAGCTGCCAAATCAAATTTTCCTTGAAGAGCAGGGAGTTGAGGGAAACAAAGGATATGTTGGCTCCTAAATTCATGAAAACGCTTAAATGACTAAAGAAGGCAATTAAAAGACCGAAGGCCCTTGTCCTTCAGATAGCTATGCAGCTTCATCTCCTGCATTTCAAAACCTAGAACATGCTGGGGGGAGTTTGAAAACTGTTGTCAAAAAATTATACTGTAAATGTCTGCTGAAATAACTAGTTAAATATAGGAAATTAGTTAAATATTTTCAAAAGCTAAAAGGTTTAACAACATTGAGAGAGGGTGCTCTCCCTTTAGAGGTCTGAACTATTCCTTTTTAAATACCTTTTCTCTAAAGGTGAGTGATGTGTAATCAATCCACACTTCTGGATTCATATTCATCATATGACTTCTTTTTACTATTTATGTTAAAAATAACTCGTGTTGTGCGATAACGTCCATTGCACTCACCGGGCAAGATATATTCCCTGCTCCAGAGAACACAATCTGTTTAAACATTTTTTGGCATGTAGATGCTCTACATAAATTAGGAAACACTGGTTTAGATACAAAAGTGTAAAAAACCAAAAATAACTCTTCCCCACCAAACCCCTCTTCCCAAAATGTCTCCCCTTCCTTATCTTATAATGCTTCTTAAGTTAAGTAAGTCTCAGTAACTCTTCCAGGAGGAAGGGCTGCTTCACCTACATTATTGATGGAAGGCTGTTAGGGAAGGCTGAAATGTCATTGCTATGGTAATGTTATCCAGGCTACTAAAGGATTACAGTGGCTCAGTGCTTCTATTCTTGGAGCTCTGATGTTATCAGCACTAGCTGATAGTGCACGCTGCTAATTCAACAGACCTCAGTGTTGCTCGTAAAGGAAGACCATAGGCACAGTTTAGTGACAGAGGCACTTGGACAGGTTTACTGCCCACAGGGCATAGTCCCAGCATCACATAGAAGCTACAAGTACACTATCACATAGGTGCCCAAGGCAAGGAGGAGCTCAGCAGCGGGAATTTCTGCTGTCCCCTCGGCCACACAAAAAGTTAAGGCGAGGTACCCTGACATTTATAGACTGAGACAAACAACTTATGTACTGTATTACCTTAGGTGTTTCTTGACATCTGCTTTTTACCTCTCCTTGTGCCTTGCTCCAGATGTCTCGGGCAAAACATTTCTTATTCATCACTTCTGTCAAACCCTCTTATCTTGTGTTAGGTCAGGATGTACCTGTGCTAATCTTTTGGAATGTGTTTACATGCATACCCAGTATCTGTTGCTTCTAAGGAGTGCCTCTGTTTTATCAATGCTAGCAGTACCCTTGTCAAATGTATGTATCAGTCTGTAAGAATCTGCTCTAATACATGGCCTGATTTTGGTTCACAGCATGGCCTGACTTTGACTATGTTTCAGGCCTAAGGTCTTGCACAAGGTCTCGTGCTCCATGCTGTCCCTCTCTCTCTCAACCTGTCCTAGGTAAAAAGGCATGTATTGCCATGTGAAGGCAACTAGATTGATGCTCATCCTAATCTTTAGGATTCCAGCCTTTTTGATTAATCCAGTTTTCACGTCTCTGTTGATCTCAACTGCTTATAGTGGCATTCATAGAGAATAAAACCATTTCTGAGATATCTTGACTCTTGCCCATGAGAAAACAGGATGCTCAATGGACCTGGAGGTTGATAGAGAACAAGTGTAGCACATGAATGCTGGTGTGATATTTGTCAGTCTTCTCTGCCTAGAAGGCAAGCTGCTGTGTGTAGAACTAAGTGAAGTTGCTGCATGACCTTCTGTAAAATAAGAGTTCATGGCAACAGTAGGAGCTCAGGTCTGGGATTGTAAAACAGCAGTAAGCGTTGTGTAGAAGCCGGCTATACAGAAAAAATTCTCTGGTCAGACTCTGAGGACAGATGATGTCTCTTAGTTGTGGTGTCAGAACAGTAGCAGGCAATCAGACAAACTTCCTGTGCTGCATTTATTCCAGTTAAGGGTAAATTTTCTCCCATTGGTAGTCCAGTCTGTCACCTTCCTTCATTTGTGTTAGATAATCACGGGGGTGATTGCAAGAGAAGGGTATTGCTGCTGCTATTATTTTTATTATTACTTTTTGTTTATTATTTGTATTACCATAGTATGTAGGAGCCCTAGTCATGGACCAGTACCCTGTTTTACTTGGCACTACACAGACACAGAACAAAGACAGTCCTTGCCCTAAAGAGCTTTCAATCTATGAATAAGACAAGAGGCAACAGATGGATGCAGACAGATGGGGGGAGAACAAGTGCATGTCTACACTACAAATTTATGTTGACCTAAGTTAGGTCAGCATACAGCCACTGCAGCAATTAAGTTGCTTTTGCACATCCATGCTCTGCGCCTTGTGGTGCGCCAGGAGCATTTGTACCAATTGTACTGTCGGCGTGGGGCATTGAGGTATGGCTTCTGAAAGCTCCTAACAGTTGATGTAAGCAATGCAGTGTTACACTGCTGCTGCATCAACCTAACTACATCAACACTGACTCTACAGCTCTTGCGGAGGTGGAGTTAAGTCAGCGTAGCGAGGCAAGTTACATCTCTGGGAGTGAAATTTTAGTGTAGACACATAGGTGGGTTGAGGTAAGCTGCCTTGCATCAGCCTAACTCTATAGTGTAGACCAGGCCCAAGGAACAAGAAGACATTATTTGCCTGCATGATAGAATGTGATCTCTGCACACTAGCAGCCTAACCGCTAACAAGTTTTTGTAGGCAGAGATTTGAAGAACATAATGAGGTTGTTTTGTGGGGTCTCTTCCCAAATGTCAGGGATAGCAAGGAAAAAGCATAAAGGTGTTTTGTTTGAAAATTTATCAAGTGAGCAGTAGAGTCTGGCATCATGGGCCAATCGAAGGCAGGAGTCAACATTTTGTTACTGCATTGAGAAATAATATGTAGGGTGGGGATAGGCTGTGATGAGAGCCTTGAAAGCTAAGACACATTTAGGTCTTCTGATTAGTTTTTAATCAATAAACACAAATAAACCTCAGTACAAAAAAATAAATCGGTGTTTATACAATACATACTCGGAAAACACTGAAAACAGTTACTTGTATCTAAGGGCTTGTCTGCACAGAGCAGTAATGCAGATTGCAGGGATAATTGCTCAAGTGCACTAATGTGGTGTTCATTAATCAATCCATATAGACTCTGCCGGTGCGCTTGAAAGCTTCTCTAATGTACTACATTAAAGTGTACTAAGTTTGAAACAGTATATACTATGAGTAATGTATGTAATATACATTATTCATTACAGTATATACAAAGAGAGCCCCCCAAAAAAACTCAATATTTGGATACAACATAAAACTCAAAAATTGCTAAAAATAACACTCCCAAAAGGAAATTAATAAACCCCCTAAAGCAGAAGCCACTATTAATTTGCGATAGGGAAGGGGGAGCTCATTGGAGGGATGTGAAGAAAGGAGTGACATGATCAAAGCAATAGAATAGGAGAATGATCTTTGCAGACGCATTCTGAATGGATATGAGCGGCGCAAGACTGCATTTGTTAAGACCAGAGAAAAGGATGTTACATTAATTGAGATGAGATTATGAGCATCTACATGAAAGTTTTAAATTGGTGTTCCATAGGAAAGGCTGTATCTTAGAGATGTTGTTGTACAGAAAGCACCTGCAAGATTTAGACATAGCCTGGATGTGAGGACCTAAAGGTTCGAGTCAAAAATGATACCTTGGTTACAGGCCAGAGTGACAGACCCGATAGTAGTGGTCCCACAGAAAAAGAGATGGTGTGGGCAGGATTCAAGGGAAAGATTGAACACTGTTACGCTTGAGCTGACAAGTAGACATGCACAAAGAAATGTCAGAGAAAGGCAATTGAGCTTTTAATTTGGACAGAGGGAGACAAGATTGGAGAAGAGAGGTACATCTGCAGGTAGTCAGCATAGAGATGGTAGTTGGATTTGTGAGTAGAGGTTACAGAGAGAGAATTGTAGCAGGAGATTAGAAGGGGGCCAAGCATAGAGAGCCCTGTGTTGAAGAAAGTTGAAGGCGGGGTGTGGAGAATCCACTGAAGGAGCAATTAAAGAGGAGAACTAGGAGAAGGCAGAATCACAGAAGTGAAGGGAGGACAAGATTCCAATAAAAAGAACATGATCGAGGGGAAGGCAGATGGCAAGGTACTTAAAGAAGCAAGTGGGGTCAAGTGTTGGGTTTTTAAGATGGAAGAGATTAAAGCATGCTTGTATTGTAACAGGAAAAATCCAAAGGAGAGCAAGAGGTTAAGGAGAAGAATAAGGGAGGGGATGATGGGATGGGGTCACTGGGGAAAGTGGGGAGGAATTAGAGGAGGAGAGCAGATGAGAAATTTATGAATGTGACAGGAGAATGAGAGAGTTGTAGGAGAGAATAGGGGAAGGAAAGGCAAGCTAAGGTGATGGGAAAGGTTACATTTGGAGAAATTGGTGTGAGAGCCTGTGTGGAGAGAGGGAAGTAGTCAAAGGTTTGAGGAGTGAGTCAAGATGGTAAAAAGGAAGCTGGGATTGCAGGCATGGGCTTCAGTTGGAGAAGTAGAGGTTTTAGTTAAGAAGATGGTAGAACTGAAGGGAAAGAAATCAATTTTGTAGTGGAGGAGGTTAGCCTGGTCATGGGATTTTCACCAGAGTTAATTTTTCGCATGAGGCAGGACTGAAGGAAGCACGTGTTGAGAGTGAGTCAGGACTGGGATTTGGCAAGGAGGACTTTTCAGTGGAAGAGAAGGGCAAAAGAGTCAAGGATGGAGGAGAGTGAAGCATGGAGAGAATCACCAACCATATCAGTGGAAGAGGGGGAATGGAAGAGATGTGCTGAAGCAGAGAAGTCATCAATGATGATGGACTGGCAGGTTGTGGTAAGGCCAAGCTTTTGGGTGGGAGGTGCTGCTGGGTGATGCTGAAAAAGACTAGTTGATGGTGGGAATTACAGAGGGGTAATGGTAACTAGGAAGGGGATGTGGAGCCAGTGGGGGAGTGGGATGGATGTTCTAATGCCGAAGAAGGGTGTGGTGAGAGCCATGGGTGTGTGGTAGATGGACAAGAATAAAAAAACACTGCAGTGGGAGTTATGAATGGCAGATGCTGCTGGTGTACTACTAACATGTCAGTGCTCTGGTATCTCAGCTGGACTACGTTCTCCACCAGGGAGTTCTGAAATCTGAGTAATCAAGGATGAACTAACCTGTTTGATTCCTCCTTCAGACAGCAGGGTGGGAACATCTCAATTTCTGAGCTCCCTACTTATCTAGAAGCTACCTTCCTGTTTGCTACATCTTCCTGTTGTCCTCCACATCTGCATTCCTCCAGCAAGAGCTTCGCAGCACTTGAAGGAATAGGAGGTGGGGGAGATGAGCAGCAGTGTCACTCAGAGGGAGTAGATACAGTACAGTGAAGTGAATTGATAGATGTAATTTACTTGACAGAGTGCATTGGAGGGGATTGAGGTCCTTAATGTAAGGCCTACCCAGCCAAGGAAGCATGTGGTGTCTCCTTTGCTGTGCATTCTCAGTGGTGTGGGGAACAGCAGAGTTTCTAAGCGTATCTGTCTTTGATGAGATCAGTTTTGATTAAAGGTAATTGGTGTTGACATACATAGACTTCTGTAAGGCATTGGACTTGGTACTTCACAACATTTTGATTAAACAAAACTGAAATAATATGAAATTAACATGGCACACACTAAATGGATTAAAAAGTGGCTTACTGATAGGTCTCAAAATATAATTGTAAATGGGATCATCACATAGTAGTTCTGTTTCCAGTCGGTTCCCACAGGAATCATATTTTGGCACTATGCTGTTTTACGTTGTTATCAGTGATCTGAAAGAACACACAAAATCAATCACTGATAAAGTTTGCAGATAACACAAAAATTGAGGGAGTGGTAAATAATGAAGAGAATCACTGATTCAAGGCAATCTGGATTGTTTGGTAAACTTAGTGCAAGCAAACAATATGTGTTTCAATACAGCTAAATGTAAATGTATACATCTAGGAACAAAGAACATATGCCATATTTACAGGAGAGGGGACTCTATCCTGGAAAGCAGGAACTTTGAAAAAGATTTGGAGGTTGTGATGAATAATCAACTCAACAGGAGTTCCCAGTGCGACACTGTGGCCAAAAGCTAATGCGATCCTGGAATGCATAGACGGGAATCTTGAGTAAGAGGAGAGAAGTTATTTTACATGGTTTTGTTACTGATATGACTGCTGCTGGAGTATTGTTTCCAGTTCTGGTACCCACAATTCAAGAAGGATGTTGGTGAATTGGAGAGGGCTCAGAGAAGAACCACAAGAATGATTGAATGATTAGGAAACGTGCCTTACAATGATAGACTCAAAGAACTCAATATATTTGGCTTGACAAAGAGAAAATTATAGGGTGACTTGATTACACTCTACAACTGTGGTTCCCAAACATTAACAGCCTGTGAACCTCTTTCACTAAAATGTCAAGTCTCACAAACCCCCTCCTAAAAATGAATATTTCCAGGGATTTTCTCCTTTACCCAACTATAAATTATAAAAGCAGTGATCTTGGAAATATAGAATTTTGTTTTTATGACATGCTTACTACACACAATTTATTAATGATTATTTATCATTACAGTATTTTTATTACATTATGAATAAAATCTCACTTTCGTAGCTTGTATCATCTTGAATAAGCCTGTTATAGGACAAGACTCCTGTGTTTCATCAAGGAATTATCAGATGTGAAACAGTATGAACGTATTTAAGAAGCCAACTCAGAGTTCCTCCTACTCAAGCATTCAGGTCTTGAGCATTCCAGGCAAACAATGCACGTTACAACAAAGCTTAAACTTGTTCATAATAATTTAAAAAACAACACTAGCTGCCTATTTAACTTTAAAAACAGCAAAAAATATCCACCTCCCTTTCCATCTCTTATAAGTGTCTTGAAGTTTCAGTCTCCTCAGTGTGATAGCTATGCTTGCTTTGATCTGCTTAGCTCTTGGAAGTCCAGGGACTCTGGGATGCTGGCCCTGTGCTGCTCAGGGTCCCTAAGGACAGCTGTGTCTGCCATTAGGGAAATTTTTCCTGAGAACCCCCTGTAACATTTTGCGAACCCCCAGGGGTTCACAAACCCCAATTTGGTAACCACTGTTCTACAAGTACCTACATAGGGAACAAATATTTAATAATTGGCTCTTCTATCTAGCCGAGAAAGGTATAACATGATCCAATGGCTGGAAGCTGAAGCTAGACAAATTCAGACTGGAAATAACGATACATTTTTAACAGTGAAAGTAATTAACCATTGAACAGTTTACCAAGGGTCGTGGTAGATTCTCCATCACTGACCATTTTTAAACCAAGATTTAATGTTTTTTCTAAAAGGTAAGCTCTGGGAATCATTTTGAGGAAATTCTCTGGCCTTCATTATACAGGACATCAGACTAGATCATCAGAATGGTCCCTCTGAACTTTGGAATATGCATATTTAAAATGAGAAATTCAGGAACGTCCTGTGTTTGTCTTAAGTTAAACTTCCTCATCAGCAAGCTATCATTTGCCCATCAGTTTGTGAGGGAGAAGACAGTAATGGCACCACAGTGTATTTATCAAGGCATGAGATGGATTCTTTATTGTTAGAAGCTTTTATATCAAGACTGAACCCTTCTAAAAGCTAGGCCTAATTCAGTTGCAAAGTACTGGGCTCAGTACAGGCAATAGTGAGTGAAATAGGGCCTGTATTATGCCAGAAGTCAGAATGGTTCCTTCTGGCCTTAAAAGCTTGAAATCCATGGAACCAACTGTCATTTACTTTTCTCTGACAAGTGATGAGCTCCATTCTGCAATTTTGTCTTGCGCCTCATGGAAGGTGTTCCTCCCCCCCCCCCCCCCGCATACTTTGTTGTTTCCTACCTACTGCTATTCTTTGATGCCTTTCTAATAGAAAGAACTCTCCTTTCCTTCTGTTCATGGGATAAAACTCTTTCTGTCTCAGGATTTTCTCTGTGACAGCCTTTCAGAATCTGCGCTTTTCCATGCCTGTTCTTTACCAAATACCTGACTCAACCGCTTTAACCTCTGCATTAACTATGCTTGGAAAAAGCCCTTTGTAATTTATTTGCACCAGAAAAAACACAGTTTGAGGTCAGTGCTAGGATATCACTGAGAGCAACCAGCTCCCGGCCTCCTCAGAAGCTCACTGTATAGGCCTCGTAGATTTGAAGGGATCAAATGACTGCCCTGCTAGGAGGTGGAATCCTGCACCAGAACAGTCTAATTCCATACAGTTCAGCTCCACAGTGCTGGTTAGATGTCTTGCAAGTGGTAACTGAACTTCAGATAATCAGAGATCATGTCAGAGATGCTTCAAAGAATCTCAGAATGGCAGAGTTTAACATGTCCCATGTCACATTTGACTCTGATTTGGAGATTAGGTTGGGTTTCTTCCACTAAACTGGAGATCACCTTGCATATCTTGACTGTCCTCAATCTGTGCCAGTTTCTTAGAGCTTTGCAGACACCATTGACCTGTCTTAGTCAATGTGTCAAACCCAGTTCAGAATACCATTTGACTGGTATGTGGTCTATAAAATGTGTGTCTTGTGGCTGATGGGACTGTATGGGTGCTGAATGCACTGAGAAGTTGAGGCACTGAGCTTGCTGGAAGCTCACCTGCCATGGGTTTGCCATTTGTTTTGGAGCAACCTTTTGTTTCCTTGAAGTAGTCTGGATTAGTAATCATGCAAAGATACTTGATGCATTTGGGTTGAGGATTCTCCTCTCACCACATAGTTCGACCGTTTATACCAGAACATGATTCTTTGAGAGACTATTTGCAGAATGTGTGGGAATCGCCATGAGCCTATTTTACAAAGACAGATGGAGAACTACTTATTTGCTCCCAGAGAATAAAGTTTTACTGACCCTATCTTGTGCCAGCGAGGCCTTCATAAGAAAGGTCTTGCCTACATGGGAAAGGTTTGGTTGTTTTTTGTTTTGTTTTTTTTTAATATAATCTAAGGTGTGAATTTAAACCAACATAGTTACACTAGTATAGCCCCCAATGTGGACGCACTTGTTCTGGTACGAGTGGCTTTATTTGGTTTAGTTTGCTGCTTGGGAAGGGGTTTAAGTTAAACTAAACTAAAAGCCACGTTTATACCAAAGTGAGTATCCTCGTAGGGCAGTATAACTAAATGGGTATAACTAGTCAAGCTTTCTCATGTAGACAATTCTAAATGTGCCATGTCCAAACAAAACTACAGATGAACCCTGTCTCTCCTTAGCATGACCCAATTCATATTCCAGAATATAATTATGTGCCTGCAAATACCAATGCACAATTGGTGCATTCACCTAGTCTTGATAACTTATCATCTAAGATGGACTTAACAGGACAGCATTAGGCGCTTGACATCAGACACTGTTACCAGGCCAGTGGGCAGCACATATGAATAGGAGTAGTCGAAGCACCACCACCTCCTTTATTGCAACTGATCATTAATAAAGCCTCTGTAGTCACCGATTCTACAGCATTCCTCTGAAATAAGTGAATTTCCCATTTGCCCAAGGGAAGGCCATGGAAAGCCAGGATTTTGCAAAGATTTGCCATGATCTGGTAATGTCAGTGGATTGCCACTCCAGCACAAGAACTAAAGGCTTTTCCTTCTGGGGTGGAATGGTATCTATGACTCCACTGCCAGCCCTGTTAAGCCTACTCTTTCAGCTAGTATCTAAAGGGGACCACTGAATCCCTACCCACCTGAACCATTTTGTGGTATCACTAGTACTGCTTCATGCTCCTTTGTCCTACATATAAGTCACCAGTCTGAAATCTTTGGCGTCACCCATAGATAGGGCCCTACCAAAATCACAGCTATGAAAAACGTGTCATGAAATGTGGTCTTTTGCATGCTTTTATCCTATACTATACAGATTTCATGGGGAAGACCACAGTTTCTCAAATTGGGGATCCTGACACACAAGGAAGTTGAAGGGTTGTCATGGTATTGCTACCCTTTCTTCTGCGCTGCCTTCAGAGCTGTGCTGCTGGAGAGCGGCAGATGCTGGCCAGGCGCCCAGCTCTGAAGGCAGCGCCCCACCAAGTAGAAGTAAGGGTGGCAATGCCATACCATATCATGCCACCCTTACTTCTGTGCTGCTGCTTTCAGAGCTAGGTAGCTGGAGAGTGATGTCTGCTAACTGAGGGCCCAGCTCTACAGGTAGCAGTGTAAACGTAAGGGTGACAATATCATTCCTGCCATCCTTACTTCTGCGCTGCTGCTACTGGAGGCTTTGCCTTCAGAGTTGGGCTCTCAACCAGCAGCCGCCACTCTCCAGCTGCCCAGCTCTAAAGGCAGTGCCACAGCCAGCAATAGTGCAGAAGTAAGGGTAGCAGTACCGTGACCCCCCTACAATAACCTTACGGCTCCTATGGTTACAACACCATGAAATTTCAGATTTAAATAGCTGAAATAAAGAAATTTGCATAGTTTAAAATCCTGTGACAGTGAAATTGATCAAAATGGACCATGAATTGGCCCTATTCATACACCAGGATTTTGTGTCAAGTTTCCCAAGCAAAATTCCCCATTCCACAACACACACACGCACGCGCTTTCATAAAGCAATTTTGACTTGAAATAGAAGATCTGGTAGTTACACTTATGTACCTCACTTGTGAACCAAGGCCTTCAGCATCTCAGATCTAATGTAACACTCGTCCTAAGAACTGGGGAGGGAAATTGATTCCACTCTTTCATCATTTTGCAGATGCCAAAAACATTGAATAGTTAAGGATGCAATGCAGTCTGAGAGGGAAGAGTGGTTTGGTAAATGAGAAGCCACTATAGCAGGAGTGGGCAAACTTTTTGGCCCAAGAGCCACATTGGGGTTGCAAAACTGTATGGAGGGCTAGGTAGGGAAGGCTGTACCTCCTCAAACAGCCCCCTCCCACTTACCCCCCCATCAGAACCTCTGACCCATCCAATTCCCCCTGCTCCTTGTTCTCTAACCACCCCCTATTGGGGACCGCCACCCCTAACCACCCCCTGGGGCCCCATCTGCATCCAACCTCCTCTGCTCCCAGTCACCCGACCCCTATCCACACCCCTGCCCCCTGACAGGCCCCCTGGGTCCCCACGCCTATCCAACCCCCCAATTCTCCGACCTTCCCCCCCCCAACCTCTGCCCCATCCAACCACCCCCTGCTCCCTGTCCCCTGACTCCTCCCTGGGACCCGCAGCCCCTTATCCAACAGTCCTGGCCCCAGCCCCCTTACCATGCCGCTCAGAGCAGTATGTCTGGCAGCTGCGCCGCCAGGCCAGAGCTAGACACTCTGCTGCTGTGCTCAGCGTGAGCTCACAGCCCCGCCGCCCAGAGCGCCGCCCGCACAGCAGCGTGGCTGCAGTGGAGGGGCCGGGAGCTCAAGGGCTAGGCAGGATGGTCCTGTGGGCTAGACGTGGCCCACGGGCCGTAGTTTGCCCACCTCTGGACTATAGAGTTTGCAACGCCCTGTATGTGTCTAGCTCTGATTTATAAAGAATTTAATGAGTTTCTTAGGAATGGGCTGTACTTTGGGTAGTCGTGCTTAACCCCCACCTAGAAATATTCTCGATCCTTTCCAGGACTGCCCATTAAGCCTGCCAAGTGGCTTGAGCAAGAGACCATTCCATCCCCAAGTACCTGATGCATAAATGCAGAAAAGTATTTCAGACATCACTTTGGGCTCCTGATCCAGGTCGGTTGAAGCCCCTTCAATTAGGAATTAGGAAAGGGTCAGTCATGTTGCTATTCAAACCAGGTATATGATGATATGTGTTAAGACACTCAGGGTCAGATTTTAAAAGGTGCACATGCAGTCTTGAATGACTAAAAATAGAAATAAAAACACTTAGAGTGCATGTGCAAATTTTAGGTTATGTGCATATAGCCTGTCCTATCTGGGTTTAGCTAAACTCAACCACTTTTCATAGTGTAAATGCAGGATAACACTTTGCTCCTTTTTAGCAGATTGAGTTATAATAGGCTACACTTCAGAATCACTGGGAAACAGAGGCAGCAAACATCATGCTTAACCAGCATGTGCTTGTATATGCATATCTAGTCCGGCCCATTGTGATCAATTTTTTATACTACACTTTGCAGTGAGTATGATGATAAGTATTTAAATAAATGAATATAGGAAAACATGGAGAATACAGCACAACCCTATGTATAGTTCCTGTGTTTACTTTTCTTTAGCTTGCTAGAAACATTGCTTAAAAGAAAATGAAAAAGTAAGCAGCTTGGAATTTTTGGGAGAAAGAAGGGGCACATGTTGAAAATGGCGACAGAGTCCTGTGGCATCTTATAGACTAACAGAAGTATTGGAGCATAAGCTTTTGTGAGTGAATGCCCACTTCGTCAGACGCATGTTGAAAATTAACTTTCTATGATTTTCGGAGTCACCCAACTTAAATGCATATTAGTGGTGCTTTACCAGAGAAATCTATATTATTGATCTTTAAATCATAACAAGTGGATGAGAGTTCAGAACATGGTACAGGCTTAGGGAAAAAAGATTTATTTTCTCAGAAGCACTGTATAATGTGTGTTTGATTTGTGTATTTAAGTTTCAGACAGTGAAGAGGATGATGATATTAAAACAGTGCAAATGAATTTACAAGAAACAAAGAAACAGGAAGGTAGTCTTAATTTTCACTTTTCTTCTGTGTTTGTGAGTGCCTTTTGATAGAGAATGCACAAGAAATTAAATTGTAACTTAATTTTGTGTGACAAATGTCCTATAAAGAACACTGTCCAGAATATTCTAAGTATCTTCTTTTGCTTTATTGAGCATTCACGAGTAGTGAACACAGTGTTGAGGTATAAAGAAGAAATTGCATGCCAGCCAGAAAAGTATGTGTTAGGCTCAGAATCTGTTTCCACAGATTTACGTAGGCATAAGTCAGTTCAGAGTTAGTTGCTATATCTCAGCTCGGCACAGTAGTCTACTGAAGGGGAGCTGTAAACTCTCACACAGTTACACACGAACAGGTTGAGTTAATATATCTTACCTTACCTTACCTATTGGTAAATAAATCTGATATTTTTCCTATCATGCTTATTGTTGCTGTTCATTTCATGCTGTACTTTACTTATTAATTTTTGTTGATTACTGATGTACTGTCAAAATACTGTGTTGCATAAAAGTTTAGTACATGCATATTGGGGGCAAGAAGATTGAAAGTTAAAACAACACAGTAACACAGGACCAGCTTTGTAACTGAGACTTGAACAAAGCCAAGATCTAATTGAATCTAATGTACATATAGTTTAATTAGATTTACAAGATATTACCAAGTGTTGTAACTAAAGTCTAACTTGGTCAGCATTCTAAACTCGTTTTTAAAAATACTTAGATTAGCATCACTTGTTTAAATGCACATGGAGTTCTAGGAGGCAGTTGGTTGTACAGCTGGCTCTCCTCTTAATTTAGTTCCAGAATGTGTGTGTTCATTCTGCACTTTGTTGCTCATTGGTTATGTACTGTTTCCCTTTGAGAAACTAGGGGCTTGTGTAAATGGCCGGTTAATGCACAGCAAGCCAGGGTACGACTACAGCACATCAGCTGGCTGTGCAGTAACTCACCATGTAGGCACTGCTACAGTGCACTAGAAGTCCCCGCACAGCTTAGTGTACTTCACGGCAAGCTGGTGTGCTGTAGAATCGTACCCTGGCTTGCCATGTAGACAATACTTAAGAGCAACATAAAATTGTTAGGAAAATGATTGTGGATCTTAAGGATGTGATAGAACAAGAAATAGGCTCTTTTTATTTAAACAGACTGTAAAATCCCCTGAGGGAATGATTTTGTTTTCCTATAGTCAACAAGTCTTTATTTGTAGGGCACACTGTACAAAGAATAAAAAGTAAACCCTGATCATTCTCAGTGATTTTTCTAGTATGTCTGACCCGTTCATCTAGTGGCTGCTTGTAGATGTTGACCAGGACCAAGGAGAGAAATGATCCTTGTGGGATTCCACAAGTGAGGGGCCTAGTAGTACCCATTTTAACACATTGACCGGGACCCTGGCTACCTTTCTCAGATGAGACAGCAGTATCATATGGGTGACGGTGTTGAGTACTGCAGGGAGGTCAGGATGATGAGAGTGGATGTCTGTCCTCTATCCATTGACAGCAGGAGATCATCCATCAATGACACTAACGCAGTTTCAGCTCCATGGCCTGGCCTGACTCTCTATTGTGCTGGGTCTAGGATATTAGATGTAGTGAGAACCTGAACCTGACTGAATAAAAATTAAAACATTTTAAACCTGTGTATTAGTAATTCAAATTCCTCTTTTTTTGTGGCAATAATCAGATTTCCATCACTGTGAAAAATTATTCAACCTTCGTCCCATTTTTTATGTGCTCGTGAATCTGACTGTGGCTTCCTTAAACAGAGGAGAAATTAAATTGTAATTTAATTTATTAACCTATGAGCTTAACAAGTACTAAAACTACCTTGGGTTACCACAAGCCTTATGCCCTCTCAGTTCCTTCTTACCACCTATGGTGATTAGTCAGAGTGCCTTTCCTTGCATAGCAAGGATTAGCGGTTTCATCTTTTCTGACTTCAAGCCTTAGGGGCTTGTAAATAGCTTGTTTATAGTAGTTACGTTAAGTAGTTGTTAACTGTAGTTAGAAGTTAGAGTCCCAGCGGGGACTTTGCCCCAGGCGAGGCATGCCCCGGTCTCTGGGGTTTAAGCCCGGTGCAGACTGTAACAAGCCTATGCCTGTAAGTGACACCCACAGCAGCTGCCTCAAGTGTTTGGAGGAATCGCATGTGAAGGACAAGTGTCATATTTGTAAAAATTTTCGATCCAGGACTCAGAAAGAGTGGGATATTCATTTGTGGTCTCTCCTCATGGAGGTTGCCCTTCGTCCAGCTTCTGAGTTGTCCCGCCAAGACTCACCTAATACTTCGGCCTTGATGAGCAGTGCAACCCCGTCACCAGGCTCCACTCATCAACACTCCCCATTACCGAAGTCCAAAAAGAAAACAAAGAAGCATGGCTTCCCAGCCCTGGGCAAGAAAGGCAATGGAACATTGGGCAAAGGATCCAGTTTGGGCCACCCGGGCACTCTGGAGCCATGTGTACGTACCTCCCCAAATGGGGTCCTTAACCCCTTAAAAGATCCATCACCAACTCCTGAGAGTGGTAGGAGACCCAAATTCCTGACAGCATCGATGCCTTCTCTGGCTTCCCTAGCTCCAAGAGAGCAGAGGCCTCCACCTGCACCGCCAGCGCCACAGGAAATGGCAAAGGCTTCCTACAAGGACAGGCCAGCTGCTAAGATCCCTCAAGGGGCAGTGGAATGCCATTTATCACCCAAGACAAGGCAGTGCTCTCCTCCGCTGCACCGCAGAACTCCGGAGTTGCAGCCCAGACCCTCTGGGGCTCGCCCTCGGTCATCAGGACCGTGATCACTGTCCCCACCAACTCGACACGGATCACCTAGGGAGCAGTGCCTGTCCCATACTACCAGCACTGTTCGTCCTCCCGCCGGTCGTCCTCTCAGAGCAGATCTCAGTCGCCTGCCCCGTGGGAGTGCTCCCCGTCAAGACTCTGGTCCCCCTGGCACTGGTCTGCTCAATACTGGCACCAATTCTCTTACTTCAGGCACTGTCTCCAGCATCAATGGTCACCAGGCAGACACAGGCATTGACAGCCCTATCATGGGCACTGGAAGGGGATTCTTCTGGCATGAAAGGGCAATTCAGCCCCTTGCTCAGACTCCTCCAGCACGACTGGGCGCCCGACGCTGCATTGACATCGACAATGTTGCCTTGGCAGCCCTTCCAGTGACCTGCGCTGTGGTCTTATTGGAGTGCGTAGGACGTGTCGGTCATGACAATGCCCCCTTCGCAATGCTCATCTGCCACTGCCTCAGAGAAAGAGTTGGCGATACTGACGGCACCAGGCTCAGTGCATGAGTCATGTTCGGAGTAGAGGAGACTGAACCCACCCCTAAACCTCCCTCCTCGGATGATGCTTCAGGGCCTCCAATGGTGGTACAGTCATCATCTTCATCCCCAGACAAGGCAGTCACGGGAGCCTTGAGGGCCAGCCCACGGGACGATTTCAAAGAATACCAGGTCACGCTTTGACGGGTGGCCAAGAACTTGGACCTAGAGGTGGAGGAGATGGCCAAGCAGGCAGACACCTTGTTCAACATCCTCTCAACCTCTACACCTGCCTGTGTTGCACTAACAATGCATGATAGGGTCCTCAAAATTCAGTGCCCTCCAGTAAACCCCCCCTATCCATCCCTCCCACCTCCAAAAGGGCTGAAAAGAAGTACTTTCTCCCAGCCAAAGGGTTCAAGTATCTTTGTACCCACACACCTAAGGGCTCACTGGTTGTCTCTGCAGCCAACGGAAAAGACAAGACTAGCTCAACTCCCAAAAATAAAGAGGCCAAAAGACTGGACCTTTTCAGGAGAAAAATTTTTTCCACTGCCAGCCTGGCATTCTGGGTGGTGAACTATCAGGCCCTCTTGGGCAGATGCAATTTTAACTTATGAGACTCCCTTTGTAATTTCAAGGAGTCCCTTCCTCAGGGTTTGGCCCAAGAATTTGGCACCGTGGTAGAGGAGGGCACCACGGTGGCTAGGTGCTCTCTCCAAATGTGGTGGGATGCGTCGGATTCAGTAGCTAGAATGATCATGTCAGTAGTGGTTATGAGGCGCAGCTTCTTTCTTCAAACTGCCGGCCTTTCCCAATAGATGCAGACCTCGATCCAAGACTTCTCCCATTCGATGGGAATGGACTCTTCTCTGAACAGATGGATGCAAGGCTGCATGGGTTAAAGGACACTTGGGCCACCCTTCGCTCACTGGGCATGCATACGCCGCAATCTGCATGGAAGCAGTTCTGACTGCCTCCCACTACCAAGGCTTTGTCAGCTTTGTCAGGGTTCTGCAAGGAGAAAGGATAGAGACATGAGTTTTAATCATCGCTGCCCTTCCTCCTCCTGCTCACCCATGCAGTCCAGCCTGGCGAAGCATTCTGGGGGCTAGAAGCACTCATTTTGAAGGTGCACTCGAGAGCAACACCCCAATCAATTTCCCGGCTCTATCTTGTTCTTTCCTCAACCAGTCTACATTCCTAGCATTCAGCCTGGTTGTGGGTCACCTCAGACTGCTGGGTACTGGACATAGTATCTCAGGGCTATACACTACAATTTTTGACCGCCCCTCTTTCCCACGCCACCATCTTCCCCGTCCCTTTTCAGCGACCATTCCCATGAGCAACTCCTTGTTTAAGAAGTCGAGAACCTCCTGCGCCTGGGGGCAATGGAGGCGGTCCCTTGGGAGGTGAAAGGAAAAGGGTTCTATTCCCGCTACTTCCTAATCCCAAAGGCAAAAAGGAGCCTCAAACCCATCCTGGACCTGTGTCGCCTCAACAAGTCTCTCAAAAAGTTGAAGTTTCTCATGGTCTCCTTGGCCTCCATCATCCCCTCTCTGGATCCAGGAGACTGGTATGCTGCTCTCAACTTAAAGGACACTTATTTCCATATTCTCAGGTCACAGACACTTCCTCCGTTTCATAGTGGGCGGGCACCCTTTTCAATTCACAGCACCACTCTTTGGCCTCTCATTGGCCCCAAGGGTGTTCACAAAATGTATGGTGCCAGTGGCTGCTTACCTGAGACATCAAGAGGTCCAGGTCTTCCCATATCTTGACGACTGGCTCATTAAAGGCAGGTCTCAAGAGCAAATGCAGAGGAGCCTTGATCTGGTAAATTGCACCTGCTGCAACCTGGGCCTGTTAATAAATGAGAAAATATCCACCTTAACACCCATCCAGCGAATAGAGTTCCTTGGGGTGGTTCTCGACTCCACGTGAGCCAGAGCCTTCCTTCCAGAAGCTCATTTTCAGGCCATGGCAGACCTGATCTCCCTTGTAAAGAACCATCTGTTCACCATGGCTCACACCTGCCTGCGGCTGTTGGGCCACATGGCCACGTGTTCATATGTGGTCAGCCATGCTCGGCTCCATTTCTGGCTCCTGCAAGGGTGGCTGGCATTGGTCTACCTCCCCAGCAGGCCATGACCTAGATTGGGTACTCAGGGTACCGGACTACATGAAGCTGTTCCTGAATTGATGGTTGGACCACAGGTCGATGTTGGAGGGAGTCCTCTACACGACCATGTCCCTGATCCTGGTCTCTGAGGCTTCGGACCTGGGCTGAGGAGCCCACCTGGACAAGCTGAGCACCCAGGGCCACTGGTTGCGGGACGATGTGTCTCTCTGTGTCAACATCAGGTTGCTCAGAGTGGTTCACTTGGCCTGCCAGGTTTTCTTGCCCTGTCTGAAGGGCAAGGTGGTGCAGGTCCTGAAGGACAACACTACCACTTTATTGCATCAACAGGCAGGGCGGTGCCAGGTCTTTGGCCCTTTGTCAAGAAACTCTCTGCCTTTTGGATTTTTGTATGCAGCATGCCATTCATCTAATAGCTGCACACCTGCCTAGAACCAGGAATGTGCTGGCAGACCACCTCAGCAGGACTTTCTCATTTCGCCACGAGTGGCTGCTCCATTTGGAGGTGGTCAGCATAATCTTCCAGAAGTGGGGGATTCTCCAGGTGGACCTGTTTCCGTCCAGGCAGAACAGAAAATGCACCGTGTTCTGTTCGATCTGGGGAATGGACAGGGGCTCCCTGTCAGATGCCTTCCTCATTCCACGGTTGGGGGCAGAGATGTACGCCTTCCTGCCAGTGCTATTGATTCACAGGGTCCTGGTGGAGATCAAGCAAGATAGGGCAGTAGTTATTCTAATAGCCCCCACGTGGCCTAACCAGCACTGGTTCAGCACGTTGAGCCTTTTGGTACCCAGCCTGCTGCAGCTGCCCCTCTGGCTGGATCTGCTGTCACAGAACTACAGCAGCCTTTTACATCCAAACCTGGCGGCACTGCAATGGTTTGGCTACTGCATGGCTAGGCGCAGACAAGCAGGTATGCTTGGCCTGTGTCCAGCAGGTCTTGCTGGGTAGCAGGAAACCCTCCACCAGAGCAACTTACTTGGCCAAACGGAAAAGATTCACGTTTTGGGCCTCTGAATGGCATATTTGAGCTGAGCAGGAGATCCTGGATTATCTGCTGCACCTAAAACTCTCCCCACCCCCTGAACCTGAATCTCCTGTTGTTGAGGCTCATGGGGCCTCCTGTTGAGCCTCTGGCTTCCTGCTCTCTCCTGCTTCTCTCCTGGAAGGTCTCATTCTTGGTCGTGATATCATCCGCCCGCAAGATGTCCGAGATCAGAGTTCTTACTTCAGAGCCATCCTATATGGTCTTCTACAAGGATAAAGTCCAGGTGTGACTACACCCAGTGTTTCTGCCCAAGGTCATTTCCCAATTTCATATATGGCCAGGACATATACTTACCAGTCTTTTAGCCTAATGCATCAGATGAGGAGTGCAGGCTACATGCTCTGGACATCAGGAGTGCGCTGGCCATCTACATAGCTAGAACAAAGCTGTTCCATAAGTGAGCGCAGTGGTTTGTTGCAGTGGCAGACAGAATGAAAGGTTGCCCAGTGTCTGCTCAGAGGATTTTGTCCTGAATCACGGTCTGCATTATTCACTACTGCTGTGAGCTGGCGAAAGTGCCTCTGCCGGCGATTGTGATGGCACACTCGACTAGGGCACAAACATCGTCAGCAGCCTTCCAGGCACAGGGATCACTCCAAGAGATCTGTAGGGCCACTACCTGATCATCTGTCCACATGTTCATGTCTCATTATGCGCTTCCCAGCAAGTTCAAGACAATGCTGGCTTTGGCAGAACAGTGCTGCAAGCTGCAAGACTGTGAACTCCGAGCCCACCTCCATTGATACTGCTTGTGACTCACCTAGAATGGAATCAACATGAACAAGCGCTCGAAGAAGGAAAAAACTGTTACCCACCTGTTTTGTAACTGTTGTTCTTTGAGATGTGCTGCTCGTGTCCATTCCATTACCTGTCCTCCTGCCCCTCTGTCAGGGTTGTGAACAAGGAGTGAGAAGGCCATAGGGCTGGCGGACCTGAGATACTGACCTGAGTGCGACACTCAAAGGGGTGCCACAGCTGGCCCTATGGATACCACTAAGGCAGAATCTCAGATGACCATGCACATGGGCGTGCACACACCTAGAATGGAATGGACATGAGCAACACATCTCGAAGAACAATAGTTATGAAAAAGGTGGATAACCATTTTATTCCTCATTCTGTCCTGCCAATGTGTTTCAGTTCCCAGCTGGATCTGGATTAACTACATGAGGAGCAAGAGAGTTAGTTCAGTCTCCAACCCTACTCATTCCTGTGCCTCTCTAATGAGGTTTGTAACAATGGTACCAACTAAGATTATATCTCTTGTGATTACAATACTTGTTGACTAAGAACTGGACTGAACCAGATCAAAGCTTGTCTGTTTTATGGATCTGTGAATTTTTTAAAAAATATTTCCTTTTCTAGTTTTCTCTTTATAACCTTTAATCTGATGTCATTTATAACAAATACCTGGATAGTTATATTTGTGCTTGTCACCTTACCTAAAGATGTCATGACATGAGGATTAGTGTGATCTAGTGAAAGGCTGTTCTCATATTTTGGAGTTATGAGGCATAACAAGAAAATGACAGGTTTCAAAGTAGCAGCTGTGTTAGTCTGTATCTGCAAAAAGAACAGGAGTACTTGTGGCACTTTAGAGACTTACAAATTTATTTCAGCATAAGCTTTCGTGGGCTACAGCTCACTTCTTCAGATGCACAAATGATGTATCTTCTAGTTTGCTTGCCTTTTTGTACTCTATCCTTGATTGACAATGACTGCACACAACAATTTCAAAGCTGTAATTACTCCTCAGTTGCATAGTATTAACATAAGTATGTACATTATTTGTTGGTTGCCAACCACAATTTGAAACTCTAATCTTTTTTACTTAGAGGAAGACCTGGAATTACAAGAAGCTATCAAACGAAGCCTGAAGGAAAAGTAAATGAAGATACTCCTGTATGCAAATAGCATGCTTCAAAGCTGCTTACAGAAGTGGAAGCTTGTTCATCCATTAACAAAGGGTCAGAAAATACTGCTTTAAAAATGTGCTTATTTCTTTAATGGTTACATTTGTAATTATTATGTTGCTGATTGTTTCATGCAACTAAATTAACAAATGGAGCTTATGGATGTATGGTTTGCAACATCCTGTATTTGACAAAGGAAAATAAATTGTTAAAAGCCTTACACATTCCTTTTCTAATGATTCATGACTGACTTTAAGTTCAGTTCTTGTTCTAATCTAGGCATGTAACTTGAGGTAGGCTGATCTTATACATGTTGTGGTGTCTTTAAAAGGTTGTTCATTTAATTCTTCCATTGTAAAAATTTCATTGTCTCATTTTACTTTTTCAGTGTACCCTTTGCAACAGATAAAAATAATAAACCTCAGTTAATCTCTGACCACCTTGCCTTACTGACAATTTTATAAAGAGAAGCTTAGTCTCCAGGCCTGCAATTTATGATTCATGGGCTCACCCCATGCCTGCACAGAGCTTTACTCCACATGAGCACAGAGGTATGCCCACAAGTTGTAAATTGCAGGATCGGTGTCCTAGAATGTACAGTTGTTTACTGCTATCTTTACTTTTAATTTTTTATGAATGTGCATATTTTAATTTGAGTATGAGAGCTTGTTATGTATGTTGGCTTAAAAATCTCATCAGCTGTATACCCTGTCTTGTTTAAGGCTGAAGCAGAGTTTGTAAATAAAAACACTGAAGCAAAAATTGTTTGCTAGCAAAATCCCTCTTTGTTTGAGGTACAAGTGAAATAACTTAAACAGGGAAGTCTTTCCTGTATTCCATCCTCTTTATAGGATGCATTTGTTGGTTTTCTAAAGGTGGCGTTTCAATATTTGATTATAATTAAAAACATTAATTTTTTTGTATGCTGTCCTTACTTTTTTGAGAAGTTCCTTTAGCTTTTCCTTCTCAAGCTTTTTGATCCCCTTTCTTCCACAAAAAAATATCTGTGCATGCCAGCTGGCTTTACTTAGTTTATCTAGCTTCTGTTGATTGTAGATGTAGAGGAAGGAAAGTTTAGTGAAATAAAATACTATCTCCATATTTTATTTTTGCATAAGCACTTGGCAGCTTGCCTGTAACTGGTCTAAGTCCATCATATACAGAAATACTTGTTCTCTAAAAATGAGCCAGATGTATTAAAAAGGAACACCAAATTTTACTGAATGTAAACCCATCAAAAAGTTTAAGTAACACTCAGCTGTAATTCCTTAAACTTCAGAAATATGCTATGAAATAGTGACATGGACTTCCATTTTTGATGTGTTATCCCTGTTGCAAATAAAGATGACCTGAAGCCACTCATCTAGAGTATCTACTGAGGAATCTCATAGCTCTTTAACAATCATACAAGTAGCTGAAAGATGCAACTCATTTGAATCCTGGTAAACAGTTTGGAAAGGGCTTTCACAATTGTTGGGAAAAAAACTTGAGTCTTGAAGCTGGTTCAGAACACTGCTCTTCAACCTCCTGAACACCAGACTCAGTCAAACAAATGATCTTACTAAACAAGCTTTCATAATAAAATACATTCAGGGCAGATCTTTCATCCCAAAGAGCTTTTCAAACAAAAAAGATAATGGTTTGTAAAATTGTTTTAGGCTGAAAGTCCCATTCTAAGTATAGTGTATTTCAGATTATCCTGATAACGTATGGGGGACAGATTTTATATGGATAATCGGGAGTTCAGAGAATCAAGGGAGCAGGATACATTCAGCAGTAGGGGGGGTGTCTGTCTCCTGGCCAGGGATTCATCATCCTTCTCCTTGCACTCCTGGTTGGGATGTCTGCTCTGCCCCATCAGCCCCATGGCTGCAGAGGGTTCCATACAATGCTGCAGGACTGGTGACACCTCATCCCTGTGGGCCAAAAGAGAGACCCCTGGACAGGACTCTGTTGTACCCCACCAGGATTATAGCCTTCTCTGTACGTTGCATCTGTGGGGATTGGCATCAGTGGCAGCACAGGGAGCCTGCTGTAGCTCTGCTATCACAGCCCCTCTCTCACACTCCTGTGACAGCAGGGCTGAGGGGGATTCCTGTACTGCTGTAAGAGTCATTCAGCAGCAGGGTGGCCTCACCTGCAGCCAGGGGCTCGTCCTCTTCCTCCTTAAATTCCTGACCAGGGGTCTCTGCTCTGTTGTCCAAAGTTGCATATTATCTGAATCCCTTCCTTTCCCCCTAGCATGAGATACATGAGGGACAAGAAAGGGATTCGGATATGAGATACGTTTGGGTTTCAGATACATGGAAGTATACTGTATAGAGTATTATTATGAAAGGTTATTTCAGCTGAGACACTTTGTTCTTCTGGGCGGTAGCGATGGGTAAGCCTGAATACATAAGCTGTTTATTCCCCTCTAGAGTCGGGTACCTTGGTTTCGGAGCAGCAGCCAACTTGCATTCTTTATCCCTCACATCAGCAAGTGCTGCAGTAAATATAAAGACTGACTATACATGTTTGCCTATGATCAGGTAAGTGCTATTATCCCCATTTTACAGATGGGACCTTAGCCACAGAAAGGTTAAGTGACTTGCCCAGGGTCACACAGAATACTTGTAGCATAGTTGTCAATTGAACCCTCTTATGTCAACTCCTAGGCTAGTGTCCTAACCACGAGACAGTCTTTCCTCTCATTAGCTGGATGTGGTTCTATTCTCTACCTAGTCAATTAGGCTCTAATAATTAGGGCAGCCATGTATGTTCTAAAGAATGTCCAGAAGTATGGCTACCCTGATTTCTGCCTATGGTTTCCAGGATCTCTAAACAGTTCTCGACTGCCTGACTCATCCAAAGTTTTCTCAGTTATCGCATCCTTCAGCATAATCTTCCTGCTCTTCCAGTCTCACAAGTATGGAGTCTCAAAACAACAAAATGTGTGTCCAGATTATTCACTGTCATGTCAAGGGACTCTGCTTTATTCTCCAATCAAAACAAGGTGTTCTGTAATCTGCCTGATTCAGAATGTATTGCTCCTAGCGGATTGTTTGATAAACCTTAGCTGGCTGACTCAGATTCAGTGCAGACACCCTACATGGAAGGGTCTGGATCTGCAATTGTGGCAATTCATGTGGTGAAAGAATTTTGACTGCCCCTTTCCCTTTGTAACATAAAGCAGTACAAGTGACTTGTTCATTAGACATTCACTTACAAGATTGTTGGAATTCATTTTTCACCCCTTGGGAATGCTTGTAATAAGTCATTTGGTTTGCTATTTCACAGAGCTATTTAAAAGGAAAAACTCCCCCCTCTGCCTTGCCAATTCCTACCTTTCATTTTAATGTTGTAACATTCAAATAGGTGTTCCCTGCCTTCCAATTTAATGTTATTGTAGCATTTGCATAGATCTGGTATATAATGTCCAAAAGAAAAATAGTGACTCCAGATGTTTTGCACACCCACATTTGCTCTAGTGAGTATTAACTTAGTTCTATGACTTCAAAATCCCTGCCACTGTTCTTTACCTTTTGATGCTCAATTTTTGTTTGTGGCAGACTTTTCTTTGGTCATACGCATTTCTCTGTCTGCCAGGTACAAAGAGAAAATAAGAGACCAAATAAGTCAGCATAATTGTTATGAAACTTTTTATGGCCACTAAAGTTTGATCCCTTTCTGGCTGCTTTTGTAAAGATTAAACAAGATCACTGCCTCTTCTGTGGGTTTTTTTAACTGTGAATTATTTGCCTCATATGTAATAGCTGTGTAGACTAGGTAACAAACAGGATTATTTGTATCAACTTCTTAATGCTCAGAAATAAGTACTATAGCTACCTATAGGGGTCAGATCCTTTTGGAGTCTGAGGAAACCTCTGTAGATGGGCCTGTGTGGTAAATATTGTGTGACATGTAGGCCCTTCTAATCTTTACCAAATATGGTTACGTTTACAGAACTAATGAGGTCACAACATACTTTTCTCATAAAAGGAAAGTCTTCTATCACCCTTGCATGCTATCTACAAGATATTTACAATAACTGCTACCTCTGTTTTACAATTCATTTAACATAGAAACAGAACAGATGGAGTTGAACTTGAAGTTAAGCCCTTTTTCACTAAGGCCTGATGTACACGGGGGGAGGGGGAGAGAAATTGATCTAAGATACGCAACTTCAGCTACGAGAATTGCATAGCTGAAGTCGACGCATCTTAGATCGACTTAGAATCACTTCGCATCTTTGTGGTGCAGGGTTGACAGCCGCCACTCCCCTATCGACTTTGCTTCCTCCTCTCGTCGAGCTGGAGTTCAGCAGTCGACTGGAGAGCGATGGGGGATCAATTTATCGCATCTACACTACACGTGTTAAATTGATCCCCGATGGATTGATTGCTACCCGCCGATCCAGCGGGTAGTGTAGACGTACCCTAAGGGCTTCTCTGCACGAATAGTTACTGCACATTTACCACAAATCTACCCCACTGATGGGGGCAGTGCAGTGTAACTATTGGTGTGGACCTTGCTAATATGCACTAATGGTTCCTTAGCATGTTTTGATCTATCCTGTTTCAAATTGGCCTCAGTTAAAGCACGCTAAGGAACTTATAAGGTGCATCAGCAGGCTCTATGTGGACATACAGTGCGTGGCATGCTGATGCGAGATAGATTGAAACCCCAGAATGCCACGAACTAATTTCATATAGACAAGCTCTAAGTTAATCAAGAGAGTTTGTTCTTAATCTACCTTACATCTACTTTTCCTTGACATCTTTGAACTGACTCTAGTTTTCTTAAATATTTCTTGCAGGAATTAAGTCAGGAATTAAAATACAGTTATAACATCCTGGTCAGATCCAATGGTTAAAGTGTGAGAAAATGTTGTGTTTTGTACTAGTTTGGCAATCTATGGACAATAAGGGTACATCTACACTACAGGATTATTCTGATTTTATATAAACAGGTTTTGTAAAACAGATTGTATAAAGTCGAGTGCACGCAGCCACACAAAGCACAATAATTCGGCGGTGTGCGTCCATGTACCGAGGCTAGCGTCGATTTCTGGAGCGTTGCACTGTGGGTAGCTATCCCATAGTTCCTGCAGTCTCCCCCGCCCATTGGAATTCTGGGTTGAGATCCCAATGCCTGATGGGGCAAAAACAGTGTCACGGGTGATTCTGGGTAAATGTCGTCACTTATTCCTTCCTCCGTGAAAGCAACGGCAGACAATCATTTCGTGCCCTTTTTCCCTGGATTTCCCTGGCAGACACCATAGCATGGCAACCATGGAGCCCGTTTTGCCTTTTGTCACTGTCGCCGTATGTGTACTGGTTGATGCTGACAGAGGCAGTGCTACATACCAGCATTCATTTGCCTTTGCAAGGTAGCAGAGACGGTTACCATCCCTGTTGTACCATCTGCCATGCCATTGTAAATTGGCGATGAGATGACGGTTATCAGTCTTTCTGTACCGTCTGCTGCTGTCATGGGTGCTCCTAGCTGGCCTTGGCTGAGGTCGGCCGGGGGCGCAAAGACAAAAATGGGAATGACTCCCCAGGTCATTCCCTCCTTTATGCTTTATCTAAAAATAGAGTCAGTCCTGCCTAGAATATGGGGCAAGTGTACTAGAGAAGCAGTGTACCAGAGAGCACAGCCGCTCCGTGTCAGATCCCACAGAAAAGATGAACTGCATGCCATTCCAGGGGGTGCCCCTGCAACACCCCCACCCGTTGCTTCCCTCCTCCCCCAACCCTCTTGGGCTACCATTGCAGTGTCCCCCCATTTGTGTGACGAAGTAATAAAGAATGCAGGAATAAGAAACACTGACTTTTTTAGTGAGATAAAATGAGGGAGATGCAGCCTCCAGTTGCTATGATAGTCCAGGCAGTACAGAATCTTTTCTTTAGACATGAAAGGGCGGGGGCTGATGGAGCTCAGCCCCCAGTTGCTATGATGAAGACGGTTACCAGCCGTTCTGTACCATCTGCCGGAAATGACTGGGAGTCATTCCTATTTTTACCCAGGCTTCTCCAGCCGACCTCACTGAGGCCAGCCAGGAGCACTCACAGGATGATGAGGATGGCTATCAGTCATTTTGTACAGTACCGTCTGTCACCGGGGAGGGGAGGGGAGAGGATGCTGCTGTTCAGTGCCGCAGCACCGCGTCTACCAGCAGCATGCAGTAGACATACAGTGAAACGATTTTTTTCCCTTTTCTTTCATGGGAGGGTGGGGGGTAAACTGAGGAGATATAACCTGAACCACCCCGGACAATGTGTTTGATCCTACAGGCATTGGGAGCTCAGCCAAGAATGCAAATGCTTTTCGAAGACTGTGGGGGCTGTGGGATAGCTGGAGTCCTCAGTACCCCCTCCCTCCCTCCATGAGTGTCCATTTGATTCTTTGGCTTTCCGTTAATGCTTGTCACACAGCACTGTGCTATGGCTTCTGTCTGTCATAGCCTGGAGATTTTTTCAAATGCTTTGTCATTTCGTCTTCTGTAACGGAGCTGTGATAGAACAGATTTGTCTCCCCATACAGCAGTCAGATCCAGTATCTCCCGTACGGTCCATGCTGGAGCTCTTTTTGGATTTGGGACTGCATCGCCACCAGTGCATCCGGGTTCAGATTGCTTTCCAGAGCGGTCACAATGGTGCTCTGTGGGATACCGCCCGGAGGCCAATACCGTCGATTTGCGGCCACACTAACCCTAATCCAACGTGGCAATACAGATTTCAGCGCTACTCCTCTCATCAGGGAGGAGTACAGAAATCGGTTTAAAGAGCCCTTTATATCGATATAAAGGGCCTCGTTGTGTGGACAGGTGCAGGGTTAAATCGGTTTAACGCTGATAAATTCGGTTTAAACGCGTAGTGTAGACCAGGCCTATGAGAGCAATCAAAGAAGATAAGGCCATTGTCATTGCAGAGAAATGAAATGAATTCTTTACATCAGTCTTCATTGCAGAGGTTGTGAGGGAGATTCCCACATCTGGGCCGTTCTGTTTAGGTGACAAATCTGAGGAACTGTCCCACATTGAGGTTTCAATAGAGGAGGTTTTGGAACAAATTGATAAACAGTAATAAGTCACCCAAGAGTTCTGAAGGAATTCAAATATGAAAATGCAGAATTACTAACAATAGCATGTAACTTATCATTTAAATCTGTTTCTGTTCCTGATGACTGGAGGCTATCTAACGTGACACCAATTTTTTAAAAAGGCTCCAGAGGCAATCAGATTATTAACCTAACTTCGGTACTTGGCAGATTAGCTGAAACTATAGTAAAGAACAGAATTATCAGATACGAAGATAAACATGATTTGTTGGGGAAGAGTCAGCTTGGCTTTTGTAAAGGGAAATCATGCCTCAGGGGGAGGGATAGTTCAGTAGTTTCAGCATTGGCCTACTAAACCAGGGTTGTGAGTTCAATCCTTGAGGGGGCGATTTGGGGATTGGTCCTGCTTTGAGCAGGGGGTTGGACTAGATGATCTCCTGAGGTCCCTTCCAACCCTAATTATCTGATTCTGATCTACCAAACTTCTTTGAGGGGGTCACAGTGAATGTAATGTCAAAGGCTTTCTGAAAGTCCAAGTTCCCTCACCAAAGGCTCATAAGCAAATTAAGCAGTCATGGGACAGGAGAGAAGGTCCTTTCATGTATCAGTAACTGGTTAAGAGATAGGAAACAAAGAGTAGGAATAAATGGTCAGTTTTCAGAATGGAGAGAGTTAAATTATGGTGCCCAAAAATTGGGTTCTGTGCTGGGTCCTGTGCTGTTCAACATATTCATAAATGATCTGGGAAAAGGGATAAACAGTGAGGTGACAAATTTTGCAGATGATACAAAATTGTGAAGTCCAAAGCACACTGCAAAGGACTCTCACTAAACAGGGTGACTGGGCAAAAAAATGGCAGATTAAATTCAGTGTTGATAAATGCAAAGCAATGCACATTGGAAAACATAATCCCAACTGTACTTACAAAATGATGGGGTCTAAAGTAGCTGTCACCACTCAAGAAAGAGATCTTGGACTCATTGTGGATAGTTTTGTGAAAACAACTGTTCAATGTGTAGTGGCAGTCAAAAAGCAAACAATGTTCAGAACCATTAGGAAATGGATGGAAGATAGAAAATGCCATAATGCCACTATATAAATCTGGTGCACCCACACCTGGAATACTGTTTGCCATTCGGGTCACCCCATCTCAAAAAAGATACATTAGAAAAGGAAAAGGTACAGAGAAGGGGAACAAAAATGATTAAGGGTATGGAACAGCTTCCATATGGGAAGCAATTAAAAAGACTAGGACTTTTCAATTTGGAAAAGGGGTGACTAAAACAAGATATGCTAGAGGTCTTAAAATTGTGACTTGTGGTCTAGAAAGTGAATAAGGAAGTGTTATTTACTCCTTCACATAACTCAACCACCAGGGGTCACTCAAATTAATAGGCAGCAGGTTTAAAACAAACAAAAGGAAGTACTACTTCACACAGCACACAGTCAACCTGTGGAATTCATTTCCAGGGGATGGTGTGAAGGCCAAAACTGTAACAAGGTTCAAAAAAGAACTAGTTGTTTATGGAAGATGGCTAATCACGATTGATGTATCTAAGATGGATAGAGATGCAACCCCATGCTCTGAATTTCCTTAGCCTCTGATTGCCAGAAGCTTGGAGTGGACGATGGGATGGATCACTCAACAATTGCCTGTTCTGTTCATTCCTTCTGAAGTGCCTGGTATTGGCCACTGTTGGAAGACTGGATACTGAGCTACTCAGTATGGCCGTGCTTATACTCTTAATCGGTATGTGTGCAAAATGAGTGTAACTTACATTTTCAGTGGACAGAAGAATGTCAAAATAACAAAAGAGGTCAGAAAAACAATAAAGAGGGTGTAAAAATGCCCTCTGCAAGTTGCTTTCCTTGCTACATCATTTCCTTAGAGTTCTGCAATGCACTGAACTTGGAGCTACATCTTAAATCTATCTGGTAAATGCAGCTGGTGCAGAATTCAGCAGCTCAATTGTTACTCAGCATGTCATTTTGCTGAACACAGAGAACCTGTGCTCTATGAGCTGAACTGGCTGCCTATTGGTTTTTGGACTGATTTGACGGTTGGTTTGTCATATAAAGGACTATAGGACAACAGATACTGCCTCTTTCCTCATGAGACAAGGCCATGGTTGTGGTCAGAGCAGGCATCTGAGCTGAAATTCCATTGGTATTAAAAAAAAAAAAAGGGGGGGGGCTGCTGGTATTTACTGCTAGAGCACCACATCTCTTGACCCTAATCTGCAACAGTTGGAGTTTAACCTTTAGGGTACATGACTGGTAGGGAGTTGGCAGACCAGTGAGGACTCCAGCAAGGGTTTGGTGGAGATGGAGATTGTGGTTCTTTTTACTCTGCCAGAGTAGTGCTCTCAGAGAGTTAATTGCTGAGTTTGTTATGTATGAGTTGTATTTTAAATGTGTGTCTCAAAGGCATCTACCACCTGGGATGAGCGCTCTTTTATGTAGTTAGTACAAATCTCAATAAGTAAGTAGCAGAAAAGGAGGAGACAAAGAGTCTTAGTGGTCCTATTGTATATAGAAAACTAGGACAATTAATTTGACATAAGACAAAAGGTAGTGAAAGAAATGTCTCAATAATTTAACTTTAAATCAAGACAGCTTGGGACATGATGTCTTTCTGACTGGACAAGCCTGGGAGAACAGTTGTTTTCAGTATTCACAGTAAAATGAGCCAAAATATCACCCCTGTGCAACACAAGGCCCATTGACTGAATGCCAAAAGTTGGTCTGGCAGGGAATGCTAAGTAGTATCTGCTCAAATCTGCTTTTAGTAATGATTAGATGGGTTCCCTTACTGATAGCTTTGTTTTCAAGCCCCTGTTCCCAAGATCCAGGGTTAGCAACCTATGGCATGTGGCTTGCCAGGGTAAGCACCCTGGCAGGCTGGGCCGGTTTGTTTACCTGCCACATCCGCAGGTTTGGCCGATCATGGCTCCCACTGGCGGCGGTTCGCTGTCCCAGGCCAATGGGGGCTGCAGAAAACAGCGCGGGCTGAGGGATGTGCTGGCTGCAGCTTCCCACCGACCCCTGTCCTAGATATTCCATAGACATAAAGTGATGGCAAAGGAACCCTGTATGTGGCTTGAGCTACCAGCACCAGTAGTACTGTAGGAACCCAAGTGTAAAAACTGGTCTTTTCAAGTTAGTTTCCTCAGTCAATATTAATTTAGTGCAAGTGGTTTTCTCTGATTCCTCCCCACGTCAGCTGCCACCTGTCATATAAATGCTGTAGTGAAGCTAAATTATGACTGTGAGGTGTATGGTGTAATAATAGGCAGCAGGTTTGAAACAAACCAAAGGACGTATTTCTTCACACAACACACAGTCAGCCTGTGGGACTCTTTGCCAGAGGATGTTGTGAAGGCCACAACTGTAATAAGGTTCAAAAAAGAACTAGATAAATTCATACAGGATAGGTCCATCAATGACTATTAGTCAGGATGGGCAAGGATGGTGTCTCTAGCCTCTGTTTGCCAGAAGCTGGGAATGGGTGATGGGATGGATCACTTGATGATTACCTGTTCTGTTCATTCCCTCTGGGGCACCTGACATTGGCCACACTGTCGGAAGATAGGATACTGGGCTAGATGGACCTTTGGTCTGACCCAGCATGGGTCTCATGACTTACAAATATTAGTCCGTACTCTCTCTGTGAAGTAGATAAGCACTTTACAGATAGGGAAACTCAAAGAAGTTAAATCAAAGTCTGAGAGTTTACCAGTGGTGTAGCTGGGATTAGGACTCAGGATTCCTGGCTCCCTATATACCAAACTATGCATGCTACTACATAATAGCTTGTTCTTTAAGGATGGTGGCTTTCCCAGGCCCTCGAACTGAAATATTTAGTAATAATAATGCTTCTCCTTTGTGGCTAACCAACAGGGTAAAATAAACCTTAAGAATTAGAATCAGAAAGACTTATTATGTCAGTAAAAGTGCTTCAAGCCAGTATAAAGTCTGTTTCTGGAGTACAGTTTGAGGTTGTTTCTTGGTTGGCACCAAACACTCTGGTGCTTTTCTTTCTTTCTTCTCCCTCCAAGCTTCTTCTCTTACATCAGAATTGGAGGTTTTTTAAGTCTTTCTCCCCGGCCTCCTCCCTCCTCCCTTACTTCTCCTCTGCTCCTTCAGATGCCTGATCTTGTTTCTCCTTTCGGCAGGGCTTTTTTTTTTTCTCCCCCCATCTCCAGAACTCATTCAGGTCCTTGGTAAAATAATTTAAAACTGGTCTGGGAAGGTCAGCATGTTGTTGTGAAGATAGCTCCCGTCTCTAGTTCTGACTCAGCCCAACACAAGCAGCAAAGGTTTTATGGATGTCACTGAAAGCCTTATACTACTCTGCATCAAATTCTAGTCCACCGGGAGTCAATGAGCAAATTCCCACTGACTTTAGTAGGACCAGAATTTTGCCCTTTTGTGCCTGATTCTTGCTGCTTCAGGCATAGAGGTGAGTAGAGATAGCAAGAGCAGAGCTGAGAAGTTTCTGCGCTGAAGCTGAAGGGAAGAGAGTTTCTGGGGCAGTGGGGTGATTCTCCTTTGGGGACAGAGGTGGTGGGATGACTCTCTGGCTCATTTCGCAGGAGGAGTTTGTCCCAGTGGGTCACAGAGGAGGAGCTGGCTGGGACTATGAGGGAGGCAACAGCCTCCTCCTTTGGCAATGTGCTGTGTCAACTCGGCCTGGCAACCTCTGGGCCTCGGGAGAGAGCTAAGATGACCTGAAGTGCTTAGTGCAGAGAACATTTTGTAGGGTAGGCAGCAAGAGGACCATGCATTAAGATGTGTCAGAGTCAGGACTAACGCTAGCTGGACAAAGAGGTGCCTGCAATGGCAGAAAGAGCTTCATCTGAGCAGACAGAGATATGCTGCCCTCGCCTTAGTAATCATCACCAGACACCTTTTCCCCACCCCTTCCTGGGGCAGTAACTGCAGAGGATAGTGAGCTCTATGTTTCTGCTGCAGACAGGGCTCAAAGTGGAAACTGCTGCTTTCACAGGGGGTAAAATGTGTTTTCCCTTTCGGGGGTTGGAGGGATCCTCCAAGACTAGGGAATGTGGGACAGTCTTCTCACTGTGCGCCGGTGCAGTGAGTCTGGCTCCTCACACTCCTCCATCCCCCACATACCAGCAGAGGGACCAGTCTGCCCCAGTGCTTAATTTGTGCCAGGGCTTACCAGGGCTGAGCCCCGGCATCTCTAGGCTTGGCATTCATAGTCACAGAACCTATGGGCTTGATATGGAGTCTGAATGAGCTCTCCCCTGACATCTAGTGATGAGCTGTGGAAGAGGACTTCAGGAACTGATCTCATTTGCATGGGCACAGCTAGGTGCTCATTAGCATGATGGAATTGCTTGCCCAAATTATCACTTTTGGCTGGTGTTCGATCCTATCTCCTTGTTATTGGGGTAGGAGTAATAAAGGGCTGTTATCTTTGTTGTGTGAATCAAAGGCAACAGAATTATACTTGGCATACCCCAGTTGAGAGATTCACTCTCAACCTAATGGCACTTGCTAGGCAGGGGACATGGGTTCCGAAAGCTAAGAGGAGAGATGCCTGCATTAGGGTTTTAGGCATCATTTGATTTTTTTCCCCTCTCCACTGCATAATAAAAGAGCTAATTTAGATTCAATTGAGAGTTTTATTACACACTGTAAAGCTGAAATCTTGATATCTAGGTCTAAGCATTACACCTGCGTTAGGACAGTATCTCTAATACAAGAGATTACCTTGTATGCACTGCACCAGCGGTGAAGCTCCTCCATTAACAACTGAAATAGCTGAGAGCTGCATTAAGTGGTGGGACTTGAAGACGTTCTGGTGGGTCGGCAGTCGGCTGGCGGAGAGGACTGAAGCAGAGCCCCACAGAGAGCATGGCAATCGGCCTTTGGCCAGCAGGGTGGCTGGCGAAGAGGCATGGAGTGTCAATCGGGCAGCTGGCAAAGAGGAGTGGCGAGCGAGTGCCCGGGTAGCAGAGTCAATAAGGTGCCTTGGTACACCCCTCCACCCAGGGTGGGAGGTCAACTCTGCAGATGCACCGCTGAAGTTTGGGTCTGCACTGACCAAGGACAATAACTGTGAGTGGGGTGCAGAGAAGGGACAGACACATTAAAGGGAATTTTGATTGCTGAACTTAAGAACCTGAGAGAAAAAGAATACTGTCCAACTTCCTTGGGAGTTGGGCTTTTGTTCATGTTTTCTGTTTATGAATCCTGTTTGCGGTGTTTTCCCAAATTAATGCTAAGTTACTTCCCTCCTTTTGTACAGTTTTTTTTTATACACTCAGACTCTGTGCTTGTGAGAGGGGAAGTATTGCTTCTTAGGTATGTCTAAACTATCGGCTGGATCGACGGGCAGCGATTGATCCAGCAGTGGTTGATTTATCGCATCCAGTTTAGATGTAATAACTTAACCGCTGAGCACACTCCCATCGACTCCTAAACTCCACCGCCGTGAGAGGTGCAGGCAGAGCTGACAGGGGAGCGGCAGCAGCTGACTCACTGCATTGAAGACTGTGGTGAGTAGGTCTAAATACATTGACTTCAGTGCCATTATTCATGTAGCTGAAGTTGTGTAACTTAGAGCGATTCTTCCACTGCCCCATGTAGACCAGGCCCTAGAGGCGCCCAGGAGGTGGTGTGTAATTGTCTCAGGTCAGTGGGTGGGGGCTCGAGCCACTTTTGTGTTGTATTGTTGGAAAGGAACCCCTAGATACTGAACCCAGCCCTTGTTGCTACCTACTCTGACTGACAGAAGGGTTACAAATTTGAACAAAATTTATTGAGCCCCAGCACCACTTTCATGGTAGATTAAGCACTGGTCTGCCCCCAACTCTCTGCTGCAGAAGCAGCAGCAAGGTGAACCTACATCTGCCCTCCCATCCCATAGTGCATTGCTGGGTTAGAGCTCATCCCCTGGAGTGAGTCTCTGCCTGGTCTCAAGAGCAGGCACTGGGACTTCCTCGGTCACCCAGGGGGTAGAGTTATTCCAGGGGGACAATGGATGAACCCCCCTAGCAGGGTACCTGCCCTGTACTTCTACAGGAGGCCACGTGGAGAGTCTGTCACCTTCCTCAGCAGAATGAGTCCTGCCCCATGGCGAGGGATTGGTGCTATGGGCCATGTCCCCACCCAGCCTCACAGGGGGTGGATGCGGTGGAGGGGCGACGCTGAGTCTTGTGTCTCCCATCCCCCTGGCAGGGAGCAGCAGGGCCGGCTCTAGGCACCAGCAAACCAAGCACGTGCTTGGGGCAGCACATTTTCAGGGGTGGCATTCCGGCCATCTTTTTTTTTTTTTTTTGCTTCCAGTGGCAAAAGTCTAGAGCCGGTGTAACGTGGTAACTGTTTCTGTCGTTACACCGGCCCTGGCAGCAGCAGCAGCACATTGTGCATTGGGGGTGCCCTGGGGCCACTGAGGTTTGCGCCGTGGGGGAGCAGCGCTGCACCTTGTGGCTGGGCCGGGCAGGCTCTGAGCGGGGGACACTCAGGCTGGGAGCTGCCCGCGGGGCACAGGGAGCCACCTGCAGGTGCCGCAGGGCAGCCGCCCCCCAGCGCCGCATCCGGGGATTGGTGAAGCAGCCCGAGCCCCCAAGGAACTGCAGCAGGGCGGCCAGAAGCAGAAGCAGCAGTGGGGCTACAGAGGGCGGGGCGCTGCTGTGCGGGGCTTGCGTCCCGCTCTCTGGGGTGACCCTGCCCTGGCTCCTCAGCCCCCTGCCAGGGCGGTCCCCCGGCTCTGCCCTCCTGGCTCCTGGCCGGTCCTGGAGGCGGGAGCACTGGCTGGAGGGACCCTAGGTTGAGGTGCAGTCCGGGAGCCCCGCTGTTTACCCAGACCCTGCCAGCGCTGGACCGGTGGGAGGTAAAGGGGGAGTGGGCGGAGTCAGCACTGGTGGGGGGAAGCCCAGGGCTAGTGCGGCAGGGGGTGCCGGTGGGGGAGGGAGAAGAGAAAACCCAGAGCTGGGGCAGCAGGGGGTGCAGGTGGGGAGGGGAGAAGAGAGAGCCCAGGGCTGGGGGTGCAGGCGGGGGCGGGGGAGAAGAGAGAGCCCAGGGCTGGGGGTGCAGGCGGGGGCGGGGGAGAAGAGAGAGCCCAGGGCTGGGGGTGCAGGCGGGGGCGGGGGAGAAGAGAGAGCCCAGGGCTGGGGGTGCAGGCGGGGGCGGGGGAGAAGAGAGAGCCCAGGGCTGGGGGTGCAGGCGGGGGCGGGGGAGAAGAGAGAGCCCAGGGCTGGGGGTGCAGGCGGGGAGGGGAGAAGAGAGAGCCCAGGGCTGGGGGTGCAGGCGGGGGCGGGGGAGAAGAGAGAGCCCAGGGCTGGGGGTGCAGGCGGGGGCGGGGGAGAAGAGAGAGCCCAGGGCTGGGGGTGCAGGCGGGGGCGGGGGAGAAGAGAGAGCCCAGGGCTGGGGGTGCAGGCGGGGGCGGGGGCGAAGAGAGAGCCCAGGCTGGGGGTGCAGGCGGGGGCGAAGAGAGAGCCCAGGGCTGGGGGTGCAGGCGGGGGCGGGGGAGAAGAGAGAGCCCAGGGCTGGGGTGAAAGGGCAGCCACATTTTTTTTTGCTTAGAGCAGCAAAAAACTTAGAGCCGGGTGTAACAGTTACCGCTCCAGATTCCCCACTTTGGCTGCACTGAGCATGCGCGGTAACCTTTGCTGTCGCCGCTGCCCTCTCTCTGCCCTCACTTCTACTTACGATTTGCTGCCTCCTCTTTGGGGGGGTTTAAAAGCACGGGGGGGGGGCAAATAGCAGCGGGGGGTTGCCAGGATCTGAGCAGGAGGCAAAAATTTACTGGCCAGGGGGGATCAAACTGCTGTAGGTAGCGGCGGGAGAGGGGCTGAAGGGGGAAAATCGGGGGTGGGGGGTGGTAGCCGGGGTTAAGCCCGGGGAGGGAGACGCTGCCAGACCCTGTGCGGGGACAAACCCCCGTTTAAGGAGGGGAAGAGGGGGGAACAGCGACCCCTGGGGATGAGCCATCCGCTGTGCTCGCAAATCTGGGGGTGTCGGGGGTTGGGGGGGGGCAGCGGCTGTTTTCGTTCTGCTCCCAGGACGCTGCATGTCAGCCCCGGAGCAGGGGGCGGGTTCCTGGGGCTGGGTCTTAAAGGCACAGACCTCCCAATTCCTATATTGTCAAAGCTTAGACACCGCAGCTCCTCTCTGTCTCACACAAGTGTTGCAGGACCGTTATTGCTCCAGCCAGGAGGCTGAATGCAGTGAAATATTGTACAGACGCCCCCTCCCTCCCTCAAACTCTGCCTCTCACGTTTTGACTTTGTAAAAGTGTCTTCTGTCAGTTTCTATGTGTATACGAAATCACTGCAGCTTCTTTCTCTTATACAACGTGCTGAGTTGCTAACTCCCTCCCAGAGCCCACATGTCTGCACCCCCTGCTATACCCCAGGTCAGAGCCTGCACCCCTCACTCAAACACCCAGCCCAGTACAAGGGCACTGTTTACAACCTGGGAGCTGCCAGACGGGCACTGTCCAGCCCAGCCCTGTGCTGCTATCCTGCTTCTTCCCCTTCGGTGTGGGCCCATGCTGCACCATGCTACCCCCCTGCCCAGCACCCCTCTGGCTTCCTACGCCCAGTGCCACACTACCCAGAGACCCCTCCACACACTCCTGCCCAGCACCCCTCTGACTCCCTATGCCCAGTGCCACACCACCCAGAGACCCCCCCCACACCCCTGCCCAGCACCCCTCTGACTACCTACGCCCAGTGCCACACCACCCAGAGACCCCCACAAACCCCCGTGCCCAGTGCCCTCCCAGACCACTTCCCCACCCACTCAGAACCCCCCAACAGATCCTCTCACTGCCCAGTCACCCCCTAGCTGAAGACCTCCCACAACCCTTCCACAACTGAGCCCCCCCACAGATCCCCTCACTGCCCCACCACCACAACTGCACAGTGCCCCGCATAGACACCCCACACTTCCCAGTGCCCCAACACACACAGATCTCCCCATGCCCCCACTGCCCAGCATCCCCCCAGACCCACTAGAGACCTACCCTCCCACATCCAGTGGTGAGCTGAAGCCGGTTTCCACAGCTCCAAGAATCGGTTGCTAAAATTAGATCTCCGTGGAGAACCGGTTGTTAAAGGGCCAGGAGGTGGGCAAAGAACTCCAGTCCGCAGGCTGGACCCAGGACCGGCGCTAGTGTTTTTAGTGCCCTAGGCGCACGGCCATTTTGCCACCCTGCACACTGATCCGCGGCTCTGCTGGAGCTGCCGCAGGCGTGCCTGCGGGAGGTCCACCGGAGCCTCGGGAGCAGCAGACTGTCCGCAGGAATGTCTGCTGCAGGTCCACCGGAGCCGCCTGCCACCCCACCCCTGGCAAAATGCCGCCCCCCAATAATCCTGGCGCCCTAGATGATTGCCTAGGCCACCTAAATGGAAGCGCCGGCCCTGGCTGGACCATCCTGTTGCTCCCAGGATTCCCAGCTGGGGAGGCTGAGGCTCCCCTGGCCCTTGCCCCGTTTCCCCCCACTGCAGCGTGTTCAGCCACCGACATCAGCTTGGCAGCTCAGCTGAGCTTGAGAGTGTCGTCCTGCTGCCGCTTTTTGAGAGGCCTGGCAAGGTGGCAGGGGTGTGTGTGTCCTGCTGCAAGCTCCAGGGCTAGCCAGAGGAGAGGGGAGGGGGCAAGTGGGGCAACTGGCCCGGGCCCTGGAGGGGCCCCCGGCCCCACCGGTATGTCTCCCCCAACCCCATCTCCCCACCCTTAAATCAGAACTTTTTATAGTGAACTGGTTCTTAAGATTTTGGCAGCTCATCACTGGCCACACCCTAACCCCCAGCCACAATAGCCAGCCCTGATGGGAGGTGACTGTGTCTGCCAGGCTGAGCTGGCAGCGCAGCCAGAGCTGGTCCTGGGGCAGGAAAACTCCGGCCCCTTGGGAGTGGTACAATCAGCCAGGCTGGAGCACAGCCTACCCAGGCCAAGCTCCCTCAGGACCCAGTTCAGCCTCTCCCCACCCCCTACTGTCCCCTGTGACTGGCCGAGACTGGCCCAGCCTCTGCACCAGTCCCAGGTGGCTCTTCCCCCGGGGAGGCAGGTGGGGCCCCACAGGTCCCAGGCAGTGGAGACAGCTCAGAGCTGGAGCATTGCTGGGGAGCAGGGCAGATCCTTGAGACATGATTCCCAAGATCCCACCCACACCCATTGGTCCCGTGGCCACCAGCCTTGCCACGCACTCACGCACGCACGCACACACACACACACTTCTCTCTCCCTGCTTTCCCTATCACCAGTTATGTTACTACAGGATGAAATGTAGACATCCCATAAAATAGCTAGTTCCACACCGTTCTTCAGACCTCAGATCACTGAAATGCAGCTTGGCATTTGAGATACTGTATGACTGTAGTACAGTTTGCGACATCACAGAAACCTTCCTCTCTCCAAGTTTACACCCCACCACACCCTTTAGCAATAACGTAACCATTAAACAGGTTCTGAATCAGTCATCTTTCTTCCCAATTTAGTTTTAACAAAAATGCTGCAACATAAGTAGCTATGGGAGATGACAGTGCAACTACTAGGTATCAATGGGGGAAAAGTGTGCGAGTAATGTCCTGGATATACTGGCATGGCTGGCTTTAGGCCAATTCAACCAATTCCCCTGAATCAGGCCCTGCCCCGGTTCGGTGTACCGGCAAGAGCAAGTGCGCTGTACTGGGGTGGCCCGGCTTCCCCAGGGGGCAATTTAAAGGGCTTGGGCCTCCCAGCAGGGGCTGGAGGCAGCCCTGCACCCCCTGCCCTGTCTCCAGCCAACCACCCCCTGCCCTGTCTCCAGCCAACCCCTGCCACACACCCTTGCCTGAAGCCAGCCAGTCCTGCACTCCTCTGTCTCCAGCCCTGCCAACCCATGCCTCAGCCCCCTGTGGCCCTGCCTGAAGCCAGCCAGCCCACCCTACCCCACACATACCTATCTCCAGCCATCCCCACACCCCTTGCCCTGCCTGCAGCCAGACCCTTCCTCCAGTCAGACCCTGCCCTGCCTCCAGCCAGTCCCATGTCCACTGCTGCCCTGCAGTTCCCAGGATAGTAACCCTGCACACCTGCTTCAATGAGGGGGGCAGGGAGCAGCTGGGACCCACACCTGTGTACACCCTAGGGTAACCAGACAGCAAGTATGAGAAATCGGGATGGGGTGGAGGGTAATAGGATCCTATATAAGAAAAAGATCCAAAAATTGGGACTGTCCCTATAAAATCTGGAATCTGGTCACCCTAGCACACCCCCAGGGAGTGGCGGGAACCCACACATGTGAAACAGAGCTCATTTTTAGTTCAGACCCATCTGTTTAAAAAAGAACTTTAGGTAGGGTTAACATAAATCTATATTTTCCCAGATATGTCAGGCTTTTTGGGTCTTAAATCGCCATCCAGGAAAATACGGACGTATGGTAACCTTATTGGTACAAAAAATACATACTGTGGCACATCCCTTAAATCAGAACTTGTTATAGGGAACCGGTTGCTAAGAAATGAATGGCTTTTTTTTACACTTTTTTTTTTTTAGTCATCCCTGCCGGAGCCCCACCAAAAATGTTCAAATTGGGCCCTGCACTTCCTAAAGCCAGCCCTGTATACTGCCCTAGTGTGGAGGTGAGAGCGCCTCCGGGATCCTGACATCCCAGCACTTTACACACCTTCCTGGAGCCTCCCAACCTCTCTTTTACACAGTTCATTATTATACCTTGTCTTACAAACACCAAACACCATTACATGTGCACAAAGATAAATAATTCCCCTCCCCCCGATATATACAGAGTTGTGCTTCTGCATATAGTATCTATCTGGGATGAATATTGAGCTCCCAGCTCTTCAGGAATCAGTAAAGAGTCAGCTTCCAAGCCACATGTTGAATCCTATTGTAAACAATATGGGTGACGCATGAGGCATTCTGAAGCAAGAGATAACTGGTAAAGTTTAAATAAGATGCAGAAAAAAAGCTTTTCTTATGTTTTGTTTCTGTTGGATTTATTGTATTATGTATAGGAAGTGTTTAATATAAAAATTTCGTAGTAGGGTTTACAATATTATAAGAAGAGATTATGCTATTACCATTATCCAGTCAATTTGCACAGTACTATTTTGAATTAGTGATAATTCACAGAGAGAGAAAGAAGAAAGCTAAATTTAGAGAACAATTATTAACCAGATTCTTAGTTATTCACCAGCCACTTTGCTCCTGTCCACGGCACAAAGCACCATAAACCCAGTATAGTCTGGACAAGAGAATATTCACCTCAAATTGGCATCTGCTACACTCCTTGCCCCTGCCCCCCATTCCCACTCACCACTAATCAGGATATAGCTGAGTGAAAAGGTGGCATGGCTGAAACATATATCAGGCAATAGAAAACTAGTATAGAGTACAATAGCCCTGAGAACATCGCTTAATTCTGAGCACTGTGTCTGCAATGCGATGCAGGATGGGCCTGTTGCCATGGCGCCATTGGCACCATTGTAAACTCAGTACTGACCTCAAGCCCCCTCTCATAGCAAAACTCCCTTGGACCTTTTCTGGATCCCACCAAAAAATATTAAAATCTGCTGCCCCAGTGCTACTTTCTTTCTACAGGAGACATGATGCAGTGAAATAATTTCCCTACATTCCATCAAACTCTGCATCACACATTTTCAGTATTTAAAAGACTCTCTCATAACTATTTGTCTATGTGAAGTCTCACAACAGTTCACAAATTTTAGAATTGCCTTTTGCTGCATTTATCTTGCCTGTGAACTCAGCTCTTACAGTCCTATTTTCACATGTCATTGCTTGTGTGTAGAAACTGATTCACAAATATTCAGTACGTTTATTATATGGTGTCATCTTAGAACCTTCCCAAGGGCAAAAATCTTCTGCAACAATGAAGGCTTGGGCTGATGACCAGTGGCTGCAGAACTTTTGGATGGTCCACATTTCTGCATCTTTGTGCAAAACTCATCAAAACAAAAGCTGCACTGACAGTGGAGAAGAAAAAATAATTGTACTACGGGGATCTGCAACACCAGATTATTATTGGTCAATCACTGTTCTCTCTCCTAAACTAAGATGGAATGGATTTCTTTAATGTAAGTAGTCACAACACATGGTTAAATATTTTATGATCAATATCCTGTTAAGAACTCAGCAGTCACAGATAATACCTGTCTTCTTTGGTAACTAAGGCACAGTATCCTGTCTGTTCCCCCAAACCAAAAGTGATCAGAGAAAAAACTTGCATGGAGCAGTCAATGGAGGTGTGAGACATACCTGCATACCTACAACCCTGGTGACAAGCTTGAGGCAACTCCCCTACACTCATTCACACCCACCTTAGGATTTAGACAAATTCTAGTGGTGAAACTCTGATTGATATCTGATTGATATCCAAAATACTGAAGCAGACAAATTTCATTGTCAGCCCCCTGAAGGAACATCACCCATAGTAAGAAGTGATCAGCTCCTATTATCTAATCTAAAGAAATTCCTGCAGTCATCGGTTTACCCATAAACAAATCTACTGTTCTCCCTTCAACCAATGCAACCTATTGCATATTTTCTCTACAAAACCATTTGCTCACTCTTAAGTAAGAATTCTTATGCATGCATAGACCCAAATTCTGCCTGAGTTAGAATCAGAGAATAGAATAATAGAATATCAGGGTTGGAAGGGACCTCAGGAGGTATCTAGTCCAACCCCCTGCTCACAGCAGGACCAATCCCCAACTACATCATCCCAGCCAGGGCTTTGTCAAGCATGATCTTAAAAACCCTCTAAGGATGGAGATTCCACCACTTCCTTAGGTAACCACATCTATTCCTGACAGATTCAAGACTGTGAGCTAAGATCATCAGTGAAGACTCAGGAGTTCAAGCTTCCTGGAGTGGGTGAGTTTCCTCATTTTCTCTCTCTGTTTCCTTTTCTAACTCAGGTATTAAACTGTAAAAATGTAACTTACTTTGTTTAGGCTCTCCTTGTGAGGTAAAGATGGGGATAGGGACATGCTACATCTGGGACAAATAAAGGTGTCAGCTTGAAAGTGCTGTTTGGCTCATTCCATTGGGCACACAACCAGTACATTGATAGAGTTACACAACCACCCCCCTCCAGAAGAGTAGAATTATCAGGGGGAAAACCCAGACAAGTAACCCCAATAAATGAGCATACCCCAAGTAATGGGCAAATCTGGTAAAAGTACAGAAATACTAAAGGTATTCCTGGCTAACTGCCTGAATAATAAAGAATCTTTACAATAACTGTATAATCATTTCTTAAATGGTTTGCATGCCTGTAATCATGGTGATTTCTTTATTGCTCCCAATTTCTATATTGTTTATCTGTGTGGTGTCTGTTTTTTTAATTTTCTTAGGCTGATATATAAGTAATTTTGCTGTGTGTAAAACAATTTAGATGATGGGATCTAATTTCTTAGATAATCAAGTAACATTATGTTAGGATTGATTAGTTTAATTACATTAAAACAATTGATTAAAGACATTGCTGAGAATGAGGTGATACTGATATGTGTATGTTATAGGGGTTTCTCTATTTCAGATTCTTCAGATTTCCAGACAACTATTTTCTCCCAAAAAGTTGCACCAAGCAAAAAATTACCTCAATACACATAATGGCAAGTAAGTAGAATTTTTCCATGTGTTCCCATGGAGGGGAGGGCTAGCTCAGTGTTTTGAGCATTGGCCTGCTAAAGCCAGGGTTGTGAGCCTAATCCTTAAGGGGACCATTTATGGATCATGGCAAAAAAAAAAAAAAAAAAAAAAAAAAAAAAGCAAGGCCAAAAAAAACTGTCAGGGACAGTACTTGGTCCTGATAGTGAAGGCAGGGGACTGGACTCAATGACCTAGTTCTGTGACATAGGTATATCCCCATATATTATTAAATATTACATATTTTTTCAAAACCCATTATCTTCAAGCAACTCTGCTTGTTTTTTTTATTGACATTTTTTTGCTGTTACATTTACTGTCCTGAGTCACTATGTCTATACATTGTTACAATCTTGTAGTGATCTCCTTATCTCTGATAACATTCACTCTTCATTGAGCGAATACAGCCAAAATTTGCAAGACACAGATATTTCAGAATTATGCACATGCCTGCAATTTATTTATATCTGTCATGTCACTGGCCTATGAATGATGTATTGTTGATTTAGGTTTACCCTGCTTATGGGTTTGCAATGTACATCGCTTACCTTCTAACTCAACTTTGAGTCTTATATGCATTGATATGCCATGTTTGCACTTAAGTAACTGTTTTCTCTTGTAAATAATTCTCAGGGAAATCTTTTGAAGAAAAAATTGCAAATGTTTTGGCATACATAAGGAGTAGCACATATCCTGAAGGAATGAATAAAGCAGGCAGACTGAACCTGCGTCGATATGCTGTCAACTTTTCATTGGAAGGTAAGGAATATTTGTTTTAAGATAGTACTGACACATAACACAGGAAACTTCAGCCTGTAAATGATGGTCATGATGTCCCAACACTGGGATTATTTGGAGTGTTAACCTTACCTTCAATGGGACTGGAATTTGGATCTCTATTTTTATTAAAATTTTCCAGAAAATCTGTCTATGCCAGTGGTGCAACAAAAGGAGTGTGCTGTGCAGTTGTGTGAGAAATGAGTCTAAATTTTATTTAAAAAAAAACTGATGACTTTGTTTCATTTCTTAATTATGTTATCCGGTCTGCTGCAAGCACCACCAACAATCACTATATGTTCAATGAGCAAAAACTTCTAACTATACACCAGGGCCGCCCAGAGGATTCTGGGACCTGTGGTCTCTGGTGGCAGGGGGGCGCTGCTTCAGCAGTAATTCAGCTGTGGGGCGTCCCTCTGCCCTGGAGGAAGGACCCCCCCACTGGCGAAGACCAAGAGTGGAGGAAGCTCTGGTGGCCCGCGCCCCTCGAGAGTTTTCCAGGGCACAAGGAGCAAGTGAAGGACCCTGCTTCAGGGGCCCTGAAAAACTCTCGTGGGGGCCCGTGTGGGGCCCAGGGCAAATTGCCCCACTTGCCCCCCCCCGGGCAGCCCTGCTATACACTGAAATTTCCCCCTTGTACTCAAGGCATTATGAACCAGACTGTATATAGATGTCTTTGATAGGCATATGCCTTTTAATTAATTAATGGTTTTGCCAATAACCACTTATAGCTTAAGTTAAACACTTTTCCCACACCCCAGCCCTGGCAGAAGCCACAAGGCAGCAGGGGAAGCCCCTATGCCTGACCCCATCACCAGGAGACGTGCCTGGTGGGGCAGGAAACTCCACAGCACCCTGCTCTTAGTCCCCTAAAGAACCGCAGGATCCAAAACTCCACCACGGCCCTGGGACTAGAGGAGCTCTCACTCCCTGGTACAGCCGTGACACAGGGACAGAGCTTCTCCAGTCCTGGTGCTGTGTGGGACAGCAGGGTGGGTGGGAAATGAGCCAAGGAGTTGTGGGCCCGGCAAAATGGTGGGGAGCCCAGGTGTAACATGGCTGCGATCCTGGGGAAGAGGACGAAAGGGATAAGGCCATAGGTGGTGTTGCCAGTGGACAGGGTGGGTAGGGGCCCAACAATTGCTCTGTCCCAGGGCCCAGATAAACTTTAATCATCCTCTGTGCTCCATCTTCTATGATCAACAGAGGGGAGATTGTTCCATTCAGCAAAAGGAAGAAAGGTTGTCGTTGTGCATACCATGAAAGAAGCCCTGCAATTCTTTAAAAGGTATCATGACAGTCCAGAGGGTGGACATCTAGGAATATTCAAAACCAGGAATGCGCTGACATCAAAATACTATTGGCCAGGGATGACAAAAGACATTGCGAATTGGGTATGTAAAGTAATGAAACAAAATGCTGATGAATGGTATTTACAATTGAAATAGAAGTTCAAAATGAATGAAAGAAATATAAAAGTATATTTGGTGTGCAAATGTGAACTCTGTTCCCTTGTGATACTATTTCCATAACGAAATGTTCATGTCATCATATTGTTCCATCAAAAACAGGTTGCACAGTGTCTGACTTGCCAGAAAGAGGGAAAGCAATCAAATCTGGATACCACCTTGAAAAGCATAAAGGTGAATTTTTGAATCAGACACGTTATTGTTTATCATTATCCATGGTTATTTCTGCAATACAATGAGGGTTTGATTTTGAAACAAGTACAATGCATGTAAGTGGCACAGCATAGTGCAGCAATTACCTCTAATACGCCTTCGCACTGGCTGGGGATATTTCTTCTGCTTTACTCTGTTATTGCTTTCAGTCACTCATTCCTGTACTTCTTTTTGTTTGTTTATTCTTTCTTTTTCTTCTGCATTTAAAAGTGGGCTTTCATTTGGATTCTATGGCTGTTTTAACCATATTACATTGTGTACTCTGCTTCTGACATATGGGTTCATTGAGAACATTTAGTAATAAACATGTGAAGTATGACTGTAACTGGTACCCTTTTACGTAGGTCACTCGGATCTGGGAATTGGTGGGAATGGATTTAATAGGACCGTTACCAGTAACAAAGGATGGATACCAGTATATACTTACAGCCATAGATTATCTTTCAAGATGGATGGAAGCCTTTCCACTTAGAAATAAGTCGTCATTTGAGGTGGTACAGATCATGTTCAGCATGATTCTTCGACGTGGATGCCCACAGCGGATACTGACAGATCATGGTGCAGAATTCAATAATAAGGAAATGATTTCTTTTTTTCTGGTTATTTGTACTATGTACTCAAACTCACTGTCAGGTCACCCATAGATCTCAAACAACCACCATCTTTTCTTTTTATATATATAAACTGCTGTTGGTCACCATCAGTGTTGCTATAAAATTATTTTTCTTCATATCTAACAAAGAAACGAACAACTACTTGTTTCCAAAACAAATATGAGAAGACAGGTATTCCTGTTGCTAATTACACATAAAAGTAGTGGCCCATACGCAAAGGAACATTCCTCTACACAAGTCTATATGTACATTTATGGTGTAACTTTTCTTCTTTCAGCTTAACTTGTATGTTTGTAATAAATTGGGAATAGAACGTAGCTTCACCAGTCCGTACCACCCACAAACCAATGGCTTGGCTGAAAACGCTAATAAATCCATAAAAAGGTAAGTGAATGGTGGGAATCGTACAGTAATAATGGCAAGTAGAATGTGCTATACTAGAAGATGCAACTCACAAAAAAATCTTAAAAAGCAGTGTGTTACATGGAAATCTTTTTCATTACGTATTACACCTTTTTGATTGTGTATGATCTGTTTCAAACAAGACCGTACATGTGACTTTCTTTTCTTAAACAATCAAATCAATGTGCCTTTGTTACAGAGCACTGTGGAAGATGGTTGATAACAATGGGAGTAATTGGGATAAATTACTTGAACCCATTTTGTTTTCTTTGTGAACTAAAATACATGCAACAACAAAAATTTCACCTTTCCGACTGTTTTGTGATGATGCAGTGTTTCCAGAAGATGTCTTAGATAATTACATGGTAAGTGTATGTTATTCCCAGCATCTTTCATGTACATATGGCATTCTGTGTGCCTTCATTTTACAAATACAACCACTTCTCCATTTGTTTACAAAGATCCCAGATCTGAATATGTTCGGGGAAGATTTCTGCAAAGAGTACAGCATGAATATGAAATCGAGACATGACGCTGACATTGCGCTGGCCCTAAGTAACATTGCTAAAGCACAAGAAAAACAACAAAGACATTATGCTAAAAGAAAGACTTCTAAATATGGGGAAATAACATTTGAAGTTGGGGACTCTGATCTGTTACTGAATGCTAGACAGAGAACAAGAAAAGGAGGAGTATTGGAATCTAAATATCAGGGACCATACAAAATTATGAGTGTTGAAGGTAAGAGAGTGAAATTATAAACCATCTCAGGGAAACAGTTAGGAACCATGTACAGTATTGCACACTTAAAACCAGTAAAAGAGCCAACAACATTAGCTGCTGAAAGCACATCAGAGGGAAAAACTGGAACTGAAATTGGAGTTGGTGACACTGAACCAGAAACACCCACGGAAGAGATTAGAGAAGTGGATGGCACTGTATCTCATGACAGCAAAGTGGAAAACATAGAGGTCACAGCAATAGAAAAAGAGGAATATATAGGGCAAGATGTGTCAAACAATGATACAAGTGATGCTGATGACAGTTTTGATGACATGCTTACAGAGGAAGTGGAAGACAAGCAATGGCTTCTGAAAGGTAATTGGATACCGCACCTTTCTTAAACACATTAACATATTTTATAACTTGAACTATATTAAAGGTTTTCATGTACAAAGTGGCGGCATTGACAGTATTAAAGCAGAGAAAAAGGAAACTGTATTACCATGCATGTAATACGTGTTAATATTTTTTTCCTAGTAAAATTGGTAATGACCAGCAAACACACAGAGAGACTGGAGGCCAAAGTGAGAAACATAAAATTGTATGGCTCTTCATTTCATTGCCTGAAACCGAGAAGCTGGATAAGTGATGAGGTACATTTAAGTACCAGTAAACATGTATTTGTTGATGTGATTGATTACTCAAATACCATCGTAATTGTGCTTTTCTTCCATCATGTGTTGTAGGTTATTGATGCATTTTTGAGCTGTGTAGTTGAGAAAGCAGATGGAAAGGTAGGCTAGTTACTGTGATACATGACACAATGCACTGATGCACTAAGTAAACAATCACGGGAATATGTGGCACAACATATTTAAGTCCAAATGCCCTTGAAATATCAACAGACACCTGAAATTTCAACATTTCTGTGTATATACTGCTGCCAAACATTTACTAAAATGTATTTGGAGGTGCATATCGGACATACAATAGAGGGCCACATTAGTTCTGCTGCACAGTTCAGTGGGTTCAGTAATTGAACACAAGTATGCGAACAGCTTAGTCACTTTTTAAAGGAAGTAAGACAGAGCACATTGATTACAAATCATTTTGTTTTTATAGGACTCTCTTACCTATACGTATCTGATGTGTAACACTAAGGATCCGTTTCATGTCTGTCTATATTAAATTCATTATGTTCTTGACGTGCCACAATTATTAATGCAGTAATAGCTTTGTTGACTGTCAACAGGTACAAGCCATCTCATCAGTAGTTTCCACTGCCATTCTCTCAGGCAGAGCTACACAAATGAAAGTGAAGGTAAATGTTAACACACTTTCATACATAAAATGAAAAAAGAACAATTTCAGTCACTGAGTTAAACACAGTGTGACAGCAAATACAATGATATGTTTGATGTGAGGGAATAGTCTAATAGTAATACATGTAATGAATTTGGGAAATACAGTATAATGTATATCTCATGGTTTGCCTCACTGGAAACTATAATTACATTTCTAATTTCTTTTAAATAAAAACAGAGTGAATTACTTCAAAATGATATATTACTGCTTCCTTACCACACACCAGGTCATTGGGTTCTTGTGGTAAGATGTTTTGTATTGTGCTTCTGGATTATGGGCAATAAATGTGGCAATAAATAAGAGATTTGTAACACAACTATGGTAGTGGTGATATAATTTCCCGTGCTGCGGGTTTTCTGGGAGTTCAGTGCATGCAAAGGAAAGTGGAATGTGATTGTTAAAAATAAATTGATACTGTCAATTTACATTGTTCATGTAACATGGAAGAATACATTCTGCAAAGAGTTGATTGATTTCACAATATGCTTATATGTTGTGTGTTACTGTTACATTACAAACGATAATATGTTAATTGCATACTGATTGTTGATAAATTAGTATAAATTTTTTGAAATAATCACATTACATTACTAATACATTTTATGAATATATTTAAACTTACAGATAGCCTTGATGAAAAAAAAGGAATTGTTAATAATTGACCCCTTGTGTGATGAGATCAGATATGAAAGAACATGCCTGAGGAACTGGAGGTGATTTATTAGATACTTACTTTCACAGTGGACACTAACTGTTCCATTGAAATTTTTTTTAAAGGGAATGTTACAATAATGGGAATAATGTCTTCCTATTAGCTACAAATGAACATTGAAACAGCATGTACTTGTACTGAATGTGCTTAATAATGGACTTTGAGTGAACTTGTGTGATGTGACTCTGGGGACCAACTTCACAGAATGTGGACACACACGAAACAGTAGCATGTTGCATGATTGAGAATGTGTTATTATCAACATGGGGCACAGCAACTCAGGTGACACACTGTGTAAGTGTGAGACAATAATATGAAAACAAGTGTGTCTATATGTGAGCAATAAGTCATTTCAATAACTAAGTAAAAAGCGAGAGAATGGATTTTTATCTATGTCCAGAAACCAGAGTGGGAAAAAAAGGAAAGCAAAGCTCATTTATGCAGTCTGCTAATGTACTCTCTAACAATTTCAGAAACTTCATCAAACGATTAACTAGTAAATCCTCATCTGATTGGAACAGTAAAATTGTGCAGCATCCCAGACAAAGTGATGGCCACAACTGTGGACCACTCATCTTAAAGGTATTGAATACCAAATTGGCATTATTATTGGTTATGTATATTTAATTATCCATGTTGAAAGTAAATGCCAGAGATTACCAGTGGGCACTGTACTGGTGTCCTTGCCAAGGTGGATGGGGGTGGGCTTGTGGCCACAAGAAGGGATGGATTCTCCAGTGGCAGGTGCGGTGCTGGGGGACCAGATTCTACCATCCAGCCCTTCCTGACAGCTGCTGTTGCAGTGGCCAGGAGCACCGGGCCCTTGTAAATCACTGTAACCCAGAGCCCCTTTTGGTCCCCCACAGTAGGCAGCCCTGCCAGGAGCATTTAACAGCATTGCCGGACCCTATGGCAGGGCCGCAGATGCGGGGGCGATGGGATAAAGGGGGCAGTGCTGTTAAAGCATAAAGCACTGCCACATCGGAAGTGTAACGTCAGCCATGTGTGGTCTGGAACCAGTGGCCAATTCTTACCGGTACACTGGACCAGCCCACGTTCACCTATGGTAAGTCTGAGGTTTATTCTAAATATCAGTGTTGTTAGTTTGCAGAAACATATTTGCAGCACAAAGACATCAGTACGGTGGAAACAACACAGAAGGCTAATACTGCGTTTAGAAGACATATAGCAATTCTTCTAATGAAGGAGTCAGGTAATTACTTTCTACCATGTATTAGCAGCAAAGAATCCTGTGGCACCTTATAGACTAACAGACGTTTTGGAGCATGAGCTTTCGTGGGTGAATACCCACTTCTTCAGATGCATGTGGTGGAAATATCCAGGGGCAGGTATATATATGCTAGCAAGCAAGCTAGAGATAACGAGGTCAATTCAATCAGGGAGGATGAGGCCCTGTTCTAGCAATTGAGGTGTGAAAACCAAGAGAGGAGAAACTGGTTCTGTAGTTGGCAAGCCATTCACAGTCTTTGTTCAGTCCTGAGCTGATGGTGTCAAATTTGCAGATGAACTGAAGCTCAGCAGTTTCTCTTTGAAGTCTGGTCCTGAAGTTTTTCTGCTGCAGGATGGCCACCTTAAGGTCTGCTATAGTGTGGCCAGGGAGGTTGAAGTGCTCTCCTACAGGTTTTTGTATATTGCCATTCCTAATGTCTGATTTGTGTCCATTTATCCTTTTCCGTAGAGACTGTCCAGTTTGGCCGATGTACATAGCAGAGGGGCATTGCTGGCATATGATGGCGTATATTACATTGGTGGATGTGCAGGTGAATGAACCAGTGATGGTGTGGCTGATCTGGTTAGGTCCTGTGATGGTGTTGCTGGTGTAGATATGTGGGCAGAGTTGGCATCGAGGTTTGTTGCATGGATTGGTTCCTGAGCTAGAGTTATTATGGTGCGGTGTGCAGTTACTGGTGAGAATATGTTTCAGGTTGGCAGGTTGTCTGTGGGCAAGGACTGGCCTGCCACCCAAGGCCTGTGAAAGTGTGGGATCATTGTCCAGGATGGGTTGTAGATCCTTGATGATGCGTTGGAGGGGTTTTAGCTGGGGGCTGTATGTGATGGCCAGTGGAGTCCTGTTGGTTTCTTTCTTGGGTTTGTCTTGCAGTAGGAGGCTTCTGGGTACACGTCTGGCTCTGTTGAACTGTTTCCTTATTTCCTCGTGCGGGTATTGTAGTTTTGAGAATGCTTGGTGGAGATTTTGTAGGTGTTGGTCTCTGTCTGAGGGGTTAGAGCAGATGCGGTTGTACCTCAGTGCTTGGCTGTAGACAATGGATCGTGTGATGTGTCCGGGATGGAAGCTGGAGGCATGAAGGTAGGCATAGCGGTCGGTAGGTTTTCGATATAGGGTGGTGTTAATGTGACCATCACTTATTTGCACCGTGGTGTCAAGAAAGTGGACCTCCCGTGTAGATTGGTCCAGGCTGAGGTTGATGGTGGGGTGGAAACTGTTGAAATCGTGGTGGAATTTTTCCAGAGTCTCCTTCCCATGGGTCCAGATGATGAAGATGTCATCAATGTAGCGTAGGTAGAGAAGGGGCGTGAGTGGACGAGAGCTGAGGAAGCGTTGTTCCAGGTCGGCCATAAAGATATTGGCATATTGTGGGGCCATGCGGGTGCCCATAGCAGTGCCACTGATCTGGAGATATATATTGTCATCAAATTTGAAATAGTTGTGTGTAAGTATAAAGGCACAGAGCTCAGCAGCCAGTTGTGCTGTGGCATCATCAGGGATAGTGTTCCTGACAGCTTGTATTCCATCTGTGTGTGGGATGTTTGTGTAGAGAGCCTCTACATCCATGGTGGCTAGGATGGTGTTTTCTGGGAGGTCACCAATGCATTGTAGTTTCCTCAGGAAATCAGTGGTGTCACGGAGATAGCTGGGAGTGCTGGTGGCATAGAGTCTGAGTAGAGAGTCCATATATCCAGACAGTCCTTCAGTGAGAGTGCCAATGCCCGAGATGATGGGGCGTCCAGGATTTCCGGGTTTGTGGATCTTGGGTAGTAGATAGAATAACCCTGGTCGGGGCTCTAGGGGTATGTTGATTTCTTCTGGTGTTAGTGTAGGGAGTGTCCTGAGTAGATGCTGTAGTTTCTTAGTGTATTCCTCAGTGGGATCTGAGGGAAGTGGCCTGTAGAATTTGGTATTGGAGAGTTGTCTGGCGGCCTCCTTTTGGTAGTCAGACCTGTTCATGATGACAACGGCACCTCCTTTATCAGCCTCTTTGATGATAATTTCAGGGTGGTTTCTGAGGCTGTGGATGGCATTGCGTTCTGCACGACTTAGGTTGTGAGGCAAGCGATGTTGTTGTTCCACGATTTCTGCCTGTGCACGCCGGCAGAAGCATTCAGTGTATAGGTCCAGACTGTCATTTCGACCCTCAGGAGGAGTCCATGTGGAGTTCTTCTTCTTGTGCTGTTGGTGGGAGGGCACCTGTGTATCAGTGCACTGTTCAGTGTTGTCCTGGAAGTATTCTTTGAGTCGGAGACGGCGAAAGTAGGCTTCCAGATCGCCACAGAACTGTATCATGTTGGTGTGGGTGGCAGGGCAGAAAGAGAGTCCCCGAGATAGGACAGACTTTTCTTCTGGGCTGAGTGTGTAGTGTGTAGTCCATGTATTGTGGACTCATTAGGCACATGTGAGGATAACATGAAGAGTGGAATTTTGTCACATAACAGACAGTTATCTTAATACCCCTAAAGTGGGATATCTCGCAGGTTTGGTTCTGTAATGGTGACTATGAATCAATAGTATCTTTAAGTACACAAACATTTTAATGGGGTGAATGATTGCTATTGATCGACCAGTTAAATGAAATTTGAATTTTTAGATACAGGTGTAGTAAAGTTAAAATCTGAAAAAAATATTCCAAAAAAAGGAAAAGATATGTGTTCAAACCATTGACTGGATTACAATATTGACAATTAATAAATCAAGATTAGCATTTTCAGTGTTGGTCATAACATATTCATCATTTCGTAATGCTATATTTATTTTTAAGAAAGCGTGGAGGACTACTGCATATACTGCAACCTTATCGACTGTGAAAAAGAAAGTGAGGATTGCACGATGGTAAGAAACATAGAATTACATGAGAAATATATGCCATAAACTGTGTAAGGATCATGATCCTTGTAAAAATTCCACAACATTAAACATTTTCTTCATGCCGATAGTTATATATTAGGTAATGTTCACATGTGGAAGGAATAGGATGAGTGAATGCAAAGTATGTATAACATAACTTCTGTGATTTCATTTCTTAATTGTTACTTATCAAAGGTCCAGTGTGATTCTTGCAAGAGGTGGGCACATAGACCATGCATTACAGAAGGAACCAATCAAGAAAACCTGACATATGAGAAGAAAGAGTACAACTGCAAGACATGTGCATAGTTCACTTCATTACCAAAAAAAAAAAAAAAAGGCAATAAAGAAAACCTATTGTTTAACTGCCTTTTGCTCAAAACATAATGCAACCCAAAGAAATATATTTCTACATATACATCAGATTAAAATAAATGTTTTTGATGTTAAATATATTTTTCTCTGTATTTCTGTCCATATATATAATGCAAACTATAACATTGTAAAAGTAATTTTAAAAAATGAAAGTGGTGTCATCATAGGCATGCTCCATACCCCCAAACCTTACCTCCCTTTTCACGTATTCACACACAAAAAAGCGAGAGAGTGTGCCTCGATCACCCAATAGGTCAATTTGGCACATTAGCCAGGAGGAAGCAGATCCCGAGTGTTTTTGACCACAGACTCCATCCCTCCCGATTTGCAACCATCCCTGGACCAGTGACAGGTGCATAGGCAGCCATGTCATTGGAACTAAGCAAGGAGGAAGCCAGTGGAAACAATGAAAGCGGCCACTCTGGTTATCACCTTGAGGTCGGGGGTGTGCCCTGTACCCGCAAACCTTACTTCCCTTTACACGTATTCAGACACAAAAAAGTGAAAGAGCGTGCCTCGATCACCCAATAGGTCAATTTGGCACATTAGCCAGGAAGAAGCAGATCCTGAGTGTTTTCGACCACAGACTCCATCCCTCCCGATTTGCAACCCCATGGACCAATGGAGGAAGCAGATCTTGAGTGTTTTCGACCACAGACTCCATCCCTCCCGATTTGCAACCATCCCCGGACCAGTGACAGGTGCATAGGCAGCCATGTCATTGGAACTAAGCAAGGAGGAAGCCTGTGGAAACAATGAAAGGGGCCACTCTGGTTATCACCTTGGGGTCAGGGGTGTGCCCTGTACCCCCAAACCTTACTTCCCTTTACACGTATTCAGACACAAAAAAAGCAAAAGAGCGTGCCTCGATCACCCAATAGGTCAATTTGGCACATTAGCCAGGAGGAAGCAGATTGTGAGTGTTTTCGACCACAAACTCCATCCCTCCCGATCTGCAACCTCATGGATCAGGCGGAGGAAGCAGATCTTGAGTGTTTTCGACCACAAACTCCATCCCTCCCGATCTGCAACCTCATGGACCAGGCGGCAGCAATTCCTGAGAAGGCGCACAGGTGGTTTCCTTATGTGGCAGAAACTGCAGCTAGTTGGAAAATGGGAGGGTTGCTCAAAGTGACGTTACACCGGCCCTGGGGAGCAGTCAGACAACCCCCCTGGTGACCGGCCAGCTGCTCCCATCACTGGCGTGCGAGGGGCGAGTCTCTGCCACATTTCCCCGTGGTGGGGCGGGCAGGGGTTGTCCCGGGGGGTAGGGAGCAGGCGCGGGGGGCCGGCGGCGGTTGGTTTCCTCCTTTGGCCCTGCGCGGGCTCTGCCCTGCGGGGAGCGGGAGGCGGAGTCGCAGCCGCAGTAGCCGCAGCCGGGGCTCGTCAGGCCCGGGAGCGACATGGCCCAGGCCAGGATCAGCGCTAAGGCCAAAGAGGGGCAGCCGGCGGGGCAGCTCCGCGGGCGCTTCTTCCGCTCCACCTCCATGGCCGACTGCTCCAGCCGCCTGCTGCAGAACCTGGACCAGCTGGAGCTCAGGTCGGGGCACGGCCGGCGGAAGGGGCTCTGGCCGTGCGGGGGATGGTTGGGGGCTCCTGCTAGTGCGGCAGCGTATGGGGGAGGGGTCCTGCTAGTGCGGCAGGGTATTGTGGGGAGGCGGGAGACGGGAGACGTCCTGCTAGTGCCGCAGGGTATGGGTATGGGGGGTGGGAGAAGCCTCCTGCTAGTGCGGCAGGGTATGGGAATGGGGGGGGGGGGTGGGAGAAGCCTCCTGCTAGTGTCGCAGGGTATGGGTATGGGGGTGGGTGGGAGAAGCCTCCTGCTAGTGCCGCAGGGTGCGCAGGGCATTTTTGGAGGGGTCTTGCTAATGTGGCAAGTAGGGACTGTTGAAGTGTGTTTCTGCTGTTGAAGAAGAGCCTTGCTAGACGTGCTCAGCCGGTGGTGTGTGCGTGTACTGGAAGCCCAGTAGGTTGATGCTGTTGCTGATTTCTTCTCTCCCATCTGGGCGTCTATTCCTGCCACCGGACTTGAATGAAAAACAAGTTTGTTGTTGCTGGGATTTAAACAGGCTGCGAGTGAAGAGCACAGCTGCTTCCACTGAAGTGCTGGGAAGAGACCTATATATAGTTTCCCGGCTCATAAGGGTAGGAAGACAGTTGTTATTATAGAGATCCTGTGTTCACAGGTCTTGCTGAACACAGTGTATTTGAATTTTGAAGGGTTAGGCAGCAGGGGAGCCGTTTGCTTTATAAGGGGAGCTCCATCTTCCTTAGAGAATCATGTTTCCCAGAAGATAGAATAATCCAGTGGAACCAGGGTGCCATTTCAGGTTTTAGTAGGAGGGGGCAAGTTTAACTGATTGTAGGGGCTAGTTAGGCACTGAAAACTCTAGGATTATGATAGGGTTTTTTTTTTTTTTTCTTCTTTAGATAACTTAGAAATTAGCTGTCAGGAGCACAGTATCTAATTCCCATGTAAAGAAAAAAATATAAAAACACTAGTTAAACCCATGTTTTAAGTTTATATATACAATCAGGAGATAATACAGCGAGATATTCTCAATCCTGGAGGTATCAGTTTTGGAACCTTAACAAAGATATCAGAAACATAAGTTTGATACTTTGTACACTATCTCTAGTGGAGAGAAATAAAAATAAGTAGCTTCTGCTGAAAATCTGTGTACTTTCTCTAACAGACACACTCAGTGTTGCTGCCATTATCTACTCTGTTTTAGTCAATTGTTCACTCCACTAAAAACATATTTACTTTAATATGTGATTACATTTTTTTCTCGATATTTTGGCATATATGTTCATAGGCCCTGACTCCGTGGGTGTTCCGACATGCAGGAGGCTGTGGGGGAGGAGCGAGGACACGGTACACTCAGGAGAGGTGGCAGAATGGGGCAGGAAGAGGCGGGATGGGGGTGGAGCAGGGGTTGGAAGAGGCAGGGTGGGGTGTGGTCTTAAGGGAAGGGGTGAAGTGGGGGCAGGGCCTGAGGCAGAGTCTGGGGTTGAGCATCCCCCAGCATAATGGAAAGTTGGCAGTTGTGTATATGTTTACCAGTCACAATCATGTATGACATCCATCAACATTTGGCACCATCATTACTCTTAGGATCAGACTTGGAACTGCATTTATTTTCCTATGAACTTTGTTATTTTATGGATCTAACAAAAAATAGAATTTTTGAAAATAAGTGACCATCTGCACAGTGTCTAAAGTTATATGTTTAGCTACTTTTTTTGAACTGATAAAGCTAAGGTGAGTACAAACTAAATTTATGTTCTAAAAGGATACTATTATTTGACAGGTTTCAGAGTAGCAGCCGTGTTAGTCTGTATCCGCAAAAAGAATAGGAGTTCTTGTGGTACCTTAGAGACTAATAAATTTATTTCAGCATGAGCTTTCGTGAGCTACAGCTCACTTCTTCGGATGCATCTGTAGCTCACGAAAGCTCATGCTGAAATAAATTAGTTAGTCTCTAAGGTGCCACAAGTACTCCTGTTCAATTTTTACTATTATTTGATTGCACCACTTTAAATAAAGAATGACAAAGCACAATGTGGTAATAAAGATAATGAACACAGCCAACACAGGTTAGTTATTTTAGAACTCAGTATTGAAATAATTAAATTTAAGCACAAGAGAGAAATAAAATTAAGAAATTCGCAGACCAGTCAAAAAACTAAAATAACAGTACTGCAATCCTTAATGAACTTTGAAAGAATAATATTACAGAGAATATACGTGCATTTCAACAGGAAGTACCAATACTAATAACACAAGAATGTGTGAAGGGGAATTTGTATATGAGTGCACCGTCGCTTTAAGTCAAACACTCAGGAGCCTGAAGGCTTGTTCAGTTCAGCCTCAGATCCTGCTCCTGAGCCAGAGGCACCAGCAGAGTCTCTCTGTTCCCCCCCACCCCAGCTCAGTGGAGACTGGGTACATAGGTGGGAATAGGGGGACACCCTGATACCAGGCCCTGCCCATCTCTGAAGATCAGGAGGCAGCTCCCAGTCCTGAGCAGTTTGGCCAATGGTGGCTCAATTGAACAATCCCAATCTTTTCAGTCTCCCTTCAAATGAGATTTTCCACATCCCTGAATCCCCTCTAATTCTGCTGTGTCCTTTTTTGAGGTGGGGTGATCAGAACAGCACACGGTATTCTAAATGAGGGTGTACCATTGATTTGTATGATCACATAATATATTTTCCCTTTTGTTCTTCATTCCATTTTTTACACATATAACAGCTTGTTAGCTTCTTTGACTACAGCTGCACACTGAACAGAGGTTTTCCTTTAGCTGTCCACAATGATTACCAGGTCCTTTTCCTGAGTTGATCCAGTTAAAAGAGAACTGTACAAGGTGTAGGCATAGTTCATGTTTTTGCCTCCAATGTGCATTACTTCACAATTTGTTTTAGTTGTAGTAATTTTAGGTGTTACTTGTAACTACAGGAGTGAAAATTGTCAGACAGAAATATAGTTTTCAACTGATTTCTTTCCTTGGCCTCCCCCAACCCCAAAGACAGTACCCTGCTGTGATATCAGTTTCCTCATCTTCCCTCCCCCCTTCAAGAAAATCTGTTCCACAAATGAACTGTTCACTACTTCATCTTTCCTTACAATTTTGGGATTATCCCCCCTCCCGCCAATCTGTCAAACTGGCAGGATTTCTGCATACAAGAGTAGTCAGTGGATTAAAAAAAAAAGTCAGTGCCTTAAAGAATGAAGTGCTGCTTCTAGGCAGCAACACCAGCAATCTTTCTTTGAATGAGTGTTAGTGTGGCAGGGGAGTGTAATTTAATATACATCATATCACAGCGAACGAAATAAAACTTCTATTTGTTGGATTATTCTCGGTAATATAAATGGCAAAATGCAGTTGAACACAGTACTAACCTACCATTCTCACTGAAATGATAGCATTGGGGACACAGAACTATAAAACTATTAGCTTAATCATATAATTCTTAACCCAGTGCTAAGGCCAGCGAGGGACAGACAGCTGAGCTGGAGCGGGGAACTGCCGCTGCTTCCAGGAGCTGCTTGACGCCCAGATCCTTGACCCCCTCCTGTGCCCCAGCTCCCTGAGCCAGCCCTGATCCCCTTCCTGCTCTCTGAACCCCTCGGTCCCAGCCCAGAGCGCTCTCCTGCACCCTCATCCCCATCCCAGAGCCTGCACCCCCTGCCAGAACCCTCTTTCCCCCCCATGCTCCAACCCCCTGCTCCAGACTGGAGCCCCCTCCTGAACCCTGAACTCCTCATTTCTGGCCCCAGCCCACAGCTGGAGCCCTCACCCCCTCCCGCACCGCAGTCACCAATTTCATGAGCATTCATGGCCTGCCTTACCCAGATGTGGCCCTCGGGCCAAAAAATTTGCCCACCCCTGTACTAGAGGAAGGCGCTGCACTTGCGTTCAGTCACTTGTAGGCCAAGTAAAAAGCAGAAATAAGGAGAACTGGGTTTTTTATGTAGTGTTCTTAATTGATATTCAACATCAAAGCCCCAATCCTGCAGACACACATGTACCTGTTTGACGTTATACATGTGGGACTATTCACTTGCATAAATTTTTAACAGGTGCTTAAGTATTTGCATGATCGGGGGCCCAAGTTACCTTTCTGAAAATACTAGCAGCATATGGTGGAACAATCAGTGCAATTCAGAGTAAAATGCATGACTCTTCAAACGAGCATGTACAAAATGAAACACTAGACATCAGGTGACAGTGAAGGGAGGTGTTTAGACTCAGACCTCTCAAAAACTAACTGGTAGTATTATTGTCTTGTGAGCTTTCCCTTTTCCTTGTCCTCTCTCATTTTTCCCAGTACTTGGCTTTTGGATCCCTGAGCCATTAAATTTTTAGGTACTATTGCAATCTACATGGTTTACTTATATTTTAATTTACATTCTGTAGTGTTGTGAAAAACTGATATTTGAATAAGTGATAAATGATCATGGAATATACAAGTAAGTGGAATAATATGATAGCTTGTGTATATATATATTTTCTGCATAAAAATATTTTGTCTGCTACTGGCCTTTATGTTGTTATGCTTTGTATAATGGCATTACTGTATAATACTGTGTTTAATAATTTATGTAAAAAGAATGGGTTCAAGTTAATATTTTTATAGATTTACAGTCTGGTTAGATTCTTGCTCTGTAGTGCAAGACTTTATAGTATCTCTAACAAGCTGATGATCAGAAAAGAAGTCTTGAGAGTTCTATGCAGCCATTTTATTGTGACTGAGATGTCCTTCACTGGAGGATCAGGAACCAATGAATAGCAAAGGTCTGCTTGGGTCTGATGTTAAATCCTGAACCAAACCCCACTAGACCACAGCCAATCTGACCTGATCCCAAGACTGTTAAATTGTTTCCATACCCGACCTGAGAAAATAATGAAAATGGAAGGACTAGCTGGCTTAAAATTGCAAACAATAGCATTGGGGCAGCAGAACTTGGGGTTGGTGGTGAGGAAGTTAGCTTCTCGCAATTGAAATATTGTGGGGATTGAACTGTTTTTTTCTCCCCATACATCACGTTCATGGGGGCAGTGGCAAGAATGGGACTGGGGGGACTGGAGCCATGCCCAGGATCAGACCAGGAAGTGGGAACTGGGGTAAGAGGGGCCCTGATGCCAGTGCCTGTTGTGGGGAGTTGGTCCTGGGCCAGGTAGCCCTTTTCTGTCCCTAGCTGCAAAGAGTCCTCAATCTCAGGTGCTGGTGATAGACCTGGACAATGGGCACTCAGTGGCGGGTCAGCGCAGAGGGAGCTGGGGAGGCTACAGCCAGGACTAGGTAGGAGAGCAGGGCCACCCAGACAGAGTTGTCTCCTTGAGGAACTGGACACAAGTAGTGGAGAGGTAGGGACTGGAAGGGCTCTGCCAGGCAGGTGTCACTTCTGCTCCTGGGCCTTCCTGAGCTCTCCTACTGTCCTTTATATCTCCCAGCTTCCCTTCCTCCCCCTGCCCCAACTACCCCTTAAATTTCTCTGCCCCTCTCTGCTTCCAGATGGGGCCTCCCACTGCCCCTCCTCCCCCATGTGCACCTTAGCCCACACATTGAAAGTTAGCCTATGAATAGCATAGTTGGCACATTCAGTGATAAGCGACTACTCAGAATGTATGCTAGTCAGATTACACCTGACCAGACCCAAACTCAACACTTGTAGTTGGGTGCCATTGAGTTTTGGTTGAGTGGCAAAGGTCTAATCAGAACCTTTTCAAACATTTTAAAGCTTAATATTTTCACTCTTATTACTGTAACAAATATTCAATTTGATTAAAAATGTATTTGCTTAGTTGAGCTCTTCTGGGTGGGTTTGCAAATCAGCATTATGTGTTAGAGTACTTAATTTATGTCAAGGGAGTTGTTTCATTATTGTTTTTATGGTTGGTTTACGTTAAATGCTACAAAGGAAAGGAAAATTAGAATTGTAAGATTATGAAAATGTGAAAGAAAAGAAATCTAATACCTTGTCCATGTTAAAAAAAAATTTAATTTTCGCTACCATACTTCTTTTGGGGACCAATTCATGGGGCTTTTGCATCAATGGAATTGTGGGAAAAGATAAGGTAGTATCCCATGATCCCTGACAGTGATTATATTGCACTATAAGAAGAATCTACTCCTCAGCCTAAATAAATAAATAAAAGTATTAGATTAGTAGATATAATGTATATTTTTGAATGTGTGATATTCCAGATGTATGCACCGAAGTATGCTAGAAAGATTTATTTCGTATTGGCCCTGGTTACATGTCAGATTCAGGACCCTCCCACTTGCAGGCAATCATTTTCTCCATCCTTCTGTCTCCCTTTTTGAACCTCTTTCCCAGACACATTCACGCCCTTCTCCTCCAAATTGAGTATGAAGGTCGGTGCACTTGTTACATAAGGTTGAGATGCTGCTATTTTCACTGCATTGAAGAAATTAGCTGTGCCTTGTGTTCGAATGAATTTTCACAGGTTTTGATGTCACGTCCTTTAACTAATGTGGAATGGGAATTTCATCATAAAAAGTACAGGGAGCCAAGTGAGGATCGAACTTGTGCAGGGGCTTGAAGGTGAGGATGAAAAGTTGCATATTTTAGAGCTCATAGATTCATACGGACCACTGTGATCATATAGTCTGAACTCCTGTATTACACAGGCCAGTGAACTTCCCCAAAATAATTCCTAGATCATATTTTTTAGAAAAACATCTAATCTGGATTTAAAAATATTCAGCAATGGAGACTCCACCACAACCCTTTGTAAATTGTTCCAGTGGTTGTTTACCCTCACTGTGAAAAATTTGCATCTTATTTCCAGTCTAATTTTTCTAGCTTCAACTTCCAGCCATTGAATAATGTTATCACTTATTCTTCTAGATTGAAGAGCCCACTATTAAATATTTGTTCCCCATGTAGGTATTTGTAGAGTGTAATCAAGTTCACCTCTTAATCTTCTCTTTAAGTTGAATAGATAGATTCAAAGAATTCAATCACTATAAGGCATGTTTTCTAATCATTCAGTCATTCTTATGGCTCTTTTCTGAGCCCTCTCTCATCTACCAACATCGTTCTTGAATTGTGGGTTCCAGAAATGGACACAGTATTCCACCACTGCCAAATACAGAGGTAAAATAACCTCTGTACTCCTACTCAAGATTCCCCTGTTTATACATCCAAGGATTGCATTAGCTGCTTTGGGTACAGCATCACACTGAGAGCTCATTTCAGCTGATTATTTACCACTACCCCCAATTTTTTTCAGTCATTGCTTTCCAGTATAGCATCTCCCATCCTCTAAGTATGGCCCACATTCTTTGTTCCTAGCTATATCTCTTTATATTTAGCTGTATTAAAATGCATATTGTTTGCTTGCACCTGTTTTACCATGCAGTCCAGATTGTTCTGAATCAGAGACATGTCCTCTTCATTATTTGCCACTTCCCCAATTTTAGTGTCATCTGCCAACTTTATTAGTGATGATTTTATGTTTATAAAAATGTTAAATAGCATAGGGCCAAGAACCAATACCTGCAGGACTCACTGGAAACACTGTGACAATTCCCCATTTACAGTTGCATTTTGAGATCTATCAGTTAGCCAGTTTTTAATCCATTTAATATGTGCTATGTTAATTTTATGTTTGCAGTGTTGTAGCAGTTTTGGCCCAGGATATTTGAGAGACAAGGTGGGTGAGGTAATATCTTCTTCAGGTCAGAAAAGTTCTGTGTAGCTCAAAAGCTTGTCTCTTGCATCAACAGAAGTTGGTCCAATAGAAGATATTATCTCACCCACCTTGTGTCTCATTAATTTTATATTGTTTTAGTTCTTTTTAATCAAAATGTTGTGTGGAACCAAATCAAGTGCCTTAAAGAAGTCTACGTATATTATGTCAACACTATTAGCTGTATCAACCAAACTTGTAATCTCATCAAAAAAAGATATTGTTAGTTTGACGGGATCTATTTTCCATAAAACCATGTTGATTTGCATTAATTACATTACCCTCCTTTAATTCTTTATTAATCAAGTCCCATATATTCTTTCTTATTGGAACTGTTGATAGGGGAATTGTTTATCTTGTTCAGAATCGATGTAAGGCTAACAGGCCTGTACTTAATTGTGCCATTCCAGATTAATAGCCCTGGAGACTGAAGGCCTCCATTTATCCAAAGAATAAATGCTTGAACAGCAACAGCAGTGTACCATGTTGAATATCATAACATGTCTCAGTCCTGACCCCAAAAGGTGCCCTCTCGGGCGAGAGGGCCATGAATGACTCTGCAGGGCCATGCATTTCTTGCACTTTGCAGATAATGCAACAACAACAAAAAGTCTCGCTGACAAGTGCCACTTTGTGGCTATGCAACATACTGTAGTAGACACAAATGTCTAGAGTAGCCACCAGACAGCAATTATTGCAAATAAAATAATTCTTAACATCTGGTTATCAGATTTGACATAAGATATTAACACTTGTCAAGGCATTACTTTTTAAAGGGCATTTTTATCAATGGCATATTATATTTTATATAATGTTTTTATTTATATTTATCCTGATGCTCCACAAAATCTTGCTAAACTAAGCTGTCAGCTTCTAATCGCATAACAATCACTCAGTATTTTAAGGAAGTGGTATTTTAGAAATCCTCTTTAGAATTATACTGATTCAAGATGCATCTCTGTAATGCAGTTCACTGTTTTCAATGTCAGATGGTAGGACCTGATCCAAAACCCACTGACATAACTGAAAAGGACCCCATTGACTTTGATGGAATTGGATCAGGCCCTTATTGAGTTTGTTGAATCAATGTACGTGTGCAATTGAATTACTATAAAACTAATCTGTTAAAAACTCCAAATTTCTTAATTTTAGTTTCAGGTTTCCAAGGGGAACAAGAGTGAAGGGATACTTTTTAAAAAAAAATTCTGAAAAATACTTTAATCGGTGTCTTTTTTTAAAAAGGCATAGTTGAGTTATTTAATATAATCATTAAAATGGACTCGCAGAAGTCCCATAAAAATGTAACCAACTCAGATACAAAATCAATTTACCTGCTTTATTACTATCTTTATTATTATAATGAAAATGAGTCACTTTACAATACTTTCCTCATCCCCCCCAAAAAAATCCATGCCTTTGTCAAGAATTTGTATTAAATTATTTTCCCCTCGCCAGTTACAATAAACATAAAATAAGTTTAAGTATGTCTTAAACGTAAGCTTTCACTTACACTTATTAGGCTTGTATCTAAATATTTCTTCATTTTCATCATAGCAGGATTATTTTATTATTGTCTCCTCTTAAGAGTGAAAAAAAATCTAAATGAGCGTTGCTTATTCCTTTATCTAAGTTTCCTTTTTTCCACCCATCTTTTGCTCTCAACTAATTTTCTGGCTGAAATGTTTGGGGAAGTGATGTTAGCAGGGGCGGCTCCAGGCCCCAGCACGTCAAGCATGTGCTTGGGGCGGCAAGCCGTGGTGGTCGCTCTGCCAGCGCTGTGAGGGCGGCAGGCAGGCTGCCCTAAGCGGCTTGCCTGCGGACGGTCCGCAAGCAAGCCGCGGAAGGCGGCCTGCCTGCCGTGCTTGGGGCAGGAAAATTCCTAGAGCTGCCCCTGGATGTTAGATGCATGTTTATCTCAGAGCCTACCATAAATGCCTTCATCTTTGAATTCGCTGTACAGGAGACTTAAGAAAATAGAGTGTTTAATACCATCACCAGTTTCCACACTGTATTGGATACAAATAGACAATCCCTGCCCTGAAGAGCTTACAGTTCTCCTAGTGTATACTAAAGGGGTGCTGAAACAATTTGTATATGGGAGATGCTGAGTGCCTTTGAGCAAAACTGTACATCTGTCTGTGTATGATGAAACCCACTTGAAGCCAGGGGATGGAGCAGCACCCCTAGTTCCAGTACCTATGTTCTCGCATCCAGATCGCATTCATCATCTGCACAGTGGTCCTGGGAATAATGTTGAAAAATTGTTTTTTTTTGAGTAAGCTTCTTTTGATGGACAGTATCATAGTCCTGCCTCCTTCCCCCAAACACACACACAACCTAGCTTTAATTTAGAAAGATGTAAAGAGAGTGATTTCTAGATCATCTTCTAGTACTATAACAGGTTTATCAAGACAAATATACGTAGATGTCTTGTGTATTAGAAAAGTTGTACTGTTTTAACTAAACTTAAATTTAAAATTGATTAAATGCAGCTCAAACCCTTTTTGAGCAAAGGTTAAACCAGTTTAAAAGTATCTGCATTAGGGGGTTGTACTGATTTAACTCAATTTTAAATCACTTGACTTAAACCAGTGTAACTTTTTTTATTGCAAATACATATAAATAGTTAATAGTGATCACCATCTTGTGGGTACAACCTGTAATGCTCTAGAGTACAAAGTATTTTGACTGCCTGGTGGATTCCATCAGAAAGAGAGAATGAGCCATGTTCTGACTGTGCTTGGTACTATAGTTAATGAACACTGGGATAGATGAGAAAAATTTGTCAGTAAAATTACAACTAAAGGTTGATTTAAAATCAGCACACAAATGTATAGCAGTTAAGACAATTTAGTGGTGTACTTTTAGTACAATGCTGTGCAACCTCAGAGATGTAAGACCAGGGAACATAAGGGATTTAATTTCATGGCTGAAGTTCCTAGACTGGGAGATCTGTAGAAATAGTGTATTTGATCTCTCCTGGAAAGGTATGTATCATGTTGCTATTAAGTAATCCCCCCATAGTCCTCTCCCTAGGTATTATCTATTTAGTTGGAAGGGTGGGTTGAAATGAAGTTAGGCTCAAGAGTAGTGTAGGGATATACATGGGAGGCCATTTTAATTCCCCCACCCAATAAAAAAAAAATCAGAACAAATAAAAACTTAGACTTTGAGGAAAAGAAGATGAAAAAATTGCAGCCACATGTTTGTGCACAATGGACTACGTAAAGGGAACCTGGTCAAGATATTATTGGAACCTGAATGGTTACTCAGTGCCATGAAGCAAAATCTTTTTCTACCTTTACCACCTTTAGTTGGGATGAAAGAATTAGAAATAAAGCAGTTACATAAGGGGAAAGTAAAATAACCTGTCCCTATTGTACTTGTGTGGTCATTTGTGCAGAGCTATGTGGCACAAGCAATCCTCCTCCTCTGTTGTATTCTATCATAAATTACTTTGTTTTTATTTTCCAGGGGATAGGAAATTTTTTAGGTAAAAATATTAATGGTATTGGCACTCTGGTTGTAAGTAATATCCAAATGAATGTCAGAGAGAATAGATCAAATTTTTTTCACCACGTTTAATAAACATTTCAGGATAGGTGGATTCTCTTGGTTTTTACAGAGAGTTCCATAGACACTATGAAACAGACCTCAATTTGGCAATTGTCTAAAGTTTCTGCCTTATCGGTTGGAAGAGTCTAGAACTATCAACAGACTCATGTAGTGGTCATCATACAACAGGTGGGGGAACTGGGAAAACAGAGGTTGTATCATTTTTGCACAATCTTAGCAGCCAGTTAAATCTCAGCAAACCCTCTACTCCCGTGGTGGGCAGCCTGCGGGCCGCACACTTCCCATCAGGGTCATCTGCTGGTGGCCCCCAGACAGTTTGTTTACATTTGTACTGCCACCTGCAGCTCCCAGTGGCCACGGTTCACCGTTCCTGGCCAATGGGATATGCAGGAAGCGGCACAGGCCATAGGGACATGCTGTCCGCCACTTCCCATTGGCCAGGAACGGCAAACTGCAGCCACTGGGAGCTGCGGGCAGCCGTGCAAATGTAAACAAATTGTCTGGTGGCCACCAGCGGATTACCCTGATGGACCTCAGGTTGCCCACTACTGCGTTACACCATGACATTAATATTACTTGGGCAAGTGCAGAAACTGGAGGATTGAACGGGGAAAAGTTTATCTTTTGGCACTAATCTCCAATGCTAATGATTCCCTACTGTGCATTTGCTGTCTATTTGTGGCATTCCCCAATTACTTTAATCAATTCCAAACCCCTAACCTTCAGGGCATGGTGAAGGAATGGGAAATTAACTGAAGGATTGAAACCCAGGTTTCCAGTATAGTATTTCCAGATCTAAAGGCCAGATCAAGCTCTCTAGTACACAGCAAAAGAGGGAGGGGAGAATATAGGAGCACAAGTAATGGCAGATATGACCAAACATAGAGCACAAAGAGCAAAGCTTATGTGACATGCTTGTCCCCCAGATAGAAGGATGTTACACATTTTGTGTGTAGTATGATGAATGGGACCACAGAAAGAGGGTCAGGTTTCTGGAGGAACCTAGTTTGCTGCATTACCTGGAGTTTAGGAATGTGAGCTGTTGCCTAAACTGCTACTGGACAAATACAGGCCTCTATACATTTCCTACAACTGCTTGTCTTCTGCATCACCTACTGCTAAGGAAACAGTGATTTTGGCGGCAGTGTGTAGAGCTGGCGTGCAAACACTCAGTGCAGCATGCTCACCTATTAAAAGGTGTGTTATCCAGAAGGAAATTCTATCTAAAGTTAATACCAAGCTGAACAGCATTAACTTTGGCTCTATAGTTTCTTTCTCCTTTTGGAGAGAGGTGAGGGGTTGGTTGGTGTATTGCTGTTGCTGAGATACCAAGGGCTACATGAGAGCGCCATGCTATGATTGAGATTGACTCCACATTGGTGCCCTGAGAACTGTGGAGGAACCAAGATGCCCCAGGAATCCTTATGTTCCATGCAGCTGCTAACTCCTTATCCCCTTAGTACCCTGAGATTTCTGCACAGGAAATTGCAGAGAGCTCTCTACCTGTTCTTAGGGTTGCAACTTTGGTTGGATGAATTCCTGGAGATTTCATCACATGACATAATCTTAAACTAAAGATTAATCTTTAATTCCTGGAGACTCCAGGACAATCCTGGAGGGTTGGCAATCCTAGCTTTTCTCTTAGCACATTTTTACATAGAAGGACATGATGGTCCTTTTATCATGCCTACACTGTGATAAAATACCTGTGGCTCCAACTCTCAGAGCCCAGGTCAGCTGACTTGGGCTCAGGCTGCAGGGCTAAAAATTGCAGTGTAGACATTTTGGGCTCAGGCTGGAGCCCAGGCTCTGAGACCCTCCCGCATCGCAGACCTCAGATCTTCGGCTCCAGCACATGCCTGCGTATCTACACTGCAATTTTACAGCCCAAGCCCGAGTCAACTGACCGAGGCTAGCAATGGGTGTGCTGGGGGTCTTTTATCATGGAATAGGTGTACCTGATATTGCCATGAATTGGCAGTCATGTCACTTGTCTGACAACACTGCAGTGTTGCTAAAACTAACTAAAAGGGCAGACTGGAAAAAAACAAAGAAACACTGAGAGCATGTTATATGGCTGAAGTGACTTTATTATATACAGATTTTTTTTCTCTTCTGGTTGGTTCAACTTTATTCAGGGTTGAAGCCTTGCGTGATGCAGCCTCTGCTATGGAACAAGAAAAAGAAACCCTGCTAGAAATGATCCACAATATACAGAACTGCCAAGATATGAGGCACATCAGTGAAGGTGAGAGCCTGCCTTTTCCTGGATTCTCATTTGAAACTTGTTTTTGGAGAAATCCGTGGATACAATCCTAAATTACAGTTAGCGTATGCGTTTTACTTGCAGCTCAGCTGAACTATTTGAAAGTGGTGAGGGAACAGAATAAATGTAAGTCTGTTTGAGGTAATGTAGTGTTAGTTAGATAGATCCTGTTACCTTAGTAGCCTTTTACACCTGACTATTCAAATTCAGACAAGCATTACTGCATATGTGAAAATTACCCTTTTGTCCTGCCCAGCCCATCACCACCTTTTCAAAGTCAGGGTCAGCTCACCTTTGCTCCTGGTGGGGGAGGACTTTATTTAGACATATGGAAACTGGTGGACACAATTGAGTTTCAGCTGTCTCTAAAGGGGAGAATTGGCCTATTAGGCAGTTGTATTTATCCTTTCTCCTCTTACAGAGGTTTCTTAGCAGCCTCTCCCTATATGTAATTGTAACTTTAGCGCCCTCGTGGCCAAGATGGAGTCTGCTCTGCAGGCAGCTCTGGCCAAGAGAAGGTGCGTGCAGGAATGGAGCAGGAGAAATCCCTTCCACCCCAGGGGCACCTGTTCCAAACCCCCCAGAGTGAACACCCACACACACCCACAGGAGAAGTACAATGGATATAACAAAGGGAGATATTTGTTGACAAGAGGGATGAGAGGAGAAATACAACAAGGAGAAATATAGGGGGAGCAGTAAAACAGGGCTGCATCCAAGCCAAGGCCCCACAGGCCCCATGGTAGCACAGTCTGGAAGGGCAGACACTGAGCAATGTGTCTGCACACCAAGTTGAGGAGTCCTGAGCAAAGTTCCAGTCCAGTGGTGAGTCTTGGGTGCTCCTGGTTGTCTTCGGCGCCTGTGAACTTTCCCCCAACAAACCCCTCTGGTGCCCTCTTCTGCTGCTATCTGCAAAGCCCCACAGAGCGACCACCTCCCCACTTAACTATCTAGCAACCTCCCTCCTTGTTCCCAGTGCAGAGTCACAAGCCCCAGTACTCTCAGCCCCATGCAGCTCTGGGCAGCCGTGATACTGGGTCCAGCTCCGGCCTGTCCTTGGGCGATTCCTCCCTGGCACAGGGCTCCTCCTGGCTCCTGTCCTGGGGTGTCCCTGATCAGCCGCCCTGTCCTTCCCAGGCTCCAGGCAGGTTCTCTGCTGCTTCCTTTGCGAGAGCCTGCGGGTTGCTGCCTCTCTCTCCTTCCTAGCTCTAGTGCCACCCCCTGGAGTTTCCCTCCTTTTTTCTCACTCTCCCCCTCCCCCCAGGAAAAAGATTTAAAGGGGCCATGCTCTCTAAACCCCAAAGGGCTTACATAATCCTCACAGGTTACCTTGATATTCAGGTGACCATCCATTGGCCATTATGTTTATTAAAAGTCAAGCAGTGAAGTATTCTATTAGTCATTGGTTGCAATCTGTACTGTCCCCCATAGCAGAAAGGGAGCTAGCTTCTGTCAAACAAGCAGTTCTTAAACAGACAGCTAAAGAAACAAGTCTCTTGTCAGTGGTGATCTTGCTGATTTTCGCCCTGTTTTTAACCATCCTCTTTTGTGTAATAGTATCAAGAAGGCTGTGACACAGCAAGGCTGATATCATCTGGAAATCATCCTTTGGTTTCCTGGTTCCTTTAATTTTATTTGTTTTGTTTTTTGACAGAATATAGCATGGAAACTGTACTAGATACCCACTCATAAAATGGGTGTGTGCGCCTATTAGTAAAAAACATAAAATAAAGTAAGATATTTTTGGTGCTAGCAGTATTCCCCATTATAAGTACCGGGAGTACTTGAAGTACCTTCTCAAACTTGAAATATGCTGTATACCATTAGAAGAAAATATTTCATCTGCTTCCACTGTAGCCATAAGGAAAAACCAGGTGTCCAAAGACTTCTGAAAAATCTAAATAGCAGCTGATGAGGTGATGTTATCTAACTAACAGACACTAATTGGGGAAGATTGGCTGCCTCATTAGTGGTACCATTCTTTTTATTGAACGATTGCAGAGGGTGATGCTGAGTAAGGGCTTGTCTACACTTACAGCACTGCATTGGTGCAGCTATAGTGCATAGTGAAGATGCTACCTATACCGACGGAAGAGCTTCTCTTGTCCACGTGGATATGCCACCTCCCCAAGACGCAGCAGCTGTGTCAATGGGAGAAGCCCTCCCGTCGACATAATGCTGTACACACTAGGAACTTCAGTAGGTACAACTACGTCTCCCAGAGATGTTGATTTTCCACACTCTTGAGCAACATAGTTATGCCGACATAAATTCCTTGTGTAGACCAAGCCTTAGTTATTTACCTGCCCTGATAAATATCTCATGTAGGGTTCCACAAGGATCTATTATGTTATCCTTGTGAACAGTGCTCTAAAAATACAGTTCACTCAGCCAGTGTAAGGTCAAATCATAGCCCCTTCCTGGCATTTCATTTTATTAACAAATATTAACAAGTTAAGAAACCAATCTACCCCTTCTCTCCATGCATAGTTGCACTACTGCATAGCATGCAAGATCTAGTGCAACAAGTCCAATAAGGTGCTCTTTATCCAGTTCTATTTTATGTAGCAAAATACTTATTTAATATTTTTTGTAGCTCTGCTAGAAGTTTATGTAGATGCTGTGACTGTAGTGGCTTAGTTCACATGTTTTCCTATCATGAAGAAAAAAAAGCACTGAAGTGTAATTCTGCTCAGGAAAGTGACTGAAAAGTGGTATACTCTTATTCAGATAGGACTCTGAACAAAAGCAGTATATTGCCTCATTGCAGTAACATGTAACCTTTTACTGGTTTTTTTACTGCTGTTTGCACTGCAGAGCCAACACAGCTAATATTAAGAAGCAGGATTCTATTCCATTTTGTGCATCATCAACAGACTTGTCTAATAAGTTCCAGGCAGTTATATGCATGCAAGCCAGCTGAAAGAATGAGGTTGGCCAGGTGTTAGAGGGTCCAATTTAGCATGCAGAACCACTATTATTGGAAATAATGCATGAGATGGAGGAACTGAGCTTGGCTCTCAAGGACCAGGCTGCGATAGAAAGGCTGGCAGTTAGATTGTACTTGTAAACTGAGTACGTTTGGTCTAACATTGAGACACAAATTTAGGACTCCTTCATTTTTACAGTCACTGTTCAAAATAGAATCACCAATTAAACTTTCTGATCTGCTTTAAAAATATTTTTATTGCAAACCCACAGCAGAGATGTGTATATACTACATACACTAGGGTAATTTGATTTTATGTGTGAAGCTGTTCATACCTAAAAGGGCTACTTTATAAATCAGAAAATTTTATTTTTAAATTTAGGTGAAAGAGAAGAACTTTGCCTGACTGCCAGTCGTCTGATGGACCGAACCCTCACTGTTGAGGTTTCTGTAGAAACAATACGAAACCCACAGCAGCAGGAATCCCTTTTGCATGCCACAAGGATGATTGATGAAGTAGTCAATAAACTCCTTGACGATCTGGAAGGTTACAAAAGCCGTTTAATGTCACTTTATGGTGCATGCACATCTGAGGTACCATCTGGACCCATTGATCAGAAATTTCAGTCTGTTGTAATTGGATGCGCTATTGAAGATCAAAAGAAAATCAAAAGGAGACTAGAGACTCTGCTTAGAAATCTAGAAAACTCTGAAAAGTCAATCATGTTGTTAGAACATCCAAAATCAACTGTCCAACAGCTGTGCAACAACGAATAGGGTTAAAGTAGTACTAGCTATTTGGGCAGATCAAAGTTAAGTCTCCATAAAGAATGCACGGAATGCAAAGAAAATGTTACTTTTTAGCACTGAACTAATAGTACTTTAGAGTGCTGGGTGCAAATATTAAATAAATACTGATAGCACTGCCTTAGGTATCAGAAAGAACATAGATATTTTCTTTCACAGTGAAGATGTGATCTAAGAATGCTATCAGGTTTGCTCTTCTAGACTTAAACTTTGTTGGTACTGCTGCTGCAAATTGTAATTAATGTACTTCTGCTGCACTCTTAAAGCTAATCTAATTTTTCTCTTAGGTTTTTGAAAACTTAAGCTGTTGTGTCATGTACTAAGATTTCACCTAGCACATTTTTTCCCCTTTGGTGAATACTCTATATGAAACAGACTTATGGAAAAAAGACAAGTCATGCAATAAACAAGAACAAAAAGTTGATATGCCACGCTCCATTTTTAGTAATGAATAACTTTGTTAGTTATTTGGCACTGTAGCACAAGATGCTTTACAGAAAATGATAAGAATTGACCCCATTTTACAGACATTGTGGTAAAATAACACAAGGTCACACAGCAGGCTCTGAATAGAACCCAGGTCTTCTGACTAAGGGCAGGTCTTCACTATCCACCAGATCGGCGGGTAGAGATCAGTCTATCGGGGATCGATTTATTGTGTCTTGTCTAGATGTGGATAAATAGATCCCCGAACGCGCTCACCATTGACTCCGGAACTCCAGCTTGCGAGAGGCGGAAACGGAGTTGACGGGGGAGCGGCAGCGGTCAACTCGCCGCCATCCTCACAGCGAGGTAATTCGACCTAAGATACACCGACTTCAGCTATGCTATTTGCGTAGCTGAAGTTGCATATGTTAGGTTGACCCTCCTCCCAATGTAGACCAGGGCTAACAATTCCATGCTCCATCCACTGGATGCTGCTGCCACCTTCAGTCTGTTTAATGCTCAGTTTGGGGCTGCTTGGGCTAATGACTTCAGAGTAACTTAAAAGAGGAGTTATGCAGAACTGCTTTCATGTCCTGCAAATCAAAGAATTTTTTTCCTGTTAATCCTCTACGAAGCATAACAAAGTGAAACAGCTGGATCCACAAACATTTTAAAATGGATTATATTCAGTTCTGGTGTAAGCAGATGTTGCTCTCATTAAAGTCAATGTAAATTGCTCCTGCTCATGCCAAAGTGGAGGTTAGCCTGTTTTCCCAAAACACAAATATCTTTTTCATGTTCATCACTGGTGTTTGTTATAAAAACAAAAACTTTTATAGATCTTCCTATTTGTACACCATGTTTCATAATGTCAAACACTGGGTGAGGTTGATTATTAAATGAAATTTTAATCACAAGAAAAATCAAATGCTTCAAGGAGTGTTTGTTCGACGCATTCATTCTGCAGTTTGAGTGAAGCAATAGTTCAGCATGAAACCCACTGCTAATGATGGTCTGCAGCACCTAGGATTTGTTCCCAAAACTCCCACTTACAGATAGGTTAACATAATTAATCTGTTTTATGCACTGGGGTTGTAATGTTTGTAATGCATTCTGTATTCTATTTTTTTAAAATGTCCATCAGCAAAGACATATGTAACAGGGCTTGTAAAATATTCAGTAACATCTCTGTAGCACTAGTTTGAGATGGTGAATGAAATAAAGAACTAAGTTCCATTGTAACCCCACTTATTGGTATAATGCACAGTTTGTGGTTTTGCTCACAAAGACAGTGACCTATCACTAATGATAAGGTTTTGTAACAGAAGTCATGGATTCTGTCACTACCAGAGATCTCTGTGACATTATCTTCCTCAGCTTCAATGCCGTGGGGCCAAAGCTATCAGAGTCTGGAGGCTGCAGGAGGCCCTAGAGCTCTCAGCTGCTGCAGGTGGCTGGGGTCCCAGAGCTCTCAGCCGCCAGCAGGGGGCAGTAGCTCTCACTCCCTCAGACTCATTAGCTTCTAGCCACCCTAAGTGGTGGCCCGGCTTCTATCAGCCAGGGCAGGTGGGCGGTAGGGGCCCTGCTGCTGTGAGCTGGGGCTGGCGGCGGGAAGCCTGAAGCTCTGAGAGCCATGGCAGGCAGCGAAGCCCACAGCTCTTAGCTGCTGCTGGCAGTGGAGGCCCTGCTGCTACCAGCTAGGGCAGGAGGTGGGCTCATTGCTGTTAACCAGGGTGGGCAGCAGGGGCCCCACAGATCTGAGCTGTGGTGGGTGGCGGGAACCCCGCTCTTACCTGGCACCTGTGGCACACCTTGCTGCTCTCATCTACAGCTGCTGCATGGGCCTGCAGCTCTTAGCCGCTGTGGGTGGAGGGGGCAGGAGCTGCAAGAGCACTGCTAGAGGAGTTGTCAGCCAGCTGCCTAGCAGGTGGGAGTTGTCTGCTGTCTTGGGGGCAGGGGATTAAGACTGGCAGGAGGGAGGGAGCACCCCCTGCACCTCCTGACTCATCATCCAGTCTGTGGGTCAGACTTTCCTGCCTAGCTGTGGCTCTGCCCCCAGAGAGGTCACAGGCACCTTCTCTGAGGGTCCGCTCCTTAGTTTTGGTTGGCCCAGGGAGTCTAACCAGGGCCCTGAGCAATGTGGAATTCACAAAAAAGAGTCATGCATTTCCTACAAGAAGGGCTTACAGCAATTTATTTGAAGTAAGACACAGAGAACTGCAGCAAACAAAAAAATGAGCAAAGTGGCAACATTAAATGCTAAGCAGCGAGCAGAGCAGTACCCTAAAACATTCCATGGAAGTGGAGGAAAGATGTTTGTACCTCATGCAATGTACCTGTTGATTTTACAAGAAAGGCTAGCTGTGATAAGCATCTTGGAAGTGCAAATCATAAACACAAACAAGAGGCAATGGATGAAGACAGAAATTTTAAAAAGCAGAAAACAGTTGCACAGCTCTTTAATACCAAGACTGAGGAGCAGCTTTACAAGAGAAATAAAGTTTTCAAATTAACAGAAGCCTTGTCTGCTGCAAATATACCCCGGCGTATGTTGCGACAATTCAAAGCCCAGAGAGTTTTTAGAGAGCAGGCTAGGTGTTATACCAAGTGCAGATCAACTTAGAAAGTTTTACCTGTCCTGAGTGTTTGGACTATCACATTGAAGAATTAAAGAAAAAGTTGCAGTCCTGTGAAGGAATTAGTATTGTGACAGATGAAACTACTGATGCTGAAGACAGGTATGTACTTAACATAATTGCTATTCCTACCCCAACAAGCAATGAAAATGCAGGGACTTCAGATGCAGGTGAACGCAAGCTGGACGTTTTCTTTTACGTTGTGAAATTTTGAAAGCAGTCGATTTTAAAACAGCTGTGCAAACGGGGGACTGTTGAAAAATTCGAAATACCATTTGATTGAATCTCTGCGTTTGTGACCAATAATGCCATGCACATGGGGAAAGCTTGGGATTGAAGTTTGAAACCTTTGTTTTATAAATGCTGTACACCTTACATGCGTGGCACATTTACTTAACCTTGCAGGTGATCTGTGGAGGAAGATACTTTTGAAAGTAAATGAATTTATGGCTGTAAAACGTGCTTTCACTGCCTGCCCTGGCAGAAAAGCCTGGTTCCCGCATGTTTCTAACAAAAAGGGGAAAATCCTTCCATCCCACCAACCTTAGTATAGTTAGATGGAACAGCTGGTTCAATACAGCTCTTTATTACATTAACACAATGAGGATTACATTTCATTTTTTTTACTGAGGAGAATGGTCATAGCAGTAGTTCGTGTTCAAGAGATTGTGGATCTCTGCCAGTCTGCAGCAGTTATTGAAAAACTTCAGGCTCTAAAAGAGCTTGTACCCCGAACCATGAATACACATGACATGTGTGAGCTTGCATTGTGGGCAGAGAGTTGCTCTGAAAATTGACAACACCCAACAGCCCCATCCAACCCCCCCGTTCCCTGATGGCCCCCCCAGAACCCCTCCCCAACCACCCCTCCTTCTCCCTGTCCCCTGACTGCCCCCAGAACCCTGCCCCCTGCCCCCCATCCAACCCCCCCTTCCTTCCTGACTGCCCCCCCACCCCCATTCAACCCCTGTTCCCTGCCCTCTGACTGCCCCGACCTCCATCTACACTCCCGCCCCTTGACCACCACCCCAAACTCCCCTGCCCTCTATCCACCCCGCTCCCTGGCCCCTTACCACGCTACCTGGAGCACTGGTGGCTGGCCGCGCTACAACCGCACCACCTGGCTGGCACCAGCCACGCAGCACAGAGCACCAGGTCAGGCCTGGCTCTGCAGCTGCGCTACTCAGAGCATTGCGCCGGCGGCGCAGTGAGCTGAGGCTGCAGAGAAGGGGGAACAGCGGGCAGAGGGGCCGGGGGGCTAGCCTCCGAGACCGGGAGCTGAAAGGCCAGGCAGGAGGGAGTCCCGTGGGCCATAGTTTGCCCACCTCTGGCATAGACCCCCAAACGCTCCTTCTCATCTAATAAAAATGTGCCTGAAGATGCATTAAAAAAAAAAAAGTCTATATATAACTTGTTATACAAAATTGCAACAGTTTGCAAAAAGGTCTTTACTAAAAATATTTTTTGTTCTACAGTTTTGTTATTTTTGTTTGAAAAATTATTGCACAATATGCATATATAATTTCAAAAACCATTTATTTGAAGTGAAAACTATTGAATTAATAAAAACAATAAGGACTAACAAACTTCAAATTTCAATTGGCCTCGTTAGCACTGACCCCCCACTTGGTAAGGTAACTTCCATCCTTTCATGTGCTGTATATTTATACCTGCCTACTTTTTTTCACTCCATGCATCTGATGAAGTGGGTTTTAGCCCACAAAAGCTTATGCCCAAATAAATTTGTTAGTCTCTAAGGTGCCACATGGACTCTTCTTTGTTTTTGCTGATACAGACTAACATGGCTACCCCTCTGAAACCTGTCACCATGCAAGGTATTGAATTAGTGTTTCATATAAATGTTACTGTAATACCTTATTGATAATTAAACATTTTATTACCATGACTATTCTGTGAATTTTGCATAATTTAACCATGACAAAACCTTATCCATATTTATCACATGTCCACATATCACAATGAACAGATACAATCTATTAGATAAAATGGTTTAATTCATCTTAAATTACCTAGTGGTATCTTTCCAGCTTGTCCTTCTACAGAGTTAGTCCCATACTTCCTAAGCTCAGTGTCAGAGCTATATAGATATCTCTAGGCTCCACCCTGTGGAAGATGTTTGTTATTGATACCTAGGTTCCAAGGCCTGAAATGATCATCTGGTCTGATCTGCTGTATAACACAGACCAGAGAATGTCACCAAAATAATTCCTAGAGCACATCTTTTAGAAAAACATCCAACCTTGATTTAAAAATGATAAGTGATTGAGAATCCACCACGACCAGTAAGTTGTTCCAATAGTTAATAACCTTCACTGTTAAAAATGACACCTTATTTCCAGTCAGAATTTGTTTAGCTTCAACTTCTCTTAGTTAAGCTAAATATATTGAGTTTCTTGAGTCTGTCACTATAACACATGTTCTCCAATGCTTTAACCATTCTTGGGGCTCTTTTCTGAATCTTCTCCAATTTTTATAAATGAACAGTGGTTTGTCTTTTGCTCACTTAATCCAAACTAAATATAGCCCTACCACAGAGAGCAGCCAGTAGCAAGTATATTTTAAAAGAAAGAGAATCAGAAGAAAAGGAAAATGAAAACAGCTAACCTAGGCTATGTTCCCTTCATTAAGCCTGCTTGTGTCTTAAAGAATATAGGAAATAATAATAAAAAAGCAGTAAGAAAGAGCTCTTAGAGAGGGGACATTTTCAGCCCTTACATATAGTGAAGTATTTCTATAATTTTTATTTCATTGGGATGAGTTGAGATGTCATCTGAATTTTTTGTAAACGAGATCACAAAAAAACCTAAACATAGATGTGTGTTTGCTTCAAAAGAAAAACACATCTTTTCTTGTGCTAATATGATTTGCTCTGAGCCTCTGGAACGTGCTTCCCCTCCACACCCAGGGTCAAAAGTAACCAAATATGGTGACTTTCAGGGCATACTTCATAATACACCTATTTGATAGGGTCTCTGGAGAAGTTTGGGTTGGGTGGCGGTTTTTAGATGATGAAGAGGGTAGGCTGGTTGACTGGCCAGCCAAGTTCCTGTGGAACTGATTTCAATGTCTAATTTAATTGTGTGATTAATTATATTAAGATGCTTGGATAGGTGTATTTAAAAAATCTAAACAAACAAATGTGAGTTCTCCTAATCCAACAGTAAGCCAGTATAGACCATCCTACCAGCTGATGGAGGAAAGAAATAAAAAACTTAGTTAAATTATCACTTTAAAGAGGACTGTCTTGCCTGATTACATCCTATTAAGCAGCAAATCAGAGCACTGCTGTGTTAATTTTGATAGACTAAATGGGCCCAGAGATCAAAGATATTAACATAAGCATGGTCCAGTGACAAGGTCAACAGTCAAGCATGAGTCTGAGTTTTGGGAATATAGAGACCTCCTCCTGTTTAGTCCCACAGCAAACAGGAGACTAAATTTTTTTTAACCTTTACTCAGGGTACAGGAAAGAGAAAAACCGTTAAAGCATTTGAAATGTAAAGTGTTATGTGAGGGTTTCATTTTAACAATATGCTTTATTGTCTTTCCCTTTCGTTAGAAACTTTTTAGAAGAAAAACCTCCTTTCTAACAGTCTATGAAATGGTATTAAAAATGGTACTAACTGACCTTTTTGGGGAAAGGAGAAGCTTGGTGAAATGGTTTGGACAAGCTGTTGAAGTCTGATCCTGTTTCCTAAAAGACAAAACGAGACAAACACAAAAGAGGAGAGAAAAGAACAGCAAAGAGAGAACGTGCAGCTGCTGTCTTTGATGCTGACTCTCATTTGCAACCCCAGTGCTGGAGAAACAGTGGTACAGCACGTCGTCTTATTGGTCATTCTGAGACTTGGCCAACTTGTACTAACATTGGGCTGTTTAAGGCATTACTTTTACATGCCTCTCTAATGGGCTTATAGCATTGGTGCAAAAGATGCAGTCTTGGCTGGCTAAGCGAGACACTTACTCAACCAGAAGGCAAAAAGCGAGAAAGGAAAGGAAGCAATAATGTGGGGAAGGAAAATGAACACGGGGTGGGTGCATAACAGCAGGGGAACAAAAGTCCCACGTCCCAGAGCTGGTGTAGGTAGCAATGTTATCTGTGTCCCTCTCTCTGGGAGTCAGGGAATTTCTCAGGATTAAGACAAAGGCCTAATGGTGTCATGGTAGATCCTGAAGTCCCAGGTGTCAGTGAGAGTGGCAGCCATCATGGTGAAACTCGCTGCTTTCAGTACACCTGTCTCCCATCTAACTAATTTGTTCCTCCTCCCTAAATCTTTTTTTCTTTTAAAACTTGAAAAAGGAGTGAGACGCAGAAAAGCCTATCCCCTCATTCTGTTCACTAGTTAGTGCTGATTTCCAACTCACCAGTTTTAGTTCATTGATTTCGGGTCCAACACCTCTCTTGCTTACCAAAAATTATTTTAACACTGTCTTTGAGTTATTTCAGTAGGTTTTTATATTTGATCTCATGGACTCTCTCTTTTTGTTTCCATTTTGTACTTTGTCTCAACAGTTGTTATAAGTGACTGGACCCATTTGCTCACAATTGGGGTAGGCCTGTCAGGCCCCAATTATTACACCTGAACTTAATTTCAAACACTAGAACAGGGGTAGGCAACCTATGGCACAGGTGCCGAAGGTGGCACACAAGCTAATTTTCAGTGGCACTCACACTGCCTGGGTCCTGGCCACTGGTCCAGGAGGCTCTGCATTTTATTTAATTTTAAATGAAGTTTCTTAAACATTTTAAAAACCTTATTTATTTTACATACAACAATAGTTTAGTTATATATTATAGACTTATAGAAAGAGACCTTCAAAGAATGTTAAACTGTATTACCGGCACACAAAACCTTAAATTAGAGTGAATGAATGAAGACGTGACACACCACTTCTGAATGGTTGCCGACCCCTGCACCTGAAGCTTGGAGTAACTAAATTAGGGTTTGTTCTCTAAATCAGTCACACATTAGAATGGTGTGATTAAATAATATTGCATAGTACTTTTATAGTATATAGAATTCATTCTGGGAGACAAAAAAGGAAGTCTTAACTTTGTCAAAGAGATGCTTCATTTTCAAAACATCAGAAGTCTACACTCTTTAACATCATCACTGGCTTTATATTTTTTGAAACGTTGTACATAAAGCAAAAATAGTAAAATTTATTTAGCTGGAAGCAGCCAGAGACCTAGGAAGGAGCTGATTCAGTTCAAACTAGATGGAAGGATAAACAAATGTAGATCTCGGATTAGGGTTTTCGATTTCTCGAGGGCTAACTTTAGAGAGTTAAGGAAATTAGTTAGGGAAGTGGATTGGACAGAGGAACTTGCGGATTTAAATGCGGAGGAGGCCTGGAATTACTTTAAGTCGCAGCTGCGTAAATTGTCGGAAGCCTGCATCCCAAGAAAGGGGAAAAAAAACATGGGCAGGAGTTGTAGGCCAAGCTGGATGAGCAAGCAACTCAGAGAGGGGATTAGGAGAAAGCAGAAATCTTACAGGAAGTGGAAGAAAGGCGGGATTAGCAAGGGAAGCTACCTTGGTGAGGTCAGAACATGTAGGGATAAAGTGAGGAAGGCTAAAAGCAGCATTGAACTGGACCTTGCAAAGGGAATCAAAACCAATAGTAAAAGGTTCTACAGCCACATAAATAAGAAGAAAACAAAGAAAGAAGAAGTGGGGCCGCTATACACTGAGGATGGAATGGAGGTTAAGGACAACCTAGGCATGGCCCAATATCTAAATAAGTACTTTGCCTCAGTTTTTAATAAGACTAGTGAGGAGTTTAGCGATGATGGAGGGATGATAAGTGGGAATGTGGATATGGAGGTGGATATTACCGCAACTGAGGTAGAGGCCAAACTTGAACAGCTTGATGGGACAAAATTGGAGGGCCCGGACAATCTTCATCCGAGGACACTAAAGGAACTGGCGTGTGAAATTGCAAGCCCGTTAGCGAGAATTTTTAAGCAATCGATAAACTCGGGGGTTGTGCCGTACGACTGGAGGATTGCTAACGTAGTCTCTATTTTTAAGAAAGGGAATAAAAGTGATCTGGGTAATTATAGGCCTGTTAGCTTGACGTCTGTAGTATGTAAGGTCTTGGAAAAAATTTTAAGGGAGAAATTAGTCAAGGACATAGAGGTCAATGGTAATTGGGATGAATTGCAACATGGATTTACTAAAGGTAGATCGTGCCAAACCAATCTGATCTCCTTCTTTGAGAAAGTGACGGATTACTTAGATAAAGGAAATGCAGTAGATCTAATTTACCTCGATTTCAGTAAGGCGTTTGACACGGTTCCACATGGGGAACTGTTAGTTAAATTGGAAAAGATGGGGATGAATATGAAAGTTGTAAGGTGGATAAGGAACTGGTTAAAGGGGAGACTCCAGCGGGTCGTATTGAAGGGTGAACTGTCAGGCTGGAAGGAGGTGACTAGTGGAGTCCCTCAAGGATCGGTTTTGGGACCGATCTTATTTAACCTTTTTATTACTGACCTTGGCACAAAGAGCGGGAATGTGCTAATAAAGTTTGCGGATGACACAAAGTTGGGGGGTATTGCTAACACGGAGAAGGACAGGGATACTATTCAGGAAGATCTGGACCACCTTGTAAACTGGAGTAAGAGTAATAGGATGAAATACAATAGTGAAAAGTGCAACGTCATGCACTTAGGGATTAATAATAAGAATTTTAGATATACGTTGGGGACGCATCAGTTGGAAGCGACGGAGGAGGAGAAGGACCTTGGGGTACTGGTCGATAGCAGGATGACTATGAGCCGCCAATGTGATACGGCTGTTAAAAAAGCAAATGCCATTTTAGGATGCATTAGGCGAGGTATTTCCAGCAGGGATAAGGAGGTGTTAATACCGTTATATACGGCGCTGGTGAGACTCCATCTGGAATATTGTGTGCAGTTCTGGTGTCCCGTGTTCAAGAAGGATGAATTCAAACTGGAACAGGTCCAGAGACGGGCTACTAGGATGATCCGAGGAATGGAAAACCTGCCTTATGAAAGGAGACTCAAGGAGCTTGGCTTGTTTAGCCTGGCCAAAAGAAGGCTGTGGGGGGATATGCTTGCTCTATATAAATATATCAGGGGCGTTAACGTTAGGGAGGGAGAGGAATTATTTAAGTTTAGTTCTAATGTAGGCACGAGGACGAATGGGTACAAACTGGATATTAGGAAGTTTAGACTTGAAATTAGACGAAGGTTTCTAACCATTAGGGGAGTGAAGTTTTGGAACAGCCTTCCGAGGGAAGTAGTGGGGGCAAAAGAATTATCTGGCTTCAAGACTAAGCTTGATAAGTATATGGAGGGGATGTTATGATAGGATAGTTTAATTTGGGCAATTGATCTTGGATTATCACCAGATAAGTCTGCTCAATGGTCTGCGGGGAGATGTTGGATGGGATGGGAACTGAGTTACTGCAGAGATTTCCTTCTTGGGTGCTGGCTGGTGAGTCTTGCCCACATGCTCAGGGTTTAGCTGATCGCCATATTTGGGGTCGGGAAGGAATTTTCCTCCAGGGCGGATTGGCAGGGGCCCTGGAGGTTTTTCGCCTTCCTCTGCAGCGTGGGGCATGGGTCGCTTGCTGGTGGATTCCCTGCAGTTTGAGGTCTTCAGACCAGTTTTGAGGATTTCAGTAACTCAGTCCTGGATTAGGGGTTGTATAAAAGTGGATGGGTAGGGTTCTGTGGCCTGCCTTGTGCAGGAGGTCAGACTAGATGATCATATTGGTCCCTTCTGGTCTATGAGTCTATGAAAGCCTTTTCTCCCTTTGATAGAAATGGGCAGTACCCTTTTTAAAAAAATAGCTTGTCTTTTTCTTTATAGTCAGAGAGGGTCTGAGATTTTTGTATATGAAGATAGTGCAACCCAACTCCAGGTAGCCTCTCTCCTCTGAGTGGCTTCCCTCTCATGTGCAGGTGACCTTCCTCCCTCCAGGGTTAGGAGCTGTGGGTGGAATGGTCTCCTTCCATACCTACTTCCCTCTGCTCTATAACATGGAGAATTCAAGTGGGAACAAGGGGAAGGAAAATCAAAAAAACAACCACATGTGGCAGGAAGCTTTTAATTTTAACTAAAGCCAATTTAAAAGAGTCTTATTAAAATGTGATTAAAGCCTCCTACCTTAGACTGGTGGCAAACTGTCCGTCTGCTGGGAAACAGGAACTTACCTGGTGCCCTCAGCTAGGACCCTCCCCTGCCTAAGGAAACAATAACCATAGTATCACAATTCAAGGCAGCTGCACCTGTGCTCCCCTTCCATTGCCAAGCAATGGCACCCACTCTAGACTTCTAGCTCTTCATACAGCAAGATTTTCTGGAGTTACAGAAAAAGTGCATAAGCTGTTAAAAGAGACTGCATCAAAATGTAGTAACACAAGCCATTTCAGATGTAGCTTCCTGAGACTGGACAAGATGGTTGGTTAACATCATAGAAGGCCCACATGGACACTATTTCAAAGTTCCAGTCAACTGTAGTTAAGCACTTATCTGAAGGCCAAGTTTATAACAATGCTTAGCACTTAAAGGGTTTTCCCATGTTCAAACACTTTACAGATGTTGCCACTTAATCCTTAATAGGCCTGTTAGGCAGGTAAGAATTCTTCCCATTGTACAGGGCAGTGAGGGTGAGTGACTTTCTAAGCCCACTGAGGTAGGGTTGACAGGCGTCCGGTTTTCAACTAGAACGCCTCCTCGAAAAGTGACCCTGGTGGCTCCGGTTGGCATCGCTGACCAGGCCATTAAAAGTCCAATCAGCGGTGCAGCAGGGGGCTGGGGCAGGCTCCCTGCGGGTCCTGGAAGCAGCCATCAGGTCCCTTTGGCCCCTAAGCACATGGGCACCCAGGGAAGCTCTGTGCACTGCCCTCGTGCCCGTAGGTGTCACCCCCACAGCTCCCATTGGGCTTGGTTCCCACATCCTGCACCCCTGCCCCAGCCCCAAGCCCTCTCCTGCACCCGAGCGCTCACATCCCCAGCTGAAGCCCTCATCCCCACACACACTCTAACCTTCTGCTGCAGTCCAGAACCCTCTCCCACAACCCAAACCCCTCAGCCCCAGCCCTTCCATCCAGAGCCCTCAACTCCCCTTCTGCACCCCAACCCCCTACCCCAGTCTGGTGAAAGTGAGTGAGGGTGGGGGAAAGCGAGCAACAGAGGGAGGAGGGATGGAGCCAGCAGAGGCAGGGCCTCAGAGAAGGGGCAGGGGCAGGGGCAGGGTGGGGTTGTTCAGTTGTGTGATTAGAAAGTTGGCACCCCTACACTGAGGGTGTCTGGGTCAAACCAGGTCTAGACCTCAGAACATCTATCTTTCTTAAATTAGTGAGCCTCTGTGACAATGTGTGGAATATGTCCGTACAACCTGTGAACTGAGTGAGATTATGAACTCTCTCTCTGTATCTTTACCAAGCCACAAATTCCATTTTAAATATGCAGCCCTTTGTTGTCTCTGTTAGGCATTTACCTCCGCATAGGATTGAAATTCCAAGGTGTAGTAACATTGAGCTGGCAATAGAGGGCAATTAAATCAAAATGGTCCTCTACTCAAATATAAACACCCTATGCTCTTACCCAGACTGTCTCCCACCCAGGAGAAATGGTTTGTCAGAGGACAAGTGTTCTAACAACCAAGTCACCTGGTAAGGATCCAGGAGTCAAGGTGACTGAGCGACTGAAAGGCTATAAAAGGATTCAGAGGGGGAAGACTGGAAGGCACAACAGCAAGTTTTGGGCAGAAGGAGAAAAAAAAGCGACTAGCCAAGGTCATAGAAGTTCTGGAGGAAGAAGGCTCCATGTTTCAGAACACAAGCCATGCACTGGAGCAGGACTCTGGATAACCCAAGCAACTCTGACCCCTGCTCAAAGTATGCTCTAGAATGGTGAGCAAATAGAGGCAGACAAATGTGTGTAGGATTTATTATCCGTGCATTTCTCATGTGATTAACAGCAATGTTTTTAGAATCCTATGCAAAATGTCTGGATTTCATGTATTATGTCTGCCATGTGCCCCAAACACTGCCTCTCCCTATGGCTGGAGTTCTGGCAGAAGGCTTGTTTAAGCTGCGGGGGGAGGGGACAGGACTCTGAGACATCAGCACTGGTTCTAGGGCCTGAACAGAGTCCTCTTGATTGCAGCTCTCAAAGGAGGTGCCTGATAGATCTGCACACTGAGAATGTGTCCATAGGCCCCAAGACAGCAGCGGTGCCTGGACCATATTCAGTCTCTGGAGGCTCAAAACACCCAGGGATTCAGCAGCTAGTTCACCTCATATCAGGTTGGAGGTATCTGAGTGGAGCTGACACACTCACTCATCTTTTCTGTGAATCAAATGTATTTCTATTCTATTTCTAACATTTCTTATCCCCAAATGTCTACCACTAGTCACAGGCTTCTAGATCTAAAATGGTGATCTAAGCCCCTTCATTGTGCCGATTGTCTTATCCCAGTTTAATCATAGAATTTCTACTATCTAAAAATAAGGTGAGGTGGTGCTTCTATTGGATTTTCTTCCTAAATTTGTTCATTTTAAGATGGTTATAACAACTACCTTTTTTCTCCATTGTTGACAGTATATTAATTTGAATCAGTCACACCAGACTCTGGAGTGCATTGCTTCACATGGGTCTGTTAGGGAGATGTAGATTTGGTTACACAGCCACAGGGGTATAGCAATTTCTAGCAGTTTGATGCCCCAACAATTTAACGTACCTACAGGAGCATCAACATGCTATGTAGCCCAAACAGTATTCAAGTAAGTAATGTTTACAAACTGCTGTGATGCAGCTAAGTGTCACTTAAAACAGATGGTTAAAATTAACTTTCAGTGGTTTTATAGAAATAGCACGCACAAAGTATTCATTTTGAAACATTTATTTTTCCACTTGTTTGAGTATTAACTATAGGTCATGTTGACATGAATTTCTAAAAAAAATAAGTATATTACATTTACTTGGGTACATGATGGTGATAAAAAGTTATACATTTGATTTGTTTTAACCATTCAGATTCATAGAAATATGCGACTTAGATAAGTCACTTATTAGTTACAATGGATTTTTATTTTAGTGATGAGAGAAATATCCCATCTGGCCCAAACTAATTCTTTGTTTAATATATCTTGAGTAAGTTTAGTCAGTAGCCTATTGTTTCAAATGCGAGAGGAGGAATGCTCACTAGACAAATAATATATCAGTATTACCCTAATTCTACTGGTAACTTGAGACTGAGACTATTTTTAGTATCACCTAAATAAGATTCACTTGGCTTTTAGGTCATGGTCTCTCCCATCATACAAAAGAGGAATAAACCTTTAAAATTCTAATTGTTTGAAAGACTTCTCATCTTTCTGTAATAATGTGTGAAGTCTTAAATTTATTATTCTTGCAAGACTCACTGTTAATTCTTCTTACCAATTCTGATTAGGTATTAGGAGTACAATACAATACAGTATAGCTTGAATTTATAACCCTCAGATTTTACTGAACATATTAATGATCAGTACAGGTGATTTTTCTTTATAGCAATATAGTAAAGGCAATTTGATGAAACTAGGCAAGCTGATTGGACCATAATTGTTCTTCATCTTACTGAGCAAAAATTTATAGAGACATTTAGAAATCTAATGCAGTTTTTGGTATTATCATTGAAATACAGTAAGCTTATATATTGTGTAGTTGTAAGCATGAGTACCCACAAGCAGATTCACCAGTGCAAATAATGAATTCTCATATTACTGATTAACTGATAGCTATCAGACTTATGAATTAACATGTTCGAAGTGCATGTTCACTGAGCATTATGCACTGTAAACAGGCACAAGCGCTGAGCAGTACAATGTGTTCAACTGCTGAATTCCCTTTATTATAAAGATACAATCTGTGGAAGTGACAAAAAAAAGCTACCGTGTAGTATAAGCTATAGTCAAATCACTAATTACAAAGAAGAGTAAAACAAGTTTAAGTGTAATAAAACAAAAACCAGGAAATCAGCTTGAAAATATGGTGATGCACATTTGGACTGAAAGGATAAGCTTTGCCTTTAGGAAACAATGAAAAATCAGAAAGCTCTGAAGCTATAAATTCTATGATTTTTAAAAAGTTAAGCTGGGTTAACCAAAACAAAATGTAAAATGACTGAACCTGCAACTCAGAGCTTTGTTATTTCCAAAGGAAAATGAATCATAGCCATCCTACTTCATATCAAATAGCATCTCCTAGTGAAAAGTATCATTAAAAAGGCAGGCCTAACTGAATGAAGCAAGCCCATTCATTGAATGGATACAGTAAAAATGGCTCCTGTAGTGTATAGTAAACACTAGTTTAGTAAACACTCACTTAGCTAAGGCATAACTAATTACTGACGTTTTCATTTTAATGGCAGCATCAGTCAGTCAGTAAGATACCCAGTGCAGAGATTCAAGAGAGGTCACAGATGTAACTGGAATGCAGTTAGCCTCGTTCTTACTGTACCTATAGAACAGCATTTAATTTGTTGAGATGGGAACAATTGTTCATGATACAGTATGTAAACCCACTGCTGCAGGTTTCCAACAGAGGACCGCATCTTTTTCTACAACATCGTCAGAATGAAATGCACTCATGGCATTTTGTTACTAGCTCTGTATGTTTTAGTTTTGGAGAGTAAACCGCACTCTCTCCAAAATATTTTAATTGAGAGTGCACATGAATGTGTTTTTCTTTTTTTGTAACATCAGTTTATACTAAAAACTAATCATACGGAGCTGTAGGAGTACTAATAATTTAAATATGTCTGTTATTCATCCAAAAGTTAGAAACTACATCTGAGGAGCTGAGTGCCCAAGGAACTCTGCAACTTGCTAGTCTGCTGCTGCATATCTGTACGCTAAAATCCTTTAAATTTTTAATTAGCACAAATGCACAGTAAACTAATCATCCAAATGTCAATTTGCTGCATTCTTCATCTCTTCCTGCCATATTGGAAACTGACTGTCCACAAAGTTAAAACATAAAAAGAAGAGCCACTTTAGAGTGAGAGGTGGGAAGGAAGATAACCACACTACTTACTACCTGACTCTTCAACCACTTACACATGTGCTTAACTTTAAGCATGCAAGTAGTCTCATTGTAATACATTTAAACTTCCCTCATATTTGGTAATTCTGACAAGTTTCAGCTGGTATAGACGCTTTTGTCAAGTTTTCAATCCTGAAAAAAGTGGTTTATAATGACAGACCTTAAACATAGCAGTACAAATGGCAATTATGTGAAATAAAGGCTCTTATTCTTCAGTATTTTGTACAAAATTAAATAAGGCAAAAACTGAAGTTATGGACAGTCCTGCTTTTTTAAAAAACGTAAAACTGGCAGGCTACTGGCATAATGTAAAAGTTTCAACATTAAAAAAGTTTGACAAAATTCTGCACAAATATACACTCTACTGAATTCCTGAAATGTTGAGATGTCACATTATGTACGAGATTGATTCTCTTTCTTACCAAATCCTGCTATTTTACTCATGAAATTGACAAGAGATAAGATTTGGCCCCTTTTATACATCCATACAATGATTAAATGCACTTTTAAAAAATAAAGGCCTTTATCTAACAGAGGATGTAAGAAACACTTCAGTAAGAACTTTTTTTTTTTTTATAATAGAAGAGAGGATTGAGAGCTTCGATGCCCATCTCATTGCCAGCAATGGGAGATGCAGCAACAGCTTGTTACAGAAACAAGATACTTCACCGGAAATATAATATATTAACATACAACACAGCACTTCAGATTATTTAGTGTCGTAAGTATCACCACGAACATAGTTTACCAACATGTGAGACTGGTGGACCAAGAGTACATTTCAGTTTTCATGCTTCAGGTCTCAGAAATTAACAAATTATGCTTATTATATGAATTAATGAAAAGGTAAGTCCCTCCTCCAATATGTACTAACAAGAGTGCAGATTTACTGCATTATATGTTTACTTGACAAGAAATTCTCCCATGGTATTGGGGGGAAAAAGTAGAAAAATTATGAAAGAAACTAAACTGAAAGTATAACTATTAAACCAACCCATTAAGGTATAATGAAAGTCAGTTATCAGTAGGAATTGTGTAGCAATCTATATTGAATACTTACAGCTCCAGGTCATGTAATTTTCACTCTAATGCATCCATTTAAAAACTATTACAATTCTAAATATCTTGAAGCAGAATATTTTTGCATTTGTTGCTGGCAGAGCTTTGTTATAGAAAATCCTAGAAAATTAAAATTATATGACACCATACAAAAACAAAATGGCCATTTTTAAAATGCATGCTCAGAGAGAACAGGGTGAAATTTTCAAAAGCACCTTAGTGATTTAGAAGCCTAAGTTCTATTGACTTTCAATTAGATTTAGATGCCTGAATGTCCACATAGGGTGGCAATGCACACTAGAGTGATGTCATTTCCAAAGTGCAACAATGTGTTGTGCACTAACTTGCGCATGAAAACCCTGCTGGCATGAACTAGAAGTTCCCTACTGGATGTCTATGTTAATGTGCACTAGGGAACTTCTAGTTCATGCTAGCAGGAATATGAGTCACTTAGGAGCAACATGATGTGCTTTAGGAATCACACCCCTCTAATGCGTATTGGTGCACTGTGTAGGCAAGCCCTAAGTCACTTCTGAAAACTTTACCCCTTAGGTCTGATATTGCAGAATTAGATTTTTAACCAGCAGCATAACTCTGAATATGAGACAGCATTAAAGAGAGTCTCATTAGTTTAATGTGTGATTTAGTCTTCAGCTACAACTTTTTGGATCCTCCAGAACACACAGTTTACACCTACCGTGGAATTTCTCAATAGAACTTACGACATTTTGTTGACATCCCACCCTGCAAATTCAACATACTTTTCATAGTTCATGCTACATGAACATATTAGATGTCAGCAATATATTTTTGGACAGGAATACAATTGAAAACATATGGGTTCCATTTAGCTGACTGATAGTATCAGAAACAATACTACTTGTTTACCCTGTTATGACAAACAAACTTTACAAAAATATCTGTAGTGCATTACAAAATAAAAAGGAAAAAATGTTTTTGGCACATCTCTTTTTAAACATAAGTTATAAGGCCCAAAAAGCGTAGTGAGTTAATTAATTAATGAACAGAACTCCTCTGGAAAGCCTCGTTTGAAATGCAAAATTTTAAGAAGTGAAAAAAAATTTAAGGATGCTATTTTAATCCAATACTGTATCCTCTCGTGTGTCTGAGTACTTGTAACAAATATCTACGTGCACGCCTTACTTAACATTCATATAATATACAAAGTTATTGCACCAATAAAATTGCCAGAATATGTATTAGTGTAATCTGACAAATATGATGTCTGCCTTTTGCTTCTCATTTTACTTTTCAGAGTCCTGGTTGACTACCACTCTTCTATCAAATTTGCAGGTAAATGTAATTGGAAGGAAGCTACTTCACCTTGGATCTTGTTATTATGTACCAATACTTGTAAGCACTATGCTTACTTTTTTAATATGCTTAACCATTCAGCCAAACCTATTACATAGCTTTGTACATCATTCCTTCAAACAGGAAAACTCATCCAATTTAAAAAAACAAAAACAAAAAACACACGCATAGGGACAATAATAGTTCTATTTTCTTTTTTTTTTTTTTTTTTTTTTTGCCACCGGGGTCTCACTTTACATACAAAATAAATATTGCAACAGCAATATTATTTAAATCCACCATCTATAAAGGATCCTGTAGGTGCAAGGTTTGCTAGACCACTGGTAAAATACCTCTATAGCTGGCTGTATTCCGTATTTAATTGCACAGCTTCATCCAAATGACTGTCATTCTTTTTCCTTCCAAAAGTGGTTCTAAGGTATGTTGCAACTGCTAAAAGGACTTCTGTTTTTCTTGGTCCTCTGTTTGTTCGGTCTAAGGTTGATGACATCTCCACCATTAAGTGTGCTAGAATTGTGGCCCGAATGACTTCCACCAGCTGTATTAAAAACACCTACATAATTTAAAGAAAAAAAGCAGTAATTTCTGTGAATTTCTTTATACCTTTTACATGTTGAATCTTAAGCCAAAGCATTTACTTATGCATAATAATACATCTCAAACACAAGCTCTTTAATTCCTGAACAGTTATCTATTCTTGTGGTTACTTGCAGATCGAGTTCAATAAGCTATGTTTCTGAACTAGAGCCAGTTGGAGTTAAATACATGCCACTGTGAAGTTTAACACTAGCACAAAATGTACACTTAAGGAACTGGATAGTAGCACTAAACTATGTTTAGTTGAGTAATACAACAAACAAACATGACAGGGCTTTTAAATTAGCAACTTTGTTGGGATAAAGAAGAGGAAAAGGGTATTATAAAAGAAGAGGGCTTTAAGGAGAAAAAAAATCAGTTGACTCAAAAGTGCTTTAAAGAACTAAAGTTCAAAGTTTCCTTACAAAAGGCAAAGTTTACAAAGCCCTTCTCATTAAATGCCAGATCTTTTCACAGTGAGTCTTTTGTATATCTGCTCCAGCATGACTAACACTAATACTAATTACATTTAAAAAAAAAAAAAAAAGGCAAGTGTCAGGGAAACATCCAGTCTCAAGTCCTTACAATGTTCTTCCCAAGAATTGAATAAAAAGAGTAGTTCACAAACATTGGCCAGAATTGTTAGTACATTAGTTTGACTATATTACAAAAGGATAACAGACAATATAGTAAGGTAGAAAAAAGCTAATTAGGAGTCTGAAATCAACTCCCTGTGACTCCAGTGGAAGATGGATCAGATCCTTAGGTAATTAATAGTAGGCTTCATCAGCATAAAATACTGACTTGCTGCAGTTTATTGTTGCATACTTACCAATTTTGTTACTACTTGTATGTACTACATCTGGATTTTCAGCTGTTTGTTGTTTGAGTCTTTGAAGATATTTTTCAGCCAAATATTTAAAAACTGAAATACAAAATAGATACTTATCAAAGTGTGAGAATCTAAGATAGGGATCTCCACATGGACATCTCTGCAAAGCTTCATAATATATCAGCTCATCTTAGTATTAGAGATTCATTTTGGTAACAAAGCTGAGTTATAAGCACCTGATTTGATACTATGGACCCCAGTCCTGTAAGCGGTTCCATGTGGGCTCGCTGTACCCGTACAGAGTATCACTAACTTCCACCTGGGTCTACCCAGAGTCACTTGCAAGATCAGGGCCTTATATAGTTTATTATGCTTTATATCGCAGTGAATGGGCACATAAATGTGGTCATAAAGATTACACTTGTAGATACTGTTAAAATAAGGTAGCATCTTTAAGCATTTACTACACATAGGTCTTACAGCAAGTGTTATAATAAAAATAATAGCAATCATGTAAACCAAGATTTAAAACAAAATTCAAAAATTGGGCAATGACTGTTCTCAGTACTAATTTAACTGTTACTACATTGATGAGAATAGGACTGTGAGGAGTCTACTATATGTGAGAATTTTCAGAAGCCATACACGGTATCAACAATTATCTGCAGTTGTTTAGTAAGCTACTTTAATAATACACATATAGGTGGATTTTTAAACTTGTTTATTTTTCCCTTGCAAATGTGTTTACCAGGATGAAAATCTAAGTGAAAAGGAGAAATAGGTAGTGCACTTCTGGATCTTGTCTGGTGATATAAGAAATGAGATTAAATCAGAATGACAGAATGCCCTATAAATGCCAGAACCGCCCCAGAAAGGCACTGCCTGGAATATATTACTATTATGAAGCTGAATTTATGCATAAAAATAGCACTATTATAGAAGTTGGTATGACATTACTAACACACAGCTGCATCCATGTTCAAAGTTTTTCAGCAATAAAGTTCAACTGTACACTGTTAAACAACTTGTAATCCATAAATTTAATCCTTATCAGTAAAATTTTCAGAGCCTAATTCCCATTGAAAGCCAATAAGATTTAGATACTTAAATCACTTAAGATAAAAGTAAAAATTTCAGAAGTGCTTAAGTGTGGAAGAAAAACGGAAGAGAACTACAAGTAAAGAAAAAAATGTTACATAACTGTATCAGGTGACAATCGAATGTAAGATGTTATTCCCTACTGTGACTACAGTGTAGTGCCAGGAAATAAGTGGCCAAAAAAACGTGATAAAACCCCTGGATTAGTCTCTAGGCTACACAGATGTGCAATGCTACATGGCAGAGGACTGGACAAAATCTTACATTTGCCGTATCTCTTACCTTCAGTTACATTTAAGTCCTCTTTCACTGATGCTCGGTAGAATCTTAACTTCAACTTTTTTGCCAATGCTTCTGCCTCTTCACTGCACAACAGAAAGATATGTAAATACTGATTTGTATATTATGCCAGTGTTTATCAATACTGTACACAAAATTCTTTGGAATTAATTTAGTCAGAAGATCAGGTGAGGAGATAGCTGCTCTTTATGACCTGTCCACTTTAACAATGAGATGTTTTGGTTGGAGCATTTCTTTTCAATTTAGAGTTGTTACATTTTCACATCTATTTGATTATGTTTTTAAAAAACCTCCCTGGCAGTAGCGAGATGGGTGTCATAAAAGCCAAAGGGAAGGAGGTTCCAACTAATCAAGACAGCAGATTAGGAGGGCCTGAATGAAAATTTTAGTAGTGTGGACAGAGAGACAAGGAAGATCTTAGAGATTATCTTGCTGGAGTAGAGAGAGGGGAACCACACTGGAAGGGACCAAAGAGCTGGAAAAAATAAACCTGAGGCAGAGTTTAGAGATGAAAGGCAAAGGACAGGGCATTAGTTGGAAAGGGATGAGGGTTTTGGGGGGAGGAGTTGTTAAAGTAAGTGGGAGACCACATTATGTTTGTATTGTGAGGGGAAAACTTGAAAATGAAATTTTAAGGAGTTGAGGGAGGGCATAAGAACTGGGACAGGGGATGTCATGAGGTGGGAAGGGATGAAGAGGAAGGTTTACAGAAGTAAAAGAGGTGAGAAACCTCAGTGTTGGTGACATGGATGAAAGAGGAGGTCACATCTGATCTTGTTTATTTTCTCTTTGAAAATCAGTAATATCCTGTGTGGGTGAAGGAAGGGGAAGTTGAGCTTTAGGAGGATATCAAAGGGGGAGAACAGGAAGCGAGGATAGTCAGTGTAGGAAACTATGACAGGGAGAAGTAGTTTAGCTAGACCAGGAATACTGCAGAACTAAAGGAGGGGAGACTGAATTAATAGTGGAAGTATTCAGCATGGTCATTCAACTTTCTCCACAGGCACAAATAGGAGCACAGAAAGTGGATGCTGGGGGCAATGTGAGTTGCAATTTCTGAGTTTGATTCCCGGGACAGCGTGGAATAGAATGAATTGACAACTCAGTCTATGGAGGAGAGACCCGGGAAGAGGGAGCTGAGAGTGACTGAGTTTGTGGATGTTAATGGAAGGTAAATTTCTATAATATGGAAATACAGTACTTTGATAAAACATGAGTATATGAAAAAAAATTTCAAGGAGAGAAAACAAAAGCAAACCTGTAAAGGCACATTTTAAAAATCTGTTTAACACAGTTTGGCAACTGTGTGCATTCACTAACCAAACCAGAGTATATAACGTGGTTGGGCTACAACTGAGTTTAACAACTATTGTAAAATTTGGGCTGCAGAGAAGGCATATTTTACAGCTCTCTGAGTACAAAATGGAGTAATTTCTCATTGTGGCCCAACCAGACTATTTACAGGGTTCCCTGTTCATTTTTGAAGGTGCTTAGAAAACAAAAGAAAAAAAAAACTTAAAGTGAGCACTAACTCCCTAATCTGGAAAACACAAAGTACATGAGTAACTTTACTCACGGGAATAGCACCACTGAGGTTTGTGGAATTATCCAAGTGTGGTTGCAGAATTAGGCCCTACGTTTGGAAATTTAGTAAACATACGATTACATGAGTCTTCACCATCAACTCCCATAGATTTTGAAAAATAAAAGACTGCAATAAATCCTCTGATTTCAAAAGACAGAATGATGAAATGCCTACTTCTTTATACAAGAATCATCCAGGAGGTCAATCTTATTCTGCACAAGCACCGTGGGGATGTCTCCAACTTCAGCCACAACTTTCTCCTTCCAGATGGGGATTGTTTCAAAAGAATCCCTGTCAGTAGTAGAAAATACAAGCACACAAGCCTGGGCTCCTAAAAAAAATAAAGATAAATCTATAAAAGGGTATTTGGGATATGGTGGTTTTTCATTGCATTTCAGACAGGCAGAGTTTTATTACTATATTGTGTCAAAATGATGGTTAGGGAGCCTTAAAGTAAGATTAATAGACTGTCATCTTATTTTGGTCATTAATACTGTTCTTCAAGATAGTTGTCATTCTGCAACATTTCAAGCTACTCCAGCAGGCAGAGAAAGAGGGGGAAGGGGAAGGGAGAGAGAGAGGTCTGTCTGTTGCTTATTTTTACTAATATGGGAGGCTTCTCAGATACTACGGTAAGGGCCATTCACGTACCTAGGTAATCTTTAATATCTGTAAAGATACTTCATACTGTATGTATGCCATCTACTTCTGAGATTTGTTACATTTAGTTTACAAATTCAGGTGAAAAAATGCTGTAGCAATTTTTTTTGGAGGTTTTTTGCTTGAAAAGTTAAAATTTTCAGTTTTGTTTTGTTTTACGAACAATTTTCTCAGAGCTTTAAAAAAAAGTTAATTTCTAATTCATGCACATTTCCCTCATGTTGTTTTGAAGGAAATGACCAGAATTTTACAATTTTACAGCATTTATACACAGGGGCAGCAACTCTTTTGCTATTGTGATAGTAGTGAAAATGGATTGTCAATTGGCTACTGAATGCGTTACTTGTAAGGTGGCTGACAATCATTACTGAAAATTTGCATCAATGGTCTCTTGATTATCCAGTGGCCCGAAGTCATCAGCAAGCTTGAAAACACAGGAAAATACTCGATCGTTTATATTCCTTTCAAAACTTCTGTTTAATAGTTACTATTATAATGCTGGATACTTGTTACCTACATAAATATTTAATATTTTTGTGAATTCTGCCTGACCTCAAGAATATCCTGTGGCAGATATCTAACTGGGCACTTTGTGGAAAATATTTCCTTTAATCAGTGTGAACTTTCCAAGTTTCAGTTTAATTGAATATCCCTTTGTTATTTTATGAGAGCAGGTAGAAGGTCTCAATCTAGTTCACTGCTGTGTATACTTTTCTCAGGTCCCCCCTTATTCATTTTCTTACTAGGTGAAACATGCCCAAATTTTCCAATCTGAGGATTTTTCTATGATCCTAATTATTCTCATCACCCATCTTTAACACCTATTTCTTTTTTCCTCTACAGTGATAAGAGCTACACACAGTATACCAGGCAAGGGCATTCCACTGAGATATATGACACTGTATTATTTTCCATATCATTCCCTATCCTGTTCTTGATGTATCCATCATCTTGTTTGCTTTTTTGACCACAGCTACATATTGGGCAGCGGTTTTCATTGAGGTGTCCACAGTGATGTCCAGGTCTTTTTCCTGAGCTGATACAAATAATTTATAATCAGAAAAGTGTATGTGTAGATCAAATTATTCCCTCCAATGTGCATTACCTTGTATTTGTCAACACTAAATTTTATCTGCTCTTGTTTCCCATTCAACTAGCTTAGTTAGACGTGTCTATGTCAATGTCTTTCAATTTTTCCACTGAGTGCTATGGCTCACCAAAATTCTTTTAGAAGTCCGTTTAAACTGTCATACATTAAGTACTTTAGAGTGACTTACTTTTAAAGAGTGCGATATAGGAGCAAAGTATATTATTTCCGATTTCAGTTTAGTTTTTTTCTTTTTTTATCCATGATAAATTCTGGGGTTGGAAGAACTTGTTTAGTTACACATATACAAAAAAGGTTCTGACACCAAGTCTTCTCTCTCTCCCCCGCACACACTTTCCTTCTGGCGTCAGAAATCTATCCAGCCATTAGACTAATTATGTTCTATCCTATTTAAATGGCAGCTCTGTGAATTTCACATTCAATGGCACTTTAATGAAGTCAGATATACTGCATGTCTGGGAATAAATATTAAAGAATCTGAAAAGGTTCCCTCCTATTTGGGAAAAAAAAGGAATAGTGTCGATAACTGAACTGGTCTTCACATTGCCATTACATATAAAACATCTCTATTATTCAAAAAAGAAAGTTGGTTAGGCCAACTGTATTACATTTTTCTCAAGTTACCTACAAAAATTAAATAAACACCAAGATGTAAAATATAGGGTTTTTTAACCTCTATAATAGGCCTTAGTTATTGCATCAAACTCCTCTTGACCTGCGGTGTCCCACAACATCAGCCTGACATCTTCATCATTAACTCTGAAATAAATGGAATAAATGTTTCAGCAACACACTGAATTCAGAGACTCAAGACTAAAGAGACACTCAAAACAAAGCACACCTATTAAAAACATTTCTCTTGTTTATAATGTATTTTGGATGAGAAAAAATTTTTCATCACAGATACGGTTTACTTTTTTTGCACTTCATTCTGCTTGGACAGAGAAGAAAAGGACTAGTCTCAGTCTCTCCTTGGCTAGTATGATCTAGTGCAATGCTGTTGAGCTCAAATTTCCAATAGGACAGAAAATGTTCAAAGATAAAAAAAACAAAAAAAAGGGACAAAAATCATGTTTTTTAAAATTCATACTGGATTTTGTAAATCCTGTGTCTTAAAAAGAAAAAAAAATGCAAAGAGAACCTATGCTCCCGAACAGTTCTCCTTCAACACATTTATTTATTTAACTTATTTACTTAGGTGATCTGCGAACTTATGTTTTTCATTACCTTAATATCTTCTCCTCCTTTAAATATGTTAGATATCATCTGCTTACACTACTAGTAATCTAAGAGTCTGAAACAGCTATTTGAAACCATTTTACATACTGAACTCCTGCTTTCATTTTTAACCACATAGCTTATAATAAATGTTTCCTTTTTATAAAAACAAGGAATGCAAATAAAAATCAGCACTTAACATATACAAACCTCTTAGAAAAGTCATCAAATATGTCTGAAAGTCAGTTTTATTTTTTATTTCAAAATTATAAATCTTGTACCCGTGTGGAAAACTGAGTGATCCAATTACTACACATATGCTTCACTTTTAGCCCTCTGAACAAGATGTAAAAAAAATAAAAATAAATAAAAATTCCCCAATCTTTAGTCTGGGAGATAGTTTGAGTTCCAAATCTCCACATGCCTGCTAATCACAACAGCACTAAGGAAATAAAGGCAGAAGTAGCATGACATCTGCTGAATACATACTGAATTTGTCTCTCCAAGAAATCTACTCCAATAGTTTTCTTGTAGTCTTTTGTAAAAATTCCTTTGCAATATCTCTGAATCATACTGGACTTCCCAACTGCTCCATTTCCTACCACCACCACCTTGATGGCCACTTCCATATCCTCCTCCAACATCTCTGCAGCTGAGAACCTCTAGTTACTTCAGGAGCATGAATTTTATCTCCCAAATCTGTAATTGAAGTAAATATTATGTTCATAAAAATACTGTAAATAGAAAGAGGTCTTGTAAATAGGCACTGGGCTGGACTCTCAAAATCCGGTTTCAATTTCCAGCTCTGCTAAAGACTTCTTGTGTGACTTTGGAAAAATAACTTTGCATCTCTGTGCCTCAGTTCTCCATCTATAAAATAGGGCTAAAAATGAGGGCTGTCAATTAATCGCAGCAAAGTCACGTGATTAACTAAAAAAAAAAAAGAATCATGATTTTAAAAATTAAGCACCATTAAATCGCATTGTTATTCTATTAAATATTTTTTGGTTTTTTTATATTTTCAAATATATTGATTTCTATTACAACACAGAATACAAAGTGTACAGTGCTCATGTTATATTATTATTTTGGATTACAAATATTTGCACTGTAAAATGATAAAAGAAATAGTATTTTTCAATTCACCTCATACAAACACTGTAGTACAATCTCTTTATCGTGAAAGTACAACTTACAAATGTAGATTTGTTTTGTTACATAACTGCACTCAAAAATAAAACAATGTAAAACTTTAGAGGCTACAAGTCCACTCAGTCCTGCTTCTTGTTCAGTCAAACACTAAGATAAACAAGTTTGTTTACATTTATGGGAGATACTGTTTCCTGCTGCATATTTACAGTGTCACCTGAAAGTTAGAACAGATGTTTGCATGGCACTTTTGTAGCCCACGTTGCAAGGTATTTATGTACCAGATATGCTAAATATTCATTAGCCCTTTCATGCTTTGGCCACCATTCCAGAGGACATGCTTTCATGCTGATGAGGCTCGTTTAAAAAAAAAATACTGTTAATTAACTCTGTGACTGAACTCCTTGGGGGAGAATTGTATGTCTCCTGCTCTGTTTTACCCACATTTCACGTTATAGCAGTCTCCGATGATGACCCAGCACGTTTGTTTTAAAAACACTTTCACTGCAGATTTGACAAAACGCAAAGAAGGTACCAATATGAAATTTCCAAAAATAGCTACAGCACTCGACCCAAGATTTAAGAATCTGAAGCGCCGTCCAAAATCTGAGAGGGACGAGGTGTGGAGCAGGCTTTGAAAAGTCTTAAAAGAGCAACACTCCAATGCAGACACTACAGAACCCGAAACACCAAAAAACAAAATCAACCTTCTGCTCGTGGCATCTGACTCACATGATGAAAATGAACATGCGTCAGTCCACTCTGCTTTGGATCATTATTGAGCAGAACCCATCAGCAGCATGGACTCATGTGCTTTGGAATAGTGGTTGAAGCATGAAGGAACGTATGAATCTTTAGCACATCTGGCACATAAATATCTTGTGTTGCTAGCTACGACAGTGCCATGTGAATGCCTGTTCTCACTTTCTGGTGACTTTGTAAACAAGAAGCGGGCAACATTAACTCCTGCAAATTGTAAACAAACTTGTTTGTGTGAGTTATGGCTGAACAAGAAGTAGGACTGAGTGGACTTGTAGGCTCTAAAGTTTTACATTGCATTCAAAAATAAAACATTTTTTTTGTATATAATTCTACTTTTGTAAGTTAAACTTTCATGATAAAGAGATTGCACTACAGTACTTGTATTAGGTGAACTGAAAAATACTATTCATTTTGTTTTTTACAGTGCAAATATTTGTAATAAAAATAAATAGGAAGTGAGTACCTTATACTTTGTATTCTGTGTTATAATTAAACTCAATATATTTGAAAATGTAGAAAACATCCACAAATATTTAAATAAATGGTATTCTATTATTGTTTAGCAGAGCGATTAATTTTGCAATTAATCACAATTTGTTAATTGCTTAACAACCCTAATAAAAATACTTCCTTTTTTTGTCTTGCTTATTTAGATTGAACTGTTAAGGGCAGAAATGGTCTCTTACTATGTTTGTACCAAGCCTAGTACAACGGGCTCCTATCTATGTTTGGGTTTCTAGGCACCACCATGATACAAATAATACACAGCAGTAGTACCAACAACAGGGCAGCACTGAAAGCACACTGTTTTTACAAACGATGATAAAAGTTTAGCATTATTTCTATTCTAACATGTACTTTGTGTAAACTCTGAAAATAAGTTATGTTGCTATGTGCCACAAACTGCTTGTGAAACTAGAGCTACTATTAGTCTTAAGCAACTTTACAAATCTGCTATTTGGCAAATACACAATCTACAGTGTATTGCCTTATGAAAAGGATGAAATATGCATCCAAAATATACAAAGGCAAATACATGAGTTTTTGGTGTCTTTTGTTTTTACAGTTAGAAATGTAACTGAATTTGTTGTATCCTATTGACAGGATTTCTCCTTGGCAGCCTCCAAGCCAACAGCTGCCTAAAATGAGAGTTTACAGAAAAAAGATCTTTTGGTCTCAGCAGGTTGTGTAAATGGGGGAAACATAGCATTCTATTATGCAAATACCTGCATTTTGGTTACAAGAGATGTATTTAGCTTAAACGCCTCCGATTCGATTTCTAATAGGTATACCAAGCCTGATACGGCTTCCCATAAAATCATTTAGACTTTTGCCATTGACCTCAATAAGAACAGGATTAGGACCTAAATTCACACCTATTTCCCCTATCTCTGCTCCTAATACCCACATATGTATCTCATACGGATTCCTCAGGAAATGTTTGACTGTACAATTAGTAAGTTTTTGATTCCAAAGCCACATGCCTTATATTGATGCTTGTTAATCTGTCTGAATAGCAATTCTTTTCCAGAGAATGAACAAATACCACTGTCAGGCAAATGTAGGCACTGAAATTGTTTACTTATCCTTTGACATGGTAAATAAGTGTTTACCAAGATGCAAGTTATTTATTATAGTATATTTAAAAATAATAGGCAGGATTGTATTGTCATGTTTGTACAGCAGGTTTATATGAAGCAGAATTTTCTTTCAAACAATTTTTATAATGTTATCATGATACTGCACTTATTTCACAATTGCTTCTATGCTTTCTCAATTTTGTATTTTCTTCCTTAAAAATATTAGGGAATTCTGAATTATTTTATATCAAGAAAATAACTGAAGTCAGACTTGAATTTAAAGAATGTCTTCTCCCCAAAGTTCAAATCAAAAGTGAAGTAATTAAGGAATAATTACCATGTAAACCGACATGAGAGTTATTATTTGTATTCTGTAAGCATCCACACTGAGCTAGGCATTGTCCACTATACACAGATTGCCCCTTTAGAAAGTTTAAAAAAAAAAAATCAAGGTAACTTTGGTATGTTACCAAAATAAGCTGCACCACTGCAAACTCAGCTTTGCTCTGGGGCAGCACCTCGTTGTTACGAGTTTACACCAGCGTAATGGCAATGATGCAAATTTCCATAATTGTAAACAGGACCAAATTACTAGTGTACATGGGCAAAGCTCACAGACAGATTATTAGTAATGTGCAGCTCTTGCATGAACTAAATTTCTAACATGAAAGCACAGAAAAAATTTAAAGTTAAACATGTTCTGAACATGCTTCATTCTGAGGTTGCAACAAGTACTTCACATACACTTGAAATTATCAGAGGGTTGTGGTGAACAAACCTGAACTTACACCCATAAAATGCGAAGTCTCCTATGAGTAATGAAAGCACTGCTTTTTGCAATATTTGGATATTATAAAATGAATAACTAGCATTTCAATAGTATTAAGTATCTCTTGTGAGAAGTATTTTCCTGTTCTTACAGAAGAGAAAATAGAGTGATAAAGGGACTTGTCCAAAGCCACACACTGGCAAAGCTGGAATGCCTGATGCCCTCCCCTCTTCTCATCCATGTAAGCAGTGGCACCACAAGGATTGCAAAAGTGTGGGGGCCAGGCTTGGCCTGGCTGCCCCTCCATCATGACTATGGGGCAGCTGGGCCCAATTTCAGTGTGTGGCATTGTGACCCAGTGCATAGGTTTGCAATGCCACTCAAAATTGGCCCAGAGTCCGCCCCCTGACATGACAGAAGGGTGGCCGGGCCAAGGGAAAGCATCTGTTGTTACAGCACCCAGCTCTGGTCGGCAGCTAAGGGATGGGGGCATTATGCCGCTTCTGAGTTCAGGTTCTCAAAATAGGGTGCATGCTCCACATTTAAAAAGTGTGAAGGGATGGCTCTTTAGTTCTTCCATTTCCAGCACCCCTGCATGTAAGTATTTAAGTACCACTATACTATCTATTAGTGTAGTAAATATAGTTATGACACACACACACACACATATATATATATATACACATACACATTTTTAGGGAATAATCACAAAGAATAGCTAAAATTCCAAGTACACTGAAGACACTGGAAGCTGTCTTGTCATTTTCTGTCACTGCTTATACTCTATACGGAAAGACATTTATCTGGGAGAACTGTTAAGGTGTCTGCACAAACAAAACTGTAGCGTCAAAACGCTTGTACACTGGCTTTCTAAAGGATGCTTAGGCTAGTCCCAAGTGTAACTGTGACAAACCCTACGCTTCCCCATTGCAGCAATACCGCTCTTAAGGGAACAGGATGATCCCAGCCGGGCTCGTACATGCTGCCTCCTTAACCCCTCCCGATGTTGTTCTTTTCAGGGCATTTGCACACTCACTCGCTTCCCTTCCCTAGGTAAATCAAGCAGCCCCACCGCCCAGCCGCTTTCCTTCCCCACCGAGGCCAGGACAAGCCAACCCGCGTCCGCAGCGCCCCGGCCGCGGTAACCAAACCACAGCGCGTCCGCCCAAACTGCACTGCAGGCGGGGCCCTGCGCATCGCGCACAGTGCGAGCCCAGGGCGCCCAGCCCCACCGCCGCGTAGCATCCTCCCGGGGCAGGGTAACCCGACCCCGCAGGGGCTGCCAGCCCCGCCGGCGGCAGCAACACCCCTCCCCCCGCCCACCGAGTAACCGAGCCCCCAGCCCGCGTCTCCTCCGTCTAGTCCCCTCCCATCCCCACCCGGCACCCGGCTCCGCGCTCCCCCCGGCATCGCAGCGGGCCCGCCCCCGCCTCCCTGAACCCGGCTCCGCGCCCCCCATCCCCCGGTGCTGCACCCCAGCGGCTCACAGACCCGCTCGGAGGCGCTGGCCCTGGGAAGCTGGGGGGCCGCTGCAGGCTGAGCGGCTGCGGCTCCGTCTGGGAGACCAGGAGGCGGGAGGAAACCGGGCAGCGGAGCCAACCCAACCCGGACGCACATCCCGGCTCCCGCACCCGGAAACACCGTCAGGGCCGCGGGCTCGGCGCGGAGAGGTCCCCGCCCGTTGCCTCCCCCTAAAGCGGCTGCAGCCAGCGGCAGCGGCGGCCGCTAGGC